>NC_056730.1:912442713-912565213 GCF_019279795.1 Protopterus annectens
AACCTGGCTTTTTGGGGGCACTTTTGTACATCCACAATTAGGCTTTGAGATTAGCACTACTTTATATGGTGATTGCCATACCAAGCACGTTGTATATTTTTGTTTCTATACTATCTGTTTTTCATTCTATATAGGCAAAACAAATAGAGCCTTCAAGGAGAGAATTTTAGAACACCTAAAAGACATTAGGAATGCTAAGGAAACAAGTGCGTTGGCCATGCATGTTGCGAAAGAAGGCACTGCACATAAGTTTAACTTTTTTGTTCTAGAAGTCATACACGATAGTATTAGAGGTGGTGACATCAGTAATAAGACAGAATCAGTGGAACAGAAGTAGATTATATGTTATCAAGCTGAAAAAAACACCAGGTCTCAATAGTAAGGTGTCTCTGAAGCCCTTTTTAATAGCTAGAGCACTGAAACATTGACCAAGTAGTACCAGGCTTATGTCCTTGGTTTCTTATATAAATCTTTGCTATGGTTTTTATTTTATATGTCCACAAGACCAGTTTTATATACATATTTTTATATATATATATATATATATATATATATATATATATATATATATATATATTTTTTTTTTTTTATATATATATTTTAGTCTATTTAAATGTTGATACATTTTAGAATTTATATTTATGTCTATGTGATAGACCAGAGTCAGTTTTCATTATGTACTTAGCAATTTTTGAGCTGCAATGTATGTTTTATAGTGTTGCTGATTTACACGCTGATGTTAGTTTCTTCACTGCTTAGACAAGGTAATGAATGTGTTAAATTAGTTCAGTGATTAGTGTGCCTCATTGGCTGCTAGAATGTTTAAAGATGTGACTTGAGTTTTACTATTTTGGTCTGAGGAAGTGGATGTAATCCGTGAAAGCGCTTACCTTGTTGTGTTGCTATTAAAGAGTGCTGTGTTGAAACCAGTTTGCCTTTTTCTTCACTATTTTGCTGTTTGCTTCATTGGTTCCTTTATCAGTTCAGAGGTTTGTTCTGACTTTACTGCTACTATTTGTCTAAGTTTGCAAAGAAAGCATTCCGAGTTGCTCATCTTACAAGCAAGGGTTGGACATCTAGGTCCAGCAAAGTCATTGCTCCTGTGTATTCCAGCATCATCAGATGGATCACTGAGTGCAATGTCCCCTTAGGTATGTACCTGCTGAAGCATATGCAGCAATTAGAATGTTCATAGAGGCTCCTCTCAAAAAGCACAGGGTGTAAGCAACATGTCTAACTTAGATCACCTCAAAAACATATGTCTATACCCTCTTTCCTACAGACTGCTGATAGGTAATCTGTGCCTATCATACAAGGCATGCTTAGCTGCGTCCCTGATGGAAAATTTGCAAATTTGTACAGACAATAGCATCACAGCTACATAATCTAAGGTCATAAGATTTGATTATGACAAAAGTAGTACAAGCTAGAGTATCTCTCTACTCTTCCTCTCATTAGACCAAACATTGAGTATAATGCCCCATTTGGCATGTACCTCTCTAGACACCTGCAACAGCTGGAGAGGCCACAGGAGTATCTCATGAAGAGCATCCTAGGCATTAAACACATGCCCTACATGGAAACACTCGAAAGAGCGCAGCTGTTGGCTGTCACATATCGCCTACTAAGAGGTGATCTTTGCCTTGATTTACAAAGCTATGTTTGACCCAGCTCAGTTAGAAATTTTACATGTAAAGAAATCCCAATCACTCCTTACCACATGCTCCAGAGACCTCAACCTCATGACTACAATCAACAGAACATGCTGGAGGGACAGGTTCCTCACCCAGAGACTGCCCATGCTCCCTAATAGATTTCCCATGCATGTCAAGCAGAGCACCTCACTGTCCCACCAACAGATTTTTTGATGAGTGGATGGGTAATAGAAAGTTCAACCCGTGGAACACTCCAGTGGTTGTACTTGATGGAGGCACTGGGCAGTAACTTCATGCAGCACAATGCCAGGGCACTTCTATGTGCTAGACTTGTAAAGGCTATTGCACACTTATGAAGCTATGAACCTGCTTTTGCTTGAAAACTGGAATGTGACTTACCCAGAGTTCAAAGAAGAGCAATTCACTTTTACTTTAGTGCCATGGAAAATGGCAGACTTGGTGTGCACAACTTGGACAGACTACTTTAGGCATTCCGAGACTGACTGTATATTTGTTTTGTATGAAATGGCAGACTGTACATCCACTGCAGTGATATCTTGGTATCCAGTCACTGTTCTTGTTTTATTGTTTTTATGTAGGGGAAATGGAACCACTAATTCAGAAATGTATTCATGAACACCGGAGAGAAATGTGTAAATTCGACATTACCACTACTGCTAAACATCAAATAAATGTGGCTCATGTACTTTGAAATGCACATACTGCAGCTAATTCAAAATAGCATCAAAGGACATTATTTCTTTGCAATTGTGATGTTGAATGCATTAGCAACTGTTATTGAATGAGAAGAAAAGTTGTTTTAATCTTCATACTGTTTTCAAACATATAAAAACGTGAACAGTTACCAATGTATATCAGAAGACTATGTGTAGAATCATTAGCTGTTTTTTTACTTGGCAGTGATATCATTAGTACTAGGCCCCTGGAAGTTTTCAAATTAACTGAATGTCATTTGCCTCTTTATAGATCATTGCCTGTGTGTGTCTAACAATGTATTTTTAATTTGCAGACGGAGGACATATTTGGTCTCAACGTTTGCACCTTTTATTGTTTTATAATAAAATCATAACAGGGGATATATTTTGTCCATTTCATTCATCATGGAATGTCAGTTGTTGTAATGTAATGTAATGAAATGACAATCCACTCTGCTGCAGGCTCCATGAGTAGCTCAGTGTCTCTCCAACCTAACACCACTCTAAGTATTCAACTGCGGTACCACCTTTGTCTTTTATCCAACCGGTGGATACATTGTTATAAGAAAAGCACAGTCCGGGTCAGAACTGTCTGCAAACACAAACAGCTAAAGTTAACTTTGAACCTAACACCACTCTAAGTATTCAGCTGCGGTACCACCTTTATCTTTTATCCAACCGGTGGATACATTGTTATAAGAAAAGCGCAGTCCAGGTCTGAACTGTCTGCAAACACAAACAGCTGAAGTTAACTTTGAGTATGTGTCTACCTGTTTGAGCCAATATTCATTATCCCCTGGAGAGCACTTTGCTTTGGCTTGTAAGCAGCCCCCCCCCCCCCAACACACGCATCTTCCATTTTTTTTTTATTCCCTTCTGTTAGAAAATAGAATCCATAACTGATCAAATACTGTGTGTTTGTTAATTTAAATTGAGACCACAGTAGCCTACTAATACAAGATTATCCTGTTTTTCCACATGAGAAATGGTTAAGAAATGACTTACAGCTTTAGAGTAGTCCTTGGTCAATTCTGATTGTTTCTTAAACACAAACTTGTCTTTGCTTGGATCTTGGCTCATTAGCAGCAGTACAAAAGAACTACCTGCTCACACCCTTTTTCCCCCCTCCTCCTTCCCTGTTTATTAACTTAAGCCAATCCCAAAGTTAATAAATATTACCTGTGGCAGGCACCATTTTTAAAACTACAACCACCCTTTGAGCACCATATGCTCAGCCCCGCCATAAAACTTACAAAAGCTGCTTGAACTGGGGCACAGCTAACTGATAGTTCGTGGAAATACAGGGTACCTAGCTGAGTCTCCGCATTCACTACCATATGTTCTTTTATCAGTTTACTCTGTTACCTGATTGTTTCCAGCCCCCTCATAAGAATAACTAAGAGGGTCTCTGCCCATTTCACTCCCCACCCTGCCCCTAATTCCCTCCCACCCCCAGTGGTCCTACCTTTATTACACACGCAAACCCCTTCCATCTTTCCTACAACCAACCATGGCACTAAACCCAACACTACCTCCTCCATCTTCCCACTACTATCATTCCTCCTCAGCTAATATGTATAAGCATACCATACCTATGCACACTGCATGCACTCTCCTTGCATATCTTACATCCTACCAAAACTCCATCATTCCCCCACTAAACCACTATCACTGTACTACTACTCACACCACCACTCATGTCTCAACCTCACTCAGCTCCCCTCCCACCAACTCAAGAACCATCCCTATGCACCCCCACATATTCTATCAACTATATTATTCAAACAAAAAGCATCCCTACAACTTAACATAGTAACCCTCCCACCATACCTATTACCCACAGAGCACAATCATAAAATTTCCCTAATAAACAAACACATTCAAAAACTGAGAAAACTAATAACCTCATGCATATCAAAACTAGCCCTAAGTGGAGACATCCACCCCAACCCTGGCCCTACCATCTCCAACCACACTCCTCATAATCAGACTAGAAACCACAACTTCTTCCAAATCACAGCCAATAGAAAGTCAAGTGACCTCCTTCTACTAAGCATAAATATTAGAAGTATATCCAACAAGGTCCATGAACTCCATGCCACCATAGACTTGTACTCCCCAGATATAGTCATCCTGACAGAAACCTGGCTAAAAAATCACATTACCAGTGAGCAAATCCTCCCTACCAGTTACGGCATACTAAGAGTAGACCGGCTAAACAAGAAAGGAGGCGGTGTAGCTATAATATTTAAACAGCATCTAGACATCCAGCTTATAAAATCATCAGCTCCACAAATAGGCAATGAAGAAATAATATATACCAACCTCAAAATAAACCAAAATAAAACTATCAACATAATTGGATGCTACTTCCCACCTGGCCAAAACATCCCTCCACTAGAAAACCTCCTCAGCTGGTCTACCCACCATCTCCCCGAAGAAACTATAATTTTTGGTGTTTTCAATATTGACTGGCAATCCTGTTCTGGCAATCATCCAACCCATCATCTAAACCTTCATGGCTTCACCCAACTAGTCCAGTCGCCAACCAGGATAAATAAAAACTCCAACAAGCACACTACCCTGGATTGGATACTAGTCAGTAAGAGCCCCCAGTCATATATAACAGGCAGCTTATCAGATAGCCTCAGTGATCACTCCACAACATTCCTACTCAAAAAAACACTTATACCAAGCTAAACCTGTCATCTACAGTCAAATACGTAAAAAACGAAACTTTAACCCACTCACATTCATTTCATCCCTCAAAGAATGTAACTGGCATCCTCTTAAGTACCTCAGTCTTGATGGCGCAGTTGAATTTTTAATACTACCTTCCTGAGCATCCTTAATTACCACGCCCCCATAAGACATTCCAGAACCAAAGCACAACCGTCCCCATGGCTACAGAAAACCACTAAGCAGAAATGAAAAACAGGGATAAAACCTGGGCGCACTGGTACAAAACCAAAACCCCCTCAACCAGACAGAAATTCCTAGAACTATGCAATAGAGTCAAAAAGCTAATAAAACAGGACACATTTCAATACTACCAGTCTGCTCTAGACTCCTCCCAACACAACCCCAAACAATTCTGTTCCTCCATAAACTCTATCCTCCACCCAGGTAAAGTCTGGACCTCTCCTCCTAACATCCCTCACTCCTCCGAAAATATTGCTCCCTCATTCAACACACACTTCACACAAACCATACTATCACTAGCTAGACAACACAACCCCCCTCCCCTCCAACTCACACCTTCAACTAGTAATCTTCCCTTTGTCTTCTCTTTTTCTCCTGTTCCTACCTCCAACATAAAAAAAACTCTTAACTAAACTTAAGCCCACCAAATTAGCAGCAGACAACCTCCCAAGTGAATACCTACAAATCGCAGCTGATGCTCTGGCCTACCCAGTATCCATCTTGATTAACCAATCTCTGTCAGAAAGTTACGTTCCCACACTATGGAAAGTATCACATATAATATACCCTCCACAAAGGTGGCCCCTCCACAGAACTAGCCAATTACCCCTCCGTAGCTATTTTCTCTCCACTCTCCAAAATACTAGAGAGATGCATTCACTCCCAGGTCTCAGACTACCTCCTTACTAACAACCTCCTTTCCAGTACTCAGCATGGTTTCGACCAAACCATAGCACCACCATTGCCTTACTCTCCTTTACTAACACTATCCTTCAGCATAAAACAATGGCTATCTCTCCTCTGCTACTTTCCTAGACCTATCTAAAGCATTTGACATGGTCCCACACCAACAACTCATCTCTGTCTTCAATAACCTACCCTTTTCTCAATCAGTCACCAACTGATTTCAGAGTTACCTGTCTGACCACCAACAATCCATTGTATGGCAGAATGACATATCTCCTCAAATACCTGTCTCTATAGGGGTTCCCCAAGGATCCATCCTTGGAACCCTACTCTTCTCTATTTTCACCAATAATCTAGCCTCTGCCATCAAACATGGCACACTCATACAATACGCAGATGACTCAACCATCATCTGCTCAGCCCATTCCATACCCAAACAGCAAAACGTCACACAGGAAGCCTTTTCCTCTGTTGAAACTTGGTTATCCAATGCCCAGTTAATACTCAACCCAAACAAAACTAAACTACTCATCTTCCAACCCACCAAACATACTCAAAACAACTCTCACTTTATCATCACAGCAAAAGACAACACCACTATACACTCAACAGAACACACCAAATTGCTAGGAGTGGAAAGAGACAATAAACTAAAATTTGACATTCACATATCCATGAACATAAAAAAAGTCCACAAAAAACTAGGAGCATTATACAGAAATAAGCAAATTCTCACCAAAGCAGCAACGATTTCAGTAGCAAATTCACACCTTATCTCTACCCTACTTTATGCCTCTCCAATATATACCAACCTAAGGCAATGCAATCTAAACAAGCTAAAGACCTGCTACAACAAAATCGCCAAATTCACCACAGGGGCATCCTACCTTAGTCACCACTGTCTCTCACTTGCTGAACTGGGCTGGCTTGAACTCCCTCACCTCCTTCAATGGTATCAACTCACACTCGCCCACAAACTAGTAAACCATCCACTAAAAGTCCCATCCTTCCAGAATCTACTCCAACCCTATCGCACCACCAGACCACTAAGATCCAGCAACAAAAATCACTTACAGGTCACTAAAGGCAATAACTCTGCTTGAGAAGCACTATTCTATTGCGCCATAGACAAATTATGGAACTCCCTCCCACCCACAATTACCTCTGTACTATCATGCACCCACTTCAAAACTTTACTAAAAGCACACCTAATAACATGCTGGCTATGTCCTTGCAAGTCCCCCTCTAATATTACCCACCCCATCCACCCACTACCTTTCTTTCCACCCCACTAACTACCTTGATTATAGCAAGCTCAGATGCTCGTAAGCCTAACTACTCATTATACAGCAGGAACTTCTTAATGTAACAATTGCTAATGTCTGTTAAGTACTTTGCATATGATAAAAATTCTAGTTGTCTACTGATGTACTATGTTCTTCATCTGTAACTATGTTTGCAATTGTTAATTGCTATGTTGATCAAATTGTTCATTGCTATGTAAATCCAATGTAACTACTGTCTGTATATTTTAACTGTGGAGCTTTTCTCCCCGGGCCTCCACTGAAAATGGACCTATGTCCAGTTGGACACTCCCGGTCAACAAATGTAAATAAAATAAAATAATGTTATTATTATGATGTGGTGATACATCTGCTAAGTCTACCCGTCCAGTAATCAAATTTGGCTGTTATCAATGAGCTGAATCTACAGTAACTGAATAAGTTTCATATATTCTAAGAGATTATTTGAATTTTGAATTATATTACTTTATACCCTTCTTGTTAATGAGTTAACAATTACTGGTCTCACAGCAACAGCCAAAAAAAAAAATTAAAAGAATAAAAACAGCATTGCACTGTAATAAGCCAATCGATACTTTCTAAGTGATGAGCTTCTTACAGTCTGATCAGCATCACCTCAGCGCTGTCTAAAAACATGAAAAAAAAAAAAATAAGGAATGTTCATACCTCTCAACCTTTGACAGTAAGAAATATGGACAAATGCCATCCAAATGGGGGAACAAAGGCTTAAAAACAGGGACATATTATTAATGCTCTTGTGAACTTAGATAGTTGATAGAGTAACTGTGTTTGTTGTAACATACATTTTCTGAAGGATCTGAAGTATGAAATGCAAATATAAGTCATTATTTAGTGACTTCCTTCCTTAGACCATGCCACTGATTTGCCAGAAAAATACACATTTTCTGGCGAACAGACCAAAATCTGGGCATTCTACGATAATCTGACACATAAAAGGATTTCTTCTGTTAAAGAGTATGCTCTTCTGATGCATTTGGGGATCAATGATGGGCTGGTGCTTCCCTTTGCTGGGAAAATAATTTCCCTTGTGGAAAAAAGCTTGCATTTTGTAAATTTTGTCAATGCTTTATTATTTTTTATCTCCAGAAAACTTAGTAGTGTTGACTTGTAATGAACTATCTCAAGACTGTAACTTACTTTTAAATGGATCACTTGTTTATTCCTGTCATTTTAAAAGTACTGCAAGGTAACTGAAAACATTCTGAAGGAATCCCCCAAGATCATGGTGGTAACTCCCTTCTTGTACAGGCAAACAAAAGAAGGATTGTAAAGGATTCATAACCCAGTGGCTCCCTTCACTCTGGAATAAAATCCCAGTCCAGGTTAGGCAGAGTCCCTCATTGACTCTTCAAGAGGAATCTTGATGAGTGGATGGGAGATCGTAGGTTTACCCCGGGTATCACTTCTGTGTCACTGTTAGACAGAGGCACAGTATACTAACCTCGAAAAAGGGCATAGCAAAATTAATTTAAAATGGGTGGCGAAAGCCAAACACACTCTGGCTAGGCTTATAAATGCCCTAGGGCAGATAGCCTAGTATGAACCTATGAACCTATAAACATGGTTCTCCCTTCCTTTGGAAATGGCCAAGGGCAATTACCACAAGCTTCCTCACAGACTGGACCTACTCACACAAGAACAGGAGTGATTGATACACCCCAGCATCAGTTAGCTTCAAATGACTGCCTGGATGATGCAGTCGTAACTCCTTTTAGGCACCTGTTTACTGAGGACATGCAGCAGGTACTAATGGAGGCAAGAAAGCCTGATACTAGAAAAACATATATTAGCAAATGGAAAATATGTTCTAGTTAGTGCCAACAACATAACCAGCACCCGTTCAGGGCTAGTTGTTTGCTGGTTTTACAGTATTTATTTGAGTTACTATCCTATGCCTTTTCTTATTCCTCTATCAGGGTTCACTTATCAACCAGTTGAGAATGTATGTCTGTGGATCCTCCTCTTTCAATGCAGTCTCGTGTCAAAATGTTCTTGCAACGGGTTTTGCATAGAAGAGTGCATGGATCGTGCCATCCAAAATATAACAAAGATGCTGTCCTCCAAAAAAAGGATGCAAATCTGGTGGTCCCTGGCACTAAATAAACTCTAAAACAGAAGAAAGAAACATTTGCAAAAAAGAGTAAAATCCCATGATTGGAAAGCCTCCCTTGTCAGCCTCAACAAGAAGCTGAGATCCCTCATAAAATCCTCCAAAGTTAATTGCATAAACAAAATCACCAATGATTGTAAAGAAAACCACAAGGCATTCCATAGTTATGTCAAGAATCTCAATGGCAACAGTCAGATCTGCTTTGAGGTACAGCACAATTGATATTGGCTATATCCAGGCATATACATTCAGTGCCAACCCTCACCCACTAAAGGGAAAATGTCAATAATGGAAGAATGTCAAGTCTCTGCAATCACAGACACACAGGTTAAAACCGCACTATCCAAAGCCAAGAATACAGCATCCATGGGACCAGATAACATCCCAGGGTGTATTGTGTACGAACTACAAAATGAACTGGCACCCCACCTAAGTACTGTGTTTTATACTAGCCTCACTTTAGGCTTTGTACCTACTGAATGATGCACAGCTACTGTTATTCCACTCCAGAAGGGGGGGAGCCTGAACTGACATGGAGAACTACTGCCCCATTAGGCTGACGAGCCTGATCTGCAAGACTATGGAACGTATCATCATGGAACATATAAACAAAGACACAGGAAACCTTCAAACTCTGGACCATTTGGGTTTGTGAAAGGTAGATCATGCCTCCTAAATCTGATTGGCTTCTTTGAGGCAGTCTCCAGAGCTGTGGACTAGGGTAAGGTGGTTCACACAGCCTATCTAGACCTCGCCGAGGCCCTTGACACCATCCACCACTATGGAATCATAGATAAACTCAGTAAACTAGGCATAGAACCCCTATGTCATGTGATGGGTGGCCAACTGGCTGACTGACAGAACCCACACTGTGCAGTTTGATGACTCCATGTAGAGCCCTATGCTCTGCCATTAATGACCCCTCAGCAAAAAGCGAATGCAAAAAATAAAAAAATATAAAAAAAATGGACTCCACAGTAATTAGCCAATTGATACACTGTAAGCAATCATCTTATTACAATTAGATGTACAGCCAGGGTTGCCAGATTTCTAACGGGTCAGATAGGGACACAAAAAAAAAAGTGAAGACCCAAAAAAGGTCTTTCAAGCAGTGGGCAGTTGTAGTTCCCCAGATTTTTTCTGCCCCCTCATTCCATACAAGGATACTATACTTGTTTTATTTCCATGACCTTGCACTTCTGCAAACACACTGGCCAGATTTCTGAGGTCTCTAGGAAGACTGTCCATATGTCTCTTGTTATTAGCCCTCCCTAACGGCAGCCAGTCTCAATTTAGACTCCCCCATCTGTACTGGTTTCTCTCCAATGCTCTTCCCATTCCACTCTGACTTCCTTCCAGTATAGCACCCTCCACTTGCTTTCCTTTGTAAAGACTGAAGCAAAGTTTTCATTCAGTGTTTCTGCTTTTTCCACTTCTTATGTGATCTCCCCTGTCATCTTTGCTCAGTGGTCAATTTGTCCCTCCCTTTTTTCCGCTATTTTCATAAATGGCTTGTGTCCCCCTTTCTTGATCTCTTCTGATAACTCACTTTCAGCTGTAGTCTCTGAATCCCTTACAATCTATTTTAACCCTTTGGCTATACTGGGCTTCCATCTCCTCCCCCAACCCCTAGCTCCTGTAGGCCCAATCTGTACTCATAATTTTCACCATATACTCCCCTATCCTCTCATTCCTCTGTGTGCTGGCTGATGGTGCAGGTAACAGTTCTGAGAATGCTACCACTAAACTCCTGGTATTTATTTCTGCCTTCTTCCTCATCCAGTTTGCTACCACTTTAGCTGTCTCATATCACAAATCACTGGGGACTAGATACACTACAACATGTGTCCACTCCACCTCCTTGATGATCACTTTGGCTACCTATTCCCACAGTTACTCAGTCTAAGCCTGAGACTGGATCCTGGAAATGCAGTCTCTCCTTCCTCACGTGCCTATACTCCTGATTCCGTTTGTGACTGAAGGTCAGAAGATCACCCCCCCACCCCTTCTTTCCCCACACCAACTCTCCACATCTTTGTTTTCTGGCTCATGACACTATCCCTTTTATATGTAACATTTCTCACTCCAGTTTCATCATTCACAGTTTTTCCCACTCGTGTGCAGGTTGCCTTCCTCCCTACCAAATATATGCTCTTCTCTATCCTTCCTCTACTATTTCAACAGAATCTCTGCACTACTGTGTCTGTTTTGGCCTCTGTATCTCCCATCTGGTTGAGTGTCCCACCCTGCCCACTTCCCTCTTCCTCACCTTGTGGTATTAGTTCATGCCTGGCTAACTCTGTGTCTGTCTCTCTCGTATAAGTAGTCACTACTACTATTTACCAACATCTCTAGTTATGTGCGCTCAGTTATTCTCCATTTGGTAAGTAGTGCTCACTATATCAAAAATCAGATGTATTGAAAGCTAACATAGATACATTCAGACATCGACAGGCAGTCTAAGAGCTAATTTAATTATGTGGTGGGAAGCATTGGAAAGGGGCTTCAAATTCTACATAAGAAGTGTGTGTGTGTGTGTGTGTGTGTGTGTGTGTGTGTGTGTGTGTGTGTGTGTGTGTGTGTGTGTGTGTGTGTTGTATTTTGGGTATATGCACCTCCCACACTTTTTATGTTTGGTAGGATTTGAATGTCATAGCAGTTGTTACACTACAGCACATACCACTCATCAAAGCCACAAAACACTCCTACAAAACAAACACATATTTTAATACATAAATAGGGAAGGCAGAATCTGCTTCTACAAATTTGACACACGCTTTTTGAGCTCACACCTCTTAACCAGTGGATTTTGTATCATTCAGCAGTGGCCATTAATTCATAAGACCCCACAATAACTCACTTTTTAGGTAAAAGTGTAAATGTTCTCCTTTTATGAGATGAGAAAACAAGACTATTAGCAAATTTAGTGTGAAAACTTACTTAAACTTCTCAGTACCAAATCAAATATCCTGCTAAAATACAGCCAAATTAAACCATTATAGATAAATAAATACACAATAAAATAAAACCGACAGTTAAACAAATCAATGATAACTAACCTCACAAAAATTTCTCTTAAAAATCCCTTGAGCTATTTTTCCTTTCCTTAAGGACTGGGATTTATAGCGTAGTGCACATGTATTATTTTTGAGTTTCCTGCACAGGGTAGCTCCAAGCTAAAAAGATGCTTATTACTCATTGCCTTAGAATCGCCAATACTATTCAGTATGCCAGTACATGAGGTTATCAGCACTTTGCTGTGCTGTATTTGTCTACGAATGCAAACCCCTTGTGTTAATAAACTACCCAGGTACCCATTGTTTAAAATTAATAAAAAAAAAAAAAAAAAGGACACCACAGTAATAAGCCGATTGATACACTGTTGTTGTCTGCTGTTGTCATCCATTCCTCCCACAATCCCTTTATCCCATTGTTGCACATGGGGTCAGCATGTCCCTTCAATGGTGACAATCATCTCGAGACAATGTTCACACTGCTGGGTGCATGGAGTTAGCATCCCACCTGACATTTCATTACTTGTGACAGGTAATACAGCCAGGTACATATCTGCACTTTATTAATTATCACAGTGTCAGTACTGCAACAGGTAGCATACTTGCCTTTGATGCTATCAATTGCAGGTTCTATTTCCAGTCTAGGTCTTTGGATTGCTGACACTAGTGTGTTGTCCATTGGATGAGATGTTAAACTGAGGTAGCTCAGGTGAATGTAAAACAACACATGGCTCCTCCTATCAACAACAGTAGAGGACGTTTTGTTATTTATGTATTCTTTAATTAACATTTGATTACTGAGAAAGCCTAACTGGCTAGGATCCCGTTTTCAGCAATGGTCTGGGGAGAAAATGTATTTATTTATTTATTTAATTTTACATTTGTTGACCGGGCTAGTTTAGCTGGATACATGTCCATTTTCAGTAGAGGCACGGGGAGAAAAGTTCCACAAACGGAATCATAAACAATTGTAAGAAAAAAAGTAGTATAAAAACAATGCTAGTAGAACAGCCAACAAAAATACATCAGATGGAAAAATTGCTGAACAAAGGTATTGCTAAAAAGAGAGAGAAAACGTGTATCACTGATATCACAAGACAGAACATGTCAAGTGAAATACATAGGGGGACTAACATTTTTTTTTTTTTTTATCCCTGTAGAACATTAGAAATAGTAGGAGTTAAAGTCAAAAGAACAGGTGTGAGACAGGAGGCAATAAAAGTTTCAGTCAGGGTTAGTACAAGGGTAGAGCCATTGGGAATTAAGGAAGGTTTTTAGATGCTTCTTGAAAATGGGTGTAGAGGCAAGTGCTATAAGTTTGCTTGGAAGCTTGTTCCAAATAAGTCCCACTGAGTTTGAGAACAAACAGTCCCCAGCTTTGTTGTTGGATTTATGGGAGGCTGCCAGGAGCTTGGTGGCCGAGCGCAAGGAAGAGAGGTTTTTATAAGGGCTAATAAGAGTGCAGAGTATGGTAGTATTCGTAGGGTGATAGAAAAATTTGTGGGTGATGCTAAGTTGCTGTAGCAGCAGTTGATTTTGTAATTCCAGCCAACCAAGTTGTTTAAGATTTATGCAATGGTGGGTATGAAAAGGGGCTCCTGTGGCAAATCTGGCAATGGTGTTGTATGAAGTTGCTAGTTTATTGAAATTAGATTTAGATAAGTTTGTAAAAATAGGTGAGGCATAGAGAAGGGTAGAGAGCAGGTGCATCTGTGCGATAGTTCTAGCTGAAGCAGTGAGGAAGGGTTTAAGCCTATATAGAGATCCAAGTTTTCTATTGACTGACTTGATGGTTAAGTTAATATGAGAATTGAAGTTAAGATTATGATCTATTGTGACACCTATACGTTTGGTACTAGGGTCAGGGGATATTATTGTGCCGTTGTTAGATGTTATATTGAAGTCAAAAGTAGAGGATTTCTGTGTAGGTGTGAATAGTAATAATTTAGTTTTTTGGGGGTTAAGAAGGAGACAGTATTGAAAGAACCAGTTTTCAGCTGCTATAAATACTTTTTGGGTAGTAGTCTGTAGCACAGCTGGGGATGGTGCTGAACATATCAGTGTTGAGTCATCAGCATATTGAATGCAGGTGGTTTGTGGAAGGGACATATTTAAATCATTAATGAAAACAGAGAAGAGGAGTGGTCCAAGAATGGAACCTTGTGAGACTCCAATTTTAATGGGAAGTTGAGAGGATATGTGATTGTCCCAAAGAACTGCTTGCTGTCTATTTTCTAAGTAGGAATTAAACCACTGGATTGCCTGGGAGTCTAATGCCAGAGATTTAAGGATGTTTAGTAAGAGTTTATGGTTAACCATATCAAAGGCCTTAGAGAGGTCTAAAAAGAGAGCTGAGGACAGCAAGTTGTTATTACAATTTTTATTAATAAGGTCTGTGAATGATAAGAGTGCAGTAGTTGTACTGTGATAAGGTCTAAAACCATGTTGGCAGTCTGCTAGAAGGTTGTTTTGGAGAAGATGGTCGAGCAATTGCTGATGGACACATCTTTCCATGATTTTAGCTAATGGAGAAAGTAGGGCAATGGGATGGAAGTTAGAGAGTTCATTAGAGTTACCCTCCTTATGAAGAGGAATGATATGAGAGACTTTCCAGAGGGATGGGATAAAGCCTTCAGTTATGGTTCGATTTATTAAAATGGAGACAGGGTAGGCAAATACTCCAGCTGCAATTTGCAGATACTCAGCTGGGAAGAGGTCAGCTGAGTGTGTACATGGTTTAAGTTTCATAAGTAGGGTGTGGATGAGATACGTTGAGACTGGTTGCAATTTGAAAGTGGGGGGTTTATTGGTCAGGGAGTAGGGTTCATGGGTGGCACCATGTGACAAGGTCTTGGCTAGGGATATGACAGTCTCAGAGAAAAATTTGTTGAAAGTGTCAGCAATTTGGTTGGGGAAAAGCTCCAAAGTATTACAAAATATTACAAGAACAAAGTTTTGTGATGCCCTAGCCAATTTTACCTTAGTAGTATAAATACCACCGCTGGTTTGCCCTTGAAAAGTGGCCCCTAGCCTAATGGGTTTAGCCTAATCAACAAGAGGATAAATTAAAAATTATATAATCAATACACATTTAGGTGAAATCTCTGCTGATAGCTCTAAAATAAGACATTATTACATAAGAAACAGTAAAGAGAGGTATATAAATTAATCAACAAATATACAAAATTGAAACATAGCATCAATTAAAGCTACAATAATATAAAGAGCTATGAAACATATTTGGAACTGAACATGGTAGAAGGAGAAAAAAAAAAAGGAAATGGAGGTTAATTATTGAGGCATATATTTAAAAATCTGCCTTATATGTATAGTGAAATGTACACTTAGTGTTTATTACTTCTACCTAGGCTCAGCTTGCAGCCATGCACAGATGAGTATCATTATGGGTCCACAACTCAACAATTTTTTTTTTGGAACTTTACTCCTCAGGTCTCCATTGAAAATGGGCCAGAAGCCCAGCTGGACCAACCTGGTTAACAAATGTCAATAAATAAATAAATAAATAAAGCTACAATCTGACTACCTATCTGTATGCTACAATGCCATGAAAGGTATTTTATAAGAGTGGCTACTCCAATACACCCCCTACCTATAATTAAATGTCTGATCACTGTACTTTGAAATGGGGATTAAAACAAAGGCATAAAAAAAAAGGAACCCAGAGTAATAACCCAATCGATACACTGTAAGTGATCAGCTTATTACACTTAGATATGCATCCCTCTGCTCTGTCGTTTAACGGCAGCACCAATTCCCCTCAGCATAAACCAAAGGGAAAAAAAAAGAAGAAAAAAAAACAGATTTCACAGTTAATAAGCTGATCGCTACAATGTTAGCGATTGGCTTATTACAATTAGATGTGCAGCCCTCTGCTCTGCTGTTTAATGGCAGCACCAATTCCCCTCAGCAAGAACCAAAGGCAAAAAAAAAGAAAAAATTGACTCCACAGTAATAAGCCGATCGATACAATGTAAGCGATCGGCTTATTACAGTTAGATGTACAGCCCTCTGCTCTGCCGTTTAATGGCAGCATCAATTCCCCTCAGCAAGAACCAAAGGCAAAAAAAAAAAAAAAAAAAAAAAAAAAGAAAAAACGGACTCCACAGTAATAAGCCGATCGATACAATGTAAGCGATCGGCTTATTACAGTTAGATGTACAGCCCTCTGCTCTGCCGTTAAACGGCAGCACCATGACCCCTCAGCAAGAACCAAAGGGAAAAAAAACGGGCTGCACAGTAATAAGCCGTTCGATACACTGTAAGCAATTGGCTTATTGCAGTTAGTCTACATCCCCCTGCTCCATCATTTATGGGAATAAGATAAAAAAAGTATGTTCCTTTTGCTGGCACAATAACTAGATTGTCAGATACATGACACACACACACATCTCTCATACTCACAGACAAGCAGACATTCTGCTTCCACACACACACACACACACACACACACACACACACACACACACACACACACACACACACACAAACACAGTTCATTCTCTCATGCATCAGTAACTCAGTAACACAAAAGCATGCACAGCTCTTTTTCAGGCACACACATTCATCCCAAGTTCTGCATTCAGAAAAACACACACACTGGTTTCATACACACAACCTGCTCTGCATGCACACAGACATACATACTGCTTTCAGGCACGCATTCACTCGCAGACATGCAGACAGAAATACTTCTCAAACACTTACATGCACACACAGCAAGTGAGTAGTCGGAAACCAACGAACTGGATGACAAACCTTGTAAATAACTAAAACTACATTTGCAGCAACATCATAATGCAGAAGCAGAGAACAAAAGGAAAAATACATTTTTATACTTTTGCGCAGAATTGTGGTAAGATAGTTTTATGCAGTCTAGGTACTTAATTACCAAAACAAATATAGGATATTCTGTGTGTGCTCAATGGACTTTGCCTGCTGTCTTGCTTGAAAAAATGCCTTGATACAATGATGTTTTTGCTCCGGATGGAAACCGGGGACGTTAAACAGTTCCACAACAAGTTTTACTGTATGTTTATAGTAGCTGATAAGTGGGCCAGGCGAAATAATGGTGATGTCACAGTGTGGGAGGGTCAGAATGAGAGAAGACTACTGATTTGCTTGTGTCGAAGGTACGTCAGGAAGGCAGAGACCAACTCAACCTGAAGAAATGCGATACCAAAGGATGGGCTTTCCTGCCCTATGCTATGGAAAGGCAGAAATGTAGAACTGATAAACTTCTGATCTGAAGTAGGAGATTCATTTGTCTGCAACCTGTGGGTCATGGATCCGACATCGGATCCGAACCGGCATGGTTTACCAGCTATGGATCCAAGCTCTGAGCTCCTCCCCTCACCCATAATGCCCTGCTCTCCCTACATGACCTCAGATCTTGTTTGCCACGCTGGTGATCAGATTTGTGTTCCTAAGCTCTTCAGCTAAGTGCAGTTTTCTAGTGTTTACAGTGTTTAAATTTGTAATTTTGTGTGAAAGTTGTGAGAAAGTTTAGGTTTCCCTATTACTTGATTATACTTTTTAGTGTTTTAAATTTATTTTTACTTTTCCCTCCCCTCGCTGGTAGCGTAGTGTGTGTTTGGGCCTGTGTGTGCTTTAGTTACTTTTGCTTTTACCCTAGTTTAAGTAACTTTTTTGGTGTACTTTGGGATGTCTGAACAAACCAAAGCAGTGTTTTCTAAGTGCTCCGAGTGTGGCCATAAGCTTTCCCCGGCTGATGGCCACACTGTGTGATGCCTTGGGGTTGAACACCTCACTTCTGGATGTTCCATTTGTGCAGGGTTCAACCCCAGGGCATTGAAGGAGCAGAGGTCCAAGCTTGTCTTGGCGGGTCTTTTGCCACCGGACTCGGCATCGGCCTCCGCTCCTTCGGGGGTAACCGTTTCTACGGTTGTCTCCTCTCCAGCTCCCCCTCCTCCTCCTGGGACTCAACCTCCCTGTAGTGGTTCGGAGGAGAGGGAAGCTAGAAAGAAGGACCAGAGGGAGAAGCACCATAAGCGGTGGGCCGAGACCTCTGTTTCGGCCCCGCCAGCCAAACGGGCTTCTCCTCCGGCCTCCTTGTCTGCTGGTTCTCCCCCTCCTCAGCTCCGGTCTCCTGTGTGTTTTTCACCGGGACCTGAGGAGGAGGAGACCCGATCTCTGTCGAGGCTATCCAGGAGGCACTCAAGGCCTACCTCGGTGGCCTCATCGAGATCAACCTATAGCCTGTCAGACGGTGATCTGGACCGGATGATGAGAAGGTTCATCCAGGCCCAGATGCAGATGGGAGTGCTCTTGCCTCCCCCCCCCCCTCTGGGGGGGAGCTCAACCCCTTTTTTCAAGCCAATTGCTCCTTCTCCGACCCGCTACCCGGGTTTGGAGCCGTTGGAGCCGAGCAGCTTCGGAGCCGGGGGTGGGTCGGCGCCGATAGTACTTGGTACTTCGGATCCGACCCTGCCCTCGAGTGCTTCGGATCTGACCTCTCAGAGCCTGGATCCGAGCTTCGGATCCGGGGGGATCAGTGCTCCTTCGGCGCCATCTGTGTCGGAGCGCACTGTCCCTTCGGATCCGAGTGCTTCGGCGCCGGCTCCGATCCACTCCTCGGATCCGAGGGGGAGCCGATTGTCGGATCCTTTGGTCGAGGTCGGCTCCCCTTCGGCTTTTGATGTAGTGGAGAGGGCCCTGTTGAGGGTCTCTGGACCCCCGGCACTTGCTTCGGCTCCATCCCGCGCTCCATCTGCACTGGGTCAGGCTTCCACCATCCGGCCCTTGGAACAGCCTGCTCCTTTGCCCCAAGCTGTTCCCCTGGAACAGGTCACTGTTTGCGAGGAGTCCTCTGACAGCCCCCCGGAGGATGTTCCCCGCAAACATACGTGCAAAAGGAGGCACATTGACTCCCCCGAGTCTCTCACAGAAGACACGGATTTGGAGGAAGGGGAAGGCTCCCCAAGGTCACCCCCCGAGGATGTCTCATTTGGAGACATCATGGAAATGCTCCGCATAAGGGGGGGGTGGTCTGCCCCCAAGTCTTCCTCGGACGAGTCCGTGTTCTTGGAGGCATTTGAAGCGGGCCCGTCTACCTCTTGGGTGTCCCCTCCTGCCGATCCCCTGGTGGACCTCATTACCACCAGGGCGTGGAAGGAACCGGACACCGTGGAGCCAATCCCAAAAAGGCCCGACCGTATTCTCAGTCCCCCGGCTGACCGGGCCATTGGAGTAAGGGGCCTCTGGTAGATGCCATGTTGATGGCGGCGGCCACCAAGAGGGAACTTGCTCAGGAGAGTCCCTCGGTCCATCCCCCGAGCAAGGAGTCTCGAATGATGGACCACTTGGGGAAGCGGATGTTTAGTTCAGCGACCTTCTCTGTGAGGGCTCTGAACTATCTGGCACACGTGATTAGGATGCAGCGCGATCTTATAAAAGAATACGCTGCATCCCCCCCAGAGTCCATGTCGGAGGAGGACAAAGTGCTGCACTCCACCCGCATGGCCACTCTCAGGTCTTTCACTAATACCTCTATGCGGCTACTGTCCCATGCTACGGAAGGTGCCGCTAGAGCCGCAGGGGCAGGCCTAGTTACTAGATGTCAGGCCTGGCTCCATCATTGCGACTTCTCAGAGCCCTTCAAGGCGTCATTTGCGAACGCCCCCTTCGATGGTTCTGCCCTCTTTGGCAAAACTGTTCGCGACACTTTGACCCAGAGCAAGAAGGACGGGAAGACGCTGTCTGCCGTCGGAATCTGCTTCTCTGCACCCCAGAGGCCCTATTCTAGGAACCAAAAGGGTCAGAAGAAGATGTGGTTCTGGAAGTCGCAGCAATCCCAGCCTCCTCCGGACAACCAGTCCTTCCATGGCAGAGGAGGACAGGGAGGACGCCGCCCTAGGGGCAGAGGGGCTCCTAGGAACTTCGGGTCCAGAGAACCCTTCTCTGAATGGCCCGCGCAGCAGCCCTGAGGGGTTGCCCGGCTGCTCCACTCTGGAGGCAGTCGGGGGATGTTTTTTGGAGCGCCTAGTGGCATGGGAGTCCATAACATCAGACCGCTGGGTTCTCCAGATTATATCCAGAGGATACCGTATCCCCTTTCTTCACTTGCCAAAACTGAAGTCCCTCCCCGACGTTCCACCCGGTCAGTGGGAGGCCGCTTTGGCAGAAATTGGCCATCTGCTAAAGAAAAGAGCCATCCAGCCCGTCCCCCCAGACCAGATCGGATCAGGGTTCTACTCCAGGTTCTTTTTAGTGCCAAAAAAGACGGGGGATCTAAGACCAATTTTAGACCTTTCACTCTTGAACCTGGCAGTTCCCAAGGAGAAGTTCCGAATGGTCATGTTGCAGTCTATTCTTCCCCTTCTGGGAGAAAATCACTGGATGTGCTCCATAGACCTCAAGGATGCGTACTACCACATACTAATGGACAGGCGCTCCAGGAGGTTTCTCCACTTCCGGCTGGGAGCCAGTCACTACCAATTCCGGGTCCTTCCCTTTGGTCTCACCACAGCCCCCAGGGTGTTCACCAAGGTATTAGCAGTGGTAGCGGCCCACCTGAGGCTTCAGGGGGTGCAGGTCTTTCCTTACCTGGACGACTGGCTTCTCACCGCCCCAACAAGGCATCTACTTCTCTTGGCGCGAGACTCCTTTCTCCGTCTTGCTCCATGCCTGGGCATCATGATAAGCACAAAAAAATCCAACCTAGCACCCACTCAGCTCATAGATTTTATAGGTGCCAGGTTAGACACGAGGAGACTGAGAGCCTTCCTCACAGCGGACAGAGTGCAAAGCCTACAGCTCCAGGTGCGGGCCATTCTCCACTCAAATTCAGTTCCAGCGGAGTTGGTCCTGAGGGCCCTAGGGTCCATGGCGGCAGCGATTGCGCTTCTTCCTCTCACCAGGTTCAATATGCATATCCTTCAATGGACTCTCATGGTTCAGTGGTCGTATCTTGCTCTTCCTATGCATCATCTCATTGCGATCAGCAAAGCGTGCAGGCGGTCCCTCCTGTGGTGGCTACACTCTCCAGATCTCCACGGAGGCCACCCCTTTTGTGCCTCTCCCCCTCTTGCCACGGTGACCACGGACACCTCCCGCCTCAGGTGGGGGGGGCATTTTGCAGGCCGGACGGTCCAAGGCACGTGGGACGATTCAGAGACCTTGCTGCATATCAATGTCCTAGAGATGAGAGCAGTGCTCTTAGCATTGCTAGCACTTCAGGTCTTTCTTCCCTTGGGAACAATTGCGATTCAATCGGACAGCATGTCTGTTGTCTGGTATATCAACAAACAGGGAGGAACCAGGTCTTACCCCCTTTGTCGAGAAGCCATGAGAGTGTGGGAATGAGCAATCTCCACCAACCGCTTTCTCATAGCAATGCATATTCCGGGTCAGTCCAACATCCTGGCGGACAAACTCAGTCGCACCATTCTCACCCCCTACGAGTGGTCTCTCAATACTCAGGTAGCGGAACGCATCTTCGCACAGTGGGGAACTCCTTGTTGCGATCTTTTTGCGTCTCCCTCAAACACCAAATGTGACAGTTTTTTCACCCTGATACCTCCTCCCGGAGGTTCTCCAAGAGACGCTCTGGTGCATGCTTGGCCACCCGGTCTTCTTTATGCTTATCCCCCTTTGCCTCTGATGCTCCAAGTTCTTCAGAAAGCCTCTCGGTTGGGGTGCAGAATGATCCTCATTGCTCCCTTTTGGCCTCGACAGATCTGGTTCCCCTTCCTAAGGTCTCACTCAGTGAATCCTCCTTGGATTCTAGATCCCATTCCGGATCTGATTTCTCATCCATCCCATCTATCTCCTCCGAACCTGGACAACCTCAAGCTGACCGCTTGGCTGCTCCAGTTCCACTCCTGATCAGGAATCCCGATATTTCGTCCCCTGTTAAGGCCATCCTGGTGGCAGCTCACAAGCCATCCACTAGGAAAGTCTACCGTAGCAAGTGGAAGCGGTTCTCTTTGTGGGCGGAACGGCAAGGCCTAAACCCCTTCACAGTTCCTCTCCCTTTGGTGCTTGACTTCTTAACCACTCTTTTTAATGATGGTGCCAGCAGTTCCACGGTCAAAGTACAGCTTGCAGCAATTTCTCATTATCACATTGGTCATGACTCCAGTCCACTGATGTCTGCCAAATTGTGTAAGATTTTCCTTAAAGGTACCTTTCTTCTCAGGCCCCCTATAAAGCAAGCGGTTCCTCCTTGGGACCTTTCCTTAGTTCTTCAGGCCTTGACCGCTCCCCCCTTCGAACCTGCGGCTACTGTAGATCTGAAATTCTTATCTTTCAAGACTGCCTTCTTAGTAGCCATTACTTCGGCCAAGAGAGTCTCAGAGCTTCAAGCATTATCAGCTAAAACTCCGTACTTGGTCTTTCATCCGGACCGTGTTTTCCTCAGGACCAACCCGTCCTTTCTTCCTAAGGTAGCTTCTGAAGCAAACATTAATCAATCCATTAACCTCCCTGTTTTCTTCCCCAAATATCAAAACAAGGGTGAGTACAAGCTTCACTCCTTAGACGTTCACAGGCAACTTAGATTTTATCTAAACAGGACTGCTGGTCATAGGCAATCCGACCAGTTGTTCATTTCCTTTGCTAAATTTAATTTGGGCAAGCCAATTTCCAAAGTCTCATTATCTCGCTGGATTTCACAATGTATCTTACTAGCTTATCAAGCTTGGAAGGCCCGCACCGGAGGGTGTACATGCCCATTCAACCTGGTCAGTCTCTACCTCGGCCGCCTTTAAGGCTAGGATTCCTCTAGATGATATTTGTGCAGCAGCCACGTGGGCTTCATCTCATACTTTTATTTCCCACTACAAGTTGGATCTTGCATCTAGAGGTAGAGCATCCTTTGGCTCAGGTGCTCCGGAATATCCTTCCATGATGGCCCAAGATTCAGGTAGCTGGGGACTCTGTCCCACAGGTTGCAGACAAATGAATCTCCTACTTCAGATTTAGAAGTTATGTACTCACCATAACGTTCCATCTGAGTAGGTGTATTCATTTGTCTGCAACCATCCCGCCCTCCTATCCCCCTGGCCTTTCAGTTTCCTGCATATGTTGTGTTACCCTTTTCAGGGTGTTTATGCTGTTGGCAAACTCGATCTGAGGTCATGTAGGGAGAGCAGGGCATTATGGGTGAGGGGAGGAGCTGAGAGCTTGGATCCATAGCTGGTAAACCATGCTGGTTCGGATCTGATGTCGGATCCATGACCCACAGGTTGCAGACAAATGAATACACCTACTCAGATGGAACGTTATGGTGAGTACATAACTTCTAATTTGTGTTCTGCTAACTGATGAGTGCTGGGATGAGTTTACAGGGAAAGAAAAAGACTCGGGGTTGAGTTAAACTGTAGTTGAGCCCAGAGTTTTCTTTTAAAAGGCAACCATGTAGCTAGAAAAACTGAAGGTGAGGAGACTTGTTTATTTGAAGAACACAGAACAAAGACTATTACTTTGGGCTATATTTACACAGAGAATTACTGAACTTGAGAAGGTATGCTTCCATTTTGTCAGCTACATACTGCATATCTGGAATGTAATTAAGAAAAATCTGAAGCAAAGCCTTTTACACTTTTATTTGTATGCATTAGTTAGAAGTGTACTGATGCTATGGGCATGTTTGTCAAGGCATTTCACAGGTATACATGATTGGCAATACCTTAAAATAGAATGTTCTGTGACAAATCTGTAGACATGTTTCAGGGACAGTTCATTTGATAGCACGTTTAGAAAAAGAAAACAGAAGGAAACAGAAAAAAAACAGTACTATATACAAAACCAGCCTTATTCACCCTTGCTATCTTACAATGAACCCCTCCCAGCATAAAAATACTGGTTCTATACTTTTTTTTTTACAATGGGTCATAATCTAATCATAGGCCATATTATCTGACCCAGATACCTTATGGTCACACTTGCAGTGTCAAAATCTTTACTTTATCTCATGTTTATGTAAATTCATCCACTCTAGGCATCAGGCAAGTGATAAACCTAGACACCTCATTACTTTGGAACTTTAGTACTCTATATGGTTTTAGGAGCAGTTTTAACTGAGGCTGAATTAAGTTTGTTCTACAAGATAGCTCTGAAAGAAAACATGTTTACACCTCAGTAAGAATTCCTTCACCTCTTGTATTTAAGTCTTAATGAAAGTCTTACCTATTGAACAGCAGGTTTAGTGTTTCCTCATATTTTATTAATGGTATCTACCTCAACTCCCACACTAAGAACAGAAGCTTGAGCAACCATCTCTGGTTTCAACTCATTTTTGTAAAGTATATGTTTTGTTTTTCTTTTTGCAGTTTGCCTTTTTATAGCTCATTTTCTTTATCACCTCAAATAATCTGTGCCATCTTGTTAGAAATTTATTTTCAGTAGGTGGGACTAAAACAAACAATTTATAAATTAACATGAAAATGACATAAATGTAGCTTCACTCCCCCCATCCCCAGATGAAGAATACACTTGTAAATAATGTTGACAGCTAAAAGTATAACCACCCATGAAACAGACTATTCATAGTGGCATGTAAGCATATGCAGTATGTAGCTGATGTAATGCAGAAATATTTCTCAAAAACAGCACTTCTCTGTGTAGATATATGGCAAAGTAATACCCTCATTTGTGTGTTCAACATTCAGCAGATTGATTAAAATACCATTTTGGCACAGGAAAATAACTTTCTTGGGTGGCGTAAGCCAGACAACCTTGTTGGCCAGGCTTACGTAGGCCCTTGGGCCAATAGCCTAGTACCTACCTATGAACCTATTTATATTACATATTGCAATCATGTTTCCATTACTCACAGCTTTATCACTTAAAAATACTTAAAGTGTGCCTATTTTTCTACAACTGAAATGTATTATTTTACTTACTGACATTTTCCAGGTATTTGCAGGTATCTGTATCTTTACATTTGCATGTATAATTTCCTTGTTTCTGACTAAGACTTTATTAGTTAGCATTCTTTCCTTTAGCAAATCCAGTGCATGCTGCTGCAAATTACCTAAATGTCTTCCAATTGTTTTGTTCTGTTCATCTGCTGATGAATGGCCAAAACATTACTCCATCACCACAATGATTTTTAGCAGATTTCTCTATACTGGATACAGCAAAAAAAAAATAAAAAATTGCGTACTCACAAACACAAACTCATATATGCACACATGCCCACATACAAACATAAATACATATACGCATAGAATACGTTTCTCTCACTTTCACTAAACAGGGAAACAAATGTCGCTCACTCTTCTTTGTTGGGGAAACAAGTCATTTTATATTTTTTATAAAATTGTAAAACTTGGCCTTTATTATGCAATCCTACAAATAAAACTTCACCAAGACCACCAGCCATAGCATAAAATTCATCCTTAACATTTGAATATTACAATGCAAACACATCTTATTATCAACAGACTAACTAACAAGACTTAAAAATACTTTGAGATTACCATCTAGCTTTGCCACTGTGGTCATTATAACAAACATTCTAAATTAAGAACCTCAGAATCTACTCCAGATTTAACCCATTGATACTATGACATTATTGCGCAGGGTGAGAGTGATTTTCTTATATGTGGGGATTGCTTGGGAAAGGAACCAAGCACACACACCTATAAATCTTCTGTGGCCTGACAAGCGAATATTACCAAGTGTCTGGAATAGCAAAGCCATTTAGGAGAATCTTAAGGAGAGAAAATTGTCAAAACAAAAGGTTGCCTGCCCACTTGTAAATACTGAGCATACTGCATCTGAAATTCACCTGAAGATTTCCTCTGCACCTCTCCACATTAGTTTGACACTTCGACAGGTCCAAACTTTAAATATGGTGTTAGGATTGTCCCCTTTATAACTTTCACAAACTACTTGCTTCACAAACAAATTCTCTTTATTAACTACAGGGTCCAATAATCCCTGAAAAAAAATCTTAGGTGATGCTCAAGGACTCAGGTAAAATGGTACAAGTTGTATCCTTTTATATAACACACTATGTGGGATCTCCACTTTTTTATGTCAAGTTGAAAGGGGAAGATCTGTCTCCTTTACATGTAGCAATGTCAAACATTCAAAATACATTTTACCTTCATCTTTGGTGACTCATCCTTCGTGCTTAATAATTTAAGCTTTTCCATCTTTTGTGAGTCTGATATCAGTGTAGACTATAGCTTAGAGGATAAGATGCAACAGGAAATGCTTACATCTATTGCTATATGTTAACTTGATTACCTCTTTCAATGTCATATACTCAAAAGGTGCAAAGGCTTAGGTAAGTTTCAGTCTCTACCAAGTTTGAAATCTACAGGATGCCCTTATGTATCCACTCTTTCCACTACAAGAGTGTTCATTTTCCGAGAAATTCGATCCATATAGGGGCATCAAGATTTCCCAGTAGTGGAGAAACACATGGCTTAAGAGTGGTTCTTTAAGTTGCATAGATTGTGATAATAGTATACCATATCTTTAAACGATTTGAGAGATAGTTCCTGTCCCAAGAAAACACTGTAATGAGGTACGGTTTAAAATATGGGACTCCAGGTTTGCCTAAAGGTGTTGGCTAGACTTCTCTATAGTGATGACTGTGTAGGGTGAAAACTTTTGCTTACCTATTAGTGTCTCTTTCTTTCACCTTACCCTCATTCTGCAGTGCTGTAGGTGTTCCTTTGTGAATTTTATTTGTTTAACCTTACAAGATATAGCCAAGCATCATTTGGAATATTTTATTCTGCCATTTGTTGGCATCTGGTATGGACAGCTATCTTAGGCTATAATAAAGTTTAAAAAGAAAATCATTTTCAAGACATTTATCTTGGCCTTTGCAAATATATGTAGTCTGCTACATATATGAACTATGGTGAAAAGTTTTTTTCAGAAATGCTTGAGATTGCAAGTTAATGAGGCATTCACAGAGGGTAATAGCTTAACGCCTACATGATTTAAATATTGAATACAATTGGATTCACTGTCATTGCTTGATGATATTACTAGATGTTCTGTGTAACTTACACTGTGGTAGTATAGTAACAGTGTCTGAGGATTTTTGATAATATACAGGGCAACATAATAATATTATCTATGAATGTAATTAGTTTAGCTGAGGTGAGCCAGTAATCAATACAGGTCATAGAGTCCCCACAAAGGAATGTTCTTCTTTCGGCATTTCCAGGTTAGGGGTCGCCACAGCAGAACTCCAGTCCGCTAATGATTGGCACTAGATTTTTACGGTACTGAGGTGCCAGCTCGATGCCCAACCTTCAACAAAGGCATGCCCATTTATGCATCTCTTTTGAACACCACTCCCCCGCAGGGAGGACATGCAGACTCCACACAGAAGGCGCCCCAGCCGGGAATCGAACGGGAGAACCTGTTGCTGTGAGGTGACAATGCAACTGCTGCACCACCGCGGCTAGGAATATGAATGTATAATCTATGTACATTACTTGCAAAAGTCAACATAAATCCCATAACCTTAGTCAAAATTCTCTATACTTTTAAATGGTTCTCCCCTTTAGGAGTTAGCCTGTTTAAGTCTCAATACAGAACTTTGTTAAAGTCATATTGCATTTCCTTCTTTTTAAAATGCAGTGACTGATCAGAAATAAGTGGGAAGGAGGGAATCATATTTTGACCCATATGCATAGCACTGAGGCAACTTCCAAACATCTACATCTAAAACTCAGTTCCCTTCCTCATGTCTTAAGCTTTCTCTCACCCTACCCCCATGGTAATACACTATTCATATGGACAGACACTCCTTTATTTAAGTACTTTTATAGAATGACAGCAATAGGTTGTCCACAGAATGAATTTAACAGAAATAGATTGTCCATTGAATGAACTTAACAGCAATAGGTTGTCTACAGAATGAATTTAACATCTTTAGTGTTCTGTGATAACCTTGAGCTACTGCACAAACAAGATGTCTAGATCGACATGCTTAAAGAAATGATTGAATGCATTCTGTTTATGTTTAGAGTTTAACCCCTCCCCCTTATGTTTGTAGTAAGTACTTTCAAACTTATGACTAAAGGGGTTCTGGTGCCTAGGAAGCAAGAAATTTCTCTATAGTACATTTGGTTGGAGACATATGGCTGTAGTGACATTAAGTTACAGAAAAATATGGCTGTTATAAATTCCCTGTGGGCAAAATGAAGAATGTGGTGCCATGCCCACAACTTCAGTAACCAAATGCACAGTGGGAAAATAATGTCAATGGTTTCCAAGGCAACATGAGACAGCAAGCAGTATGGCAGGCATCATCAGCAGGCTGACCAGTGGACATGACAGTGACAGTAAATATGCAGTGCACAATGAGCAGTGCTTTTATAATTGATGTGTGTACCACTACCCCCTTCAAAGTGTCTAGGAAACATTATCTAAAATGCATACTGGAGCATAAATGTGACTACAATAGCATGCAGGATTGTCTTCATGCTGTACCACACTTCTACATGTTATAGTTACATAAGCATGTACTATACACTGGGCGTAACAATCATTATTTCTTTTGCCCCCATGCACTTGGTTATTAAAGCTGTGAGCATGCTAATGTGTGCTTCTCTTTGCCCACAGGGAATTTGCAACAGTTACATTTCTCTGCAGCTGAATATCACTTCAGCCATGTGTCCGCAGTCAAATGTACCACAGGGAAATAGGTGCCTGAACCCTGATAAAATACAGCTAAAACTCAATAACAGGTCAACACTCTAATCAATGTAAACCAACTGTGTTTATTGGGTTTTCAGCTGCTAGAATACTGCAGCTCAAGTAACCTCTTTGAGAATTAGGTATTTTAATTATATAACAGAGTAATTTACACAACCTTACTGAATTACATGCTGTTAAAGTCAATGGGACTAAGTGCCAGGAAGTAATCAAACTAAACTGCTAGTCTACCGTCTAGGAAAGGGTAGTAGTAATAGCTGCCAACATAAAACTGTTACTCACAAAGCCTTGCCTTCTCTAATACACATTTTGACTTTTTCTTCCTGCTTGCTTGGCTGCTCTCTTTGTTAGATCCTAGTCACACAAAGAACTGACGCACACCCTTCATGAATCTTGCCATCAGTGTGATCAATACTTGATCAATAGTCTCTCCCAAATCCTTTCTGGCATCTGCTTCACTGAAGTCAAGGCCAACATCAAGGGCTTCTGGATGACCAAGTTTGCAGGCTACGTTATATCAAGTAAATGTCACTCAACATACAACCCAATGGTATAAAAGTCAAGAACCCAATCATACTGTTAGCACCAGTGTTTGATTGCAGACATGGGCAGAGAGAAGGCTTATCTTAATGATACTGGCAGGGTAATGACTTACTTTGCATGCATTTCTCATACATTTATTAAAAGCACTTTACTTTGGGTGGAAGGTCACAATATCTTCAAAATATTCTAAATTATAAAAATGTGTGCGGTCAAATATGTTTTGCTTGGCCTTTGTTATTATTTTTATTTATTATTTTATTTTACATTTAACTGGGATAGTCCGACTGGATGCATGTCCATTTTCTGCGGATGCCCGGGGAGAAAAGCTGCAAGTTAGAACATACAGTAAAAAAAACACAAAGGATACAAATTACACATAGTTAATTAACTCCAGTTGAGCAAGCATGTAAGATATTATACATATTTAAAACAATGTTGACAAACTGACTAAGCGAGGTAACAATATCAGAGACTGTAGAGGAGGTTCTAGTCGGGTTTTGAACAAGGACATATCCAGTGAGTTTTAAAGTATAGCTTGAGACTTCTTTTGAACTGAGTAAGAGAGGGTTCGAGAGTAAGAGCAGGTAGAGAGTTCCAAGTTTTGCCAACAGAGTTAGCGAACAGAATCCCTAGCAGAGTTGTTGATTTTGGATGTTTGAACCAGCAGTTTATTAGAAGAGCGAAGTGACCTTAGGTTGCTATAGGGGTTGATGATATTTTTAAGTGCAGGTGTCTTGTCAGGGTGGTTGAGAACTTTCTGGGCAATTATAAGCTGGCTGTACTGAAGTAGGCTAGGCCATTCTAGCCACCCCAGTTGATTTAGGTTGTGACAGTAGTGGGTCGTATAGGCCATGCCTGTTGCAAATCTAGCAATATGGTTATAACAGCTAGAGAGTTTGCTAAGAGTGGATTTGTTCAGATTAGTGAGTAGGGGGAGGCATAGAGGAGACTACAGAGTAAATGGGAATGAGCAATAACAGTCCAAACAAATGGAGTAAGGAAAGTTTTGATTTTATAGAGGGAGCTAATTTTTTTGTTAATGGTTTTGATAGTTTGATTGACATGAATATCAAATTTGAGGGAGTTGTCTATTGTGATGCCTAAGAGTTTGGTTTGCGTGTCTGGGGATATAATTGTGCCATTATTAGATTTTATGGTAAAAAGTGGTGAAGAAGACTTACAAGACATTGAGAAGAGAAGAAACTGTGTTTTATTAGGGTTTAATATCAGCTGACAGTTAGAGAGCTAGTTTTCAACTATATTGAAAGTATTCTGGGTTAGTGTCATTAGATCTGTCAGGGAGGTGGCAGAACAAATTAAGATGGAGTCATCCGCATATTGGATGCAGATTGCATTTGAGATGACAGTGGGAAGGTCATTAATAAAGAATGAAAAGAGAAGGGGTCCTAGTATGGAGCCTTGGGGGACACCTAGTGTAACTGGTAAATGGGTTGATAGTTTATCCTGCCATAGGATGGCTTGTTGTCTACCACACAGGTAAGATTGAAACCATTGAAGCACTTGGTTATTTAGTGACAATACCTTAAGGGTGTGGATGAGTAATTGGTGGCTGACCATATCAAAGGCCGTTAAGAGATCTAAAAAGAAGGTTGAGGAAAGCTTGCTATTATTTCAGTTGTGATTAATGGTGTTAGAGAAGGATAGGAGGGCTGAGGTGGTACTGTGGTTTGGCCTAAAACCATGCTGAGAGTTAGCCAGCAGTTTATTCTGAGTAAGATAAAGCATAAGTTGTTTATGGACACACTTTTCCATAATTTTATTCAATGGTGACAGAATGGCTATGGGTCTAAAGTTTGAAAGTTCAAAGGAGCTGCCTCCTTTATGGAGTAGTATTATGTGGGATATTTTCCATATGGAGGGGATGGTGGCTTCAGATACGGTTCTGTTTATTATAAAGGGGAAGGGGTATGCCATGGCATCTGCTGCTTTTTGCAGATACTCTGCTGAAAGGAGATCAGCTGCTAGAGTAGTTGGTTTTAATTTATTACCAAAAATCAATGTTCTGTGCTCAGGCTAAAGTCTTGCCAAACCAAAATAGTCCAATGCAGTGAGAAAAAAGATAGGCAAGACAAGGCTATATGATATTCTGTTTTAATAAAAACAAACACAAACTCCAAATAATGGTAAGCGCTTTCGGGTTCTCCAACCCTTCATCAGACAATTAAAACTACATAGGTCTTCACTTTTAAAATATTATGACAACCAATCAGAATTCAATGCTATTAATACATTACCCGCCTATTTTGTAAGGCAGGTTTTAAAGGCACCATCTCGTTTAAACCTGGATATCTGTGTGATGTTAATGTTATAATCCATTTTGATTCAAGTGTCTCTGTGAGCAATTTTATATCCCCCCCTCTTACACCTAAATTCACATTAGTAACAACTTTAAATAAAAATGTATGTGTAGAATTATCCAACAGATGCCTATAAAGTGCATTATGCTGGTCTTTATTCCTAATGGAGGACAGATGCTGCAAAACCCTAACCTTTAACATGTTGTTCCTCATCCCCACATAGAAAACAGGACACTGTGTACACTCGGCTAAATAAACCACATTGGATGTTCTACATGTGGCTGTAGCCTTAAATTGAAAAAGCTGTCCAGTCATAGGATGTTTGAAAGTAGTAGTCCTATTGATACTACTACAAGCCTTGCATGTACCACAAGGTACCGTTCCTACTTTAGTTTGTAGTGGTCTCCGGTCAGAAGCAGATTTTTCTCTGCACAATAAATCCTTTAGGTTTTTATTGCGTCTATAACCAAAGTTAGGTGTCTGACTTATCAAATTATCCAACTTGGGGTCACTTCTTAGTATGTTCCAATTTTTGCAGACTATGCTCTGTATGTCATTGATGTCGCTACTATAGGTAAAATATAGCCTAACCTTATCTGATCTCTTATTTTTCTGATGTGCTGCACCTTCTAACCGACTTTGTCTCAACCAGGGTTTATAACTACTGGTTCGCTTTTCAGAACTAGAATGCACTACTTTGCTGACCATATTTTCATTATAGCCTCTCTGACCAAAGCATACTCTCAGTTCTTCCACTTCTTTATCATATTCCTCATCTTCTAGGCATAGCCTAGAAGTTCTGCAAACTTGACTTTTGACAATATTTGGGAACATATAGCGAGGGTGCATGCTATCGTAGGATAATAGGTGGTTTTTCCAGCAATCTTTCTTATGTATCGTCAAAGTAAACCCTACCAAAGTGTATTTTATCCTTACATCCAAAAAGTCTATCTGTTCCCTAGAATAGTTTAGTGTAAATTTGAAGAAGGATGTTCTGGAGTGAAGATAATCCAAGAACTTGAATAGATTATCTACGGTATCCTGCCAAAAAATAAAAATATCATCTACAAAATGCACATAGGCTCCTATGTGCTTCATCCACTCTCTATGGTTAAAGATGTTGGTCTTCTCCCAGAAAAAAAGGACCAGGTTTGCATAAGTATTGGCACAGGGGGTGCCCATGGCTACCCCCTGTGCTTGCCTGTAAGCTTGTTGACCCCCTATAAAAACGTTATTTTCTAGGACTACATCCAGCAAACTGTGGATCAGCTTAATCCTGCTGTCAGTCTCACCCATGTCCCTTAGTGTATGTTCTATTGCTTGTATGCCATAGCTATTGCTAATGACCGTAAAGAGGTTTTGCACATCTAAGGTAACAAGAATGCTGTTGTTATGTGTTTGATCTAGTTGAAAATCTCTCACAACCTGTAAAAAACCTTTTGAATCTTTCAATATTGTAGGCACCCTTTCCACAAAGGGTTTCAGGTTGCATTCTAACCAAATAGAAACATTTTCAGTGACCCATCCTCGACCTGATACAATGGGCCTGAAGGGTGGGTCACTGAGTGACTTATGGATCTTATGTAAAGCTTTGAAGATTGGTGTGGTGGGCTTTGCTATCATCAAAAAATTTAACAAATCATCATCTATCATCATTTCAAAATTGAGTCGTTTCAACTCTTTATGTACACCTTCAATCACTCTAAAAATAATAGTAGAGTTAATTGGAATATAAGTGCTGTTGTCTGCCAATAATACTTGCAATTTTCTATTATACATTGCAGTGTCAAGTACAACGACAGCTCCCCCTTTGTCTGCTCCTTTGATGGTTATATCTCTATTATTAGACAAATTTCCCAGTGCTGCCTGTTGTCCTTGAGTTAAATTAAAAAACTTACTATGAACACCTTCTTCAAAATAGCATCTCAAATCACGTTCACAGCTATTAATAAACATATTCATGGCTGGTGTGAATGGGGGTATGTAAGTACTAGGTTGTTTCAAAGCTGTAAAAGCAGTATTGTCACTAGACGCACTATTTGGACCATTATTGAACAAGCATTTAAGCGCCAAATTCCTACAAAAAAGCGCTATGTCCAAAACAATGTCATTATAAATGCTAGCCCTCCCAGGTACAAAGGTCAGGCCTTTGTTCAAAACTGTTAGTTCTTCTTCTGTTAAAATATAAGAAGATAAGTTATACACCATACCATAATGGATATGATCAGTCATTCCAATGTCCGTCGCCTTTTGTTGGGGTCTCTCCCCTCGCTGAGTGATCTCTTCCAGGCTCCGCGTTTTTTCACCGGAGCTGGCAGTCTCTCGAAAAAACACTGTCGAGCTTGTTCCTGCTTCGGGCGTGCTCCCTGATCCATATACTCTCCAGCTAAAGTTCTCGTTTGCTGGCTCTCTGTGGTCGCTAAAGAGATAGAATCTGCTGCTGGCATTAACCCTACGGACTGACCCGTAATGGTGGACCCTGCAATAAACGGCTCCTGTTGTACATCCTCCCTTCCTATCAGGGATGGCGCCGTAGTGGTTGCTAGTTCCTTTGAAGTCGATGGTATGACTTCTATCATAGCAGATTCATTTCGTACTTCTCCAGTACACCTTCCATGTTGACGTCTCGTCTCACGACCGGCTCCATTTGCGTCATCATTGTTTGAAGCCCCCTTGTATCTGGGCCAGACAAAAATATTGCCTGACGAGAAATCTTCAAAATCACGTCTCAATTTTTGGATTTTTTGTTTCCGCAGTTTTTCTTCATTATCAATAAGATCACGCTGTAGGTTTTTAAGTCTATGTTGATACCCGGTTTCTTTGAAATCTTCATTGATTTTATTTAACAGCACATCCACGCCATTTTGCAACTCCAACATCTCCGAACCAAAAAACTTACTAATGAGATCCATGTATTTAAAACCAGTTTCTATGTTGAGTGTCTGCCATTGTGCAAGCAACTCAGGGTATCGTTCACCCTGAGTTGGCATGCACAAAATCCTCATACCACGCGGAACAATTCCGTATTGCTGACAAGCTTCAAAATGGAAATTTTGCCATTTAAGCCTCTGCAATCTTGTGGCTTTGAAGCTCAAATCTCGTATGAGATCCTCAAATCTCTTGTCAGTAGCTACAGGAACATTACTTACTTCCAGTCCGGTTCTGTTCACCATAAGACCAAGATCCAATAGAGGATTATTCTGGCTAAGATAATCTGTAGATTTTTTAAAGTTAAAATCAACACGAACATGTCCTAAACAAGGCTCCCCTTGTTTAGATGTTTCCAACAAAGTGTTCGCCATAGCCTGCCCAGCACAAAAGAACACACAGCAAAAACGTAAGACCAAAAATCAATGTTCTGTGCTCAGGCTAAAGTCTTGCCAAACCAAAATAGTCCAATGCAGTGAGAAAAAAGATAGGCAAGACAAGGCTATATGATATTCTGTTTTAATAAAAACAAACACAAACTCCAAATAATGGTAAGCGCTTTCGGGTTCTCCAACCCTTCATCAGACAATTAAAACTACATAGGTCTTCACTTTTAAAATATTATGACAACCAATCAGAATTCAATGCTATTAATACATTACCATTTGATTCAAGTGTCTCTGTGAGCAAGAGGGGGGGATATAAAATTGCTCACAGAGACACTTGAATCAAAATGGATTATAACATTAACATCACACAGATATCCAGGTTTAAACGAGATGGTGCCTTTAAAACCTGCCTTACAAAATAGGCGGGTAATGTATTAATAGCATTGAATTCTGATTGGTTGTCATAATATTTTAAAAGTGAAGACCTATGTAGTTTTAATTGTCTGATGAAGGGTTGGAGAACCCGAAAGCGCTTACCATTATTTGGAGTTTGTGTTTGTTTTTATTAAAACAGAATATCATATAGCCTTGTCTTGCCTATCTTTTTTCTCACTGCATTGGACTATTTTGGTTTGGCAAGACTTTAGCCTGAGCACAGAACATTGATTTTTGGTCTTACGTTTTTGCTGTGTGTTCTTTTGTGCTGGGCAGGCTATGGCGAACACTTTGTTGGAAACATCTAAACAAGGGGAGCCTTGTTCAGGACATGTTCGTGTTGATTTTAACTTTAAAAAATCTACAGATTAACTTAGCCGGAATAATCCTCTATTGGATCTTGGTCTTATGGTGAACAGAACCGGACTGGAAGTAAGTAATGTTCCTGTAGCTACTGACAAGAGATTTGAGGATCTCATACGAGATTTGAGCTTCAAAGCCACAAGATTGCAGAGGCTTAAATGGCAAAATTTCCATTTTGAAGCTTGTCAGCAATACGGAATTGTTCCGCATGGTATGAGGATTTTGTGCATGCCAACTCAGGGTGAACGATACCCTGAGTTGCTTGCACAATGGCAGACACTCAACATAGAAACTGGTTTTAAATACATGGATCTCATTAGTAAGTTTTTTGGTCCGGAGATGTTGGAGTTGCAAAATGGCGTGGATGTGCTGTTAAATAAAATCAATGAAGATTTCAAAGAAACTGGGTATCAACATAGACTTAAAAACCTACAGCGTGATCTTATTGACAATGAAGAAAAACTGCGGAAACAAAAAATCCAAAAATTGAGACGTGATTTTGAAGATTTCTCGTCAGGCAATATTTTTGTCTGGCCCAGATACAAGGGGGCTTCAAACAATGATGACGCAAATGGAGCCGGTCGTGAGACGAGACGTCAACATGGAAGGTGTACTGGAGAAGTACGAAATGAATCTGCTATGATAGAAGTCATACCATCGACTTCAAAGGAACTAGCAACCACTACGGCGCCATCCCTGATAGGAAGGGAGGATGTACAACAGGAGCCGTTTATTGCAGGGTCCACCATTACGGGTCAGTCCAGAGGGTTAATGCCAGCAGCAGATTCTATCTCTTTAGCGACAGAGAGCCAGCAAACGAACTTTAGCTGGAGAGTATATGGATCAGGAGCACCAAGCAGGAACAAGCTCGACAGCGTTTTTCGAGACTGCCAGCTCCGTGAAAACGCTGAGCCTGGAAGAGATCACTCAGCGAGGAGAGACCCCAACAAAAGGCGGACATTGGAATGACTGATCATATCCATTATGGTATGGTGTATAACTTATCTTCTTATATTTTAACAGAAGAAGAACTAACAGTTTTGAACAAAGGCCTGACCTTTGTACCTGGGAGGGCTAGCATTTATAATGACATTGTTTTGGACATAACGCTTTTTTGTAGGAATTTGGCGCTTAAATGCTTGTTCAATAATGGTCCAAATAGTGCGTCTAGTGACAATACTGCTGTTACAGCTTTGAAACAACCTAGTACTTACATACCCCCATTCACACCAGCCATGAATATGTTTATTAATAGCTGTGAACGTGATTTGAGATGCTATTTTGAAGAAGGTGTTCATAGTAAGTTTTTTAATTTAACTCAAGGACAACAGGCAGCACTGGGAAATTTGTCTAATAATAGAGATATAACCATTAAAGGAGCAGACAAAGGGGGAGCTGTCGTTGTACTTGACACTGCAATGTATAATAGAAAATTGCAAGTATTATTGGCAGACAACAGCACTTATATTCCAATTAACCCTACTATTATTTTTAGAGTGATTGAAGGTGTACATAAAGAGTTGAAACGACTCAATTTTGAAATGATGATAGATGATGATTTGTTAAATTTTTTGATGATAGCAAAGCCCACCACACCAATCTTCAAAGCTTTACCTAAGATCCATAAGTCACTCAGTGACCCACCCTTCAGGCCCATTGTATCAGGTCGAGGATGGGTCACTGAAAATGTTTCTATTTGGTTAGAATGCAACCTGAAACCCTTTGTGGAAAGGGTGCCTACAATATTGAAAGATTCAAAAGGTTTTTTACAAGTTGTGAGAGATTTTCAACTAGATCAAACACATAACAACAGCATTCTTGTTACCTTAGATGTGCAAAACCTCTTTACGGTCATTAGCAATAGCTATGGCATACAAGCAATAGAACATACACTAAGGGACATGGGTGAGACTGACAGCAGGATTAAGCTGATCCACAGTTTGCTGGATGTAGTCCTAGAAAATAACGTTTTTATAGGGGGTCAACAAGCTTACAGGCAAGCACAGGGGGTAGCCATGGGCACCCCCTGTGCCAATACTTATGCAAACCTGGTCCTTTTTTTCTGGGAGAAGACCAACATCTTTAACCATAGAGAGTGGATGAAGCACATAGGAGCCTATGTGCATTTTGTAGATGATATTTTTATTTTTTGGCAGGATACCGTAGATAATCTATTCAAGTTCTTGGATTATCTTCACTCCACAACATCCTTCTTCAAATTTACACTAAACTATTCTAGGGAACAGATAGACTTTTTGGATGTAAGGATAAAATACACTTTGGTAGGGTTTACTTCGACGATACATAAGAAAGATTGCTGGAAAAACCACCTATTATCCTACGATAGCATGCACCCTCGCTATATGTTCCCAAATATTGTCAAAAGTCAAGTTTGCAGAACTTCTAGGCTATGCCTAGAAGATGAGGAATATGATAAAGAAGTGGAAGAACTGAGAGTATGCTTTGGTCAGAGAGGCTATAATGAAAATATGGTCAGCAAAGTAGTGCATTCTAGTTCTGAAAAGCGAACCAGTAGTTATAAACCCTGGTTGAGACAAAGTCGGTTAGAAGGTGCAGCACATCAGAAAAATAAGAGATCAGATAAGGTTAGGCTATATTTTACCTATAGTAGCGACATCAATGACATACAGAGCATAGTCTGCAAAAATTGGAACATACTAAGAAGTGACCCCAAGTTGGATAATTTGATAAGTCAGACACCTAACTTTGGTTATAGACGCAATAAAAACCTAAAGGATTTATTGTGCAGAGAAAAATCTGCTTCTGACCGGAGACCACTACAAACTAAAGTAGGAACGGTACCTTGTGGTACATGCAAGGCTTGTAGTAGTATCAATAGGACTACTACTTTCAAACATCCTATGACTGGACAGCTTTTTCAATTTAAGGCTACAGCCACATGTAGAACATCCAATGTGGTTTATTTAGCCGAGTGTACACAGTGTCCTGTTTTCTATGTGGGGATGACGAGCAACATGTTAAAGGTTAGGGTTTTGCAGCATCTGTCCTCCATTAGGAATAAAGACCAGCATAATGCACTTTATAGGCATCTGTTGGATAATTCTACACATACATTTTTATTTAAAGTTGTTACTAATGTGAATTTAGGTGTAAGAGGGGGGGGGTATAAAATTGCTCACAGAGACACTTGAATCAAAATGGATTATAACATTAACATCACACAGATACCCAGGTTTAAACGAGATGGTGCCTTTAAAACCTGCCTTACAAAATAGGCGGGTAATGTATTAATAGCATTGAATTCTGATTGGTTGTCATAATATTTTAAAAGTGAAGACCTATGTAGTTTTAATTGTCTGATGAAGGGTTGGAGAACCCGAAAGCGCTTACCATTATTTGGAGTTTGTGTTTGTTTTTATTAAAACAGAATATCATATAGCCTTGTCTTGCCTATCTTTTTTCTCACTGTTTTAATTTATTAATTAGAGATCTGATAAGCGTTGTGGAAACAGGCTGAAAGCTAAAGGGGAGTGGGGTACTAGCTGTAGCAGAAATTGAGTTGGAGCAGTTGGGTGCCAGTTGGCTTGTTAGGGACTGGATAGTTTCTGTGAATAAACTATTGAAGGTATTTGCAATATTCTCAGGGGTTTTAAGGTTGCAAGTTGACGGGGTAGGAGTAGAGGACTGTCTTGGGCAAAGAGGTTTGTTTATTCCTGCCCAAAACTTTTGGGGTTTGTTTTGATGTTTTTGTTGAAGATGGTAGTAGAAGTTTTTTATCTAGTAAGATAGGTCTTTTTGTGTCATTCCTTAGCTGTCAGAATCTGAGTTGATCTAGTGGGTCTTTTGTGGTATGCCATTTGTCCTATGCCTTATTTCTAGCTATGATTTTAGCTTTGGTCTCTTTTGAGAGCCATGGGGCAGTTTTTGTTTTGGTTCTAATGGAGCAAGCAGGAGCATGAGAGTAACAAATAGTAAGGGATGTGGAATTAAAGTACGCTGCCACATCGTCCAGTGGAAGATGCTTTAGGCTTGACCAATTACAAGCCTTAAGTTCATTCTGAAAATTAGTGTCATTAAAGTTCTTATTATTTCTAATAGTTTTAAAGGTAATCTGGTGGGATTTATCCACCTTGTGCTTGATAATGTGAGTAAATGGTCACTCAGGTCATCTGGGAGGGTCCCTGACTTGTACATATGAGGGTGGTTGTTGATAAGAATCCAATCTAAGATACTATCTTTGCTATTGGGTTTGCCTATCCTAGTGGGAGAGGATATGACCTGTGCAAAACCATGCAGGTTGACATGGGTTGTGGGAGATTCTGAGGAACAGGTGTTCCAATCTATATTAAAATCTTCTAACACCATGGCTTCTTGGGGGTAGGTACTGGATAACCAATGGAGGAGGTCCTCTAGGGTGTTTGTATTATTACCTGGGGGAATGTAAATGCAGACAATGTTTGTGCATTTGTTATTGTTAATTTGTAGTTTAGCAGTAAGAATTTCAACATTATTAAACTGGGAAGGTTGTAGGGGGACCATAGTAATGTGTAGTGTATATTTATAGAGTACAACTACTCCACCACCTTTTCTAGTAGTATGATCTAATCTAAGTATGTCATACCTTGGTGGAATTACCTCATTGTCTTTAGTTACCAATTTTATCCAGGTTTCTGCAGACATAGCACATCGAGGGAGTAAGAGGGCATGCAGATTATGGACCTTATTGTTTATGCTCCTGATATATAGATGGCAGATCGGGAGAGTTAGGGGGTCTTGCAGCCAGCATTATGTTAGAAGGGATATTAGTTTGTAAACTAGAATCATTAGGTGTGGATGGGCCAGGGATTGGGTGGATATCTCCATCCATTGTCAGGCTGTAGTGTAAGATAACTAAGAGTTTCATGATTTTGTTTATTAATTTTTGATAATGTATAGTTTTGGGCTGATACACCTGAGTCTAATCGGTTAGAAGTTTTTAAGAATGGTGGGGTCAGGCATCTGGGAAATTACGACATGGTCTGTAGTATTTGATATTAAGGTAGTGATAGTTTGGGATATTGGGTGGTGAAAACCTAGGTAGTGCTGATTTTCATAGGTGATGAGGAGATATGGAATGAGTAGCAGAGGTAACAGTAAAAATAGTGTGAGTATTTTGAGAGATAACGTAGTTCCTATCTGGGGCATAATGTTACGTAATGTTATGTATTGTTACAGAAGCACAGTGCCAGATTGTGCCAGGGAATGACCCCAAATATATAAATCCCCTCCACAAAAGCCTGGCACAGACCGATAACTGGTGCCAGAGCCACAGTCTAATACTCAATGCCAAAAAAATACATAATGGTATCCTTTGGGAAGACAGCTATGCCTGGAATTGCCACATTGATAATACACCCCAACAGTAGGCCCAGTGGTCAGGGATTTGGGAAAGTATTTAGACAGTAACCTACCCTTGGACCATTATACTTTTATGATAGTTAGGAAATCATTCTATGTTGCTTAACTTATAAGCAAGGGAAGATCATCTAGTCACGGATGTTATTGTTCTACTGTACTTGGCCCTCATCAGACCTGTGAATGACCAGGAATATGCAATAACTGGAGCATCCACAGAGGTTTCTCACAAAAAGAATACAGGGGGTAAACTGCATGTCCTACACAGATTACCTCAAAGCTCTAGACCTGTACTCAGTCTCCTACAGCCATCTGCTGAGACTGCTGAGAGGTGATCAATGCCTGGCCTATAAAGTGCCCTCTGATCCTACTCTGATGGATCTGTTGCATGTCTGCAAACCAAATAGCATCAGGATTACCCAATCTAAGGACCTAAACCTCACCTGCTACATAAATGGGACATGTTGGAGGGCCAGGTATGTGTCTCAGAGACTACCCTTCTCTTGAACCGGCTTCACACCCATATGAAGCAGAATTCTTCCCTAACCAAAATCAAGTGTAACTTAGGACAGTGGATAGAGAATTAGAAATTTGTCCCCTGGTTGGCACCTATGTTCTTTGTTAGAGGCAGCCTGTAAATACTTGATCACCCATGTCCAAGCTTACATGTACCCCTTAAAATAACCCTTGAGTATCAAACCTTGTCAGATACATTTAGGAAGCACAAGCTTAAAAAGGCACCACATGGAGTTATTAGCCTTGTAATCATCTATCAACCTTTGAACTTATTAACCTCCATATCACTGTCAGTTTTATCCACCAGTAGAGAAAGTCAATTTTCTATCTGTGATGCAAAGAATTTTCTCTGCACTGATTTTGTTGATAGGCTGCTCGAGTCCAGTAATTTCTCCAAGAAAGGGACTCTCTTCTCTACTATATCTATTGCAATCACTACAGCAACAGAGGGCAAGATAAAGAGGCATATTTACCCAGGATTCTAGTTTTTATTTTTTTTTTTGGCTGGTCAGTTGAGTGAACTGATTTCTGCATTTGCTCATTTGCAGCTGATGTCCATTTATCTGACATCAGGTTAACAAAGCATGCTATGAGAAGTTTTCCTTGAAAAATCCCTGTAGCTGCTTCTGGGGTCTCAAGGAATATTTTACTGATCGCCACCTGATTTGGAGTGTTGCAAGATATTAAAATATGCTAGCTAATCCATTATTATAACACAATGTGTGCCCAGAGGCAAATGTTTTCTGTCTGTCCATTACCTCTTGTGTGTAGCTGGTTCACCTTTCCGCCGCATAAGATTAAGTCTTTGCTTGCTTATCCAAGATCTCCTCCTTCTCAACAAAGTTCAGCAGCTTGTTAATTATATGTCCAAGTAGCTGAAAGAGATGAGTTGGAAGTCAGAGGGAGCTGTGAGCCCTTCCATTTGTTACTGATTGTGACATTTATTATGGTTTACATACTACTGATTGAAGAAGTAATAGCAGATTTACTCCCTCAGTGCATTGATTTAATCTTTTTATTATTTCTGTGCTGCCTGTTTTCTACATCACCCAATTTAGAGGATAGACATTTATAGAAGATTGTTTTGTCAGGAGTGAATGAGTGAGCTTCTTGCATCCTGAGAGCGTGCCAGGGATGCCATTTCCAAAAAAGCTCACCTTGACTCCAAACAGCTATAATTCATCTTTATTAGCCAAAGCTAATTGCTTAAGCTCTGCCACGTAATCCCGTACTTTACTGAAAAGTGACATGAGAATATCTGGCCTCCCTTCTAGGAGCAAGTCAAAGTTCATTGCAAGTTATGCTGCCATGTGGATCTCTCCACTGAAATTGGAATGTTAGGGATCCATTCTTTCCATACCAGCTCATATGAGTGTAAGTTAAAAAGGAGTACATAAAACTCTCTCTAATGTAGGATGTACTGTCTATCAGCAAAAAAATAATTGTTGCTTGATTAAAGGGATTAAGATAACATTCTGTATTGCAGAACTAGAATTTCCAGTTGCCAGCACACTTAAGGCTAAATCTGCCCCTGCTGGCAAACATGTTTCAAACACAATGCATTTGCAGGCTTAGAAGTAGGAATGAAATCTCATAATGTGGTATGGTGACCAGTGTTTTCCCCAACATGAGAAAAAAATCACTGTATTATTAAACACATTGGAGACAGAAGTTTTAAGTTCTGTGCAATTCATTTACAGTGATAACTAAAAAAAATGAAAATCTTATGCATGTGAACAGGAAAACATAAAAAGTCTTACACTTCATATCATTTTCTTTCACTGGTGAATTGTTCAAACTAGCCTCTAGTACAATACCAAGCAATTCCTGATTAGTCATATCTCTTCAGTAAATCTACTAGTTGGCAATTTTCAAGGCTCAAGATTCCTGGTATAGTTATCTCATCCACAAACATACTCGCTCAATACTCACAGACAAGTGCCTCTAATCTGGTAGGTCATGCTGTGGATTCTATAGCCATAGCTATATCTATGTCTAACACACACACACACACACACACACACACACACACACACACACACACACACACACACACACACACACACCCGCGCGCACACACACACACACACACACACACACACACACACACACACACACACACACACACACACACACACACACACACACACACACACGTGATATACATGTATATATATATATAGAGAGAGAGAGAGAGAGAGAGAGATAGATATAGATATATAGATATACGTATGTATACATATAGATAGATATATAGATACAGATATAGATAGATAGATCGATAGATAGATCATGAAATATTGAATACTGTTTTGAGCAACTAAAAAATGATTGAAAAGTAATAGCAAAAAATGGTCTGGATTCATGAACAACTACACTTATTACAGCTGTCACGTGTGTATTGTGCACACAATAGTAAGCTATTTCATATTCAGTAAAAATCTCTGTTCTTACTGCAATTCCTCAAAACATGGGTAAACATCAGAAGATGTTAATAAAAGCATAACTACCTGAATTATATGCGAATTAACCTGCCCAATATGGAAGAGAAATTCTGGAAGGTATAAAGTAATAGTGTACACATAGTGTAACCATTTACCCTGAAATCAAAAAACTTTTTGGAATACAGACATGATTACACTTGGAAAACAAACAAAAAATTGTTTGGGGTTACTGCTGCCATCATTAAACTCTATCCGAAACAGGCTTTAATTCAAGGTAGTGTTGCTGCCAGACCTCAGTCAAGTAGAAAAAGATTGTGTAGACCCCATTTGACTTATCATTGACTGCATGACACAGAAATTATAGAATGATGATACCTGATGTACAGGCAATCACTAGAAGAAATATGCAACCTCTGCTGCCCTCACCTGAGGCCCAGGGAAATTATGGTGAACCCACCTGACAATTATGTTTGAACCTGCTGTTGAGTTGTGTGCATGTATGACAGTGGACAGGAACTCCTGTGTTTCAGACACTGACCAATCACTGATGAACTGAGTAGAAGTGATAAAAATACATTTTTTTCTGCACTACATTTACAGTAAAGCAATCTTCTGAGTAAGAAAGCATTAGTTATTTACTCTGTGCATCATAGATACATGTAACTCAAAGTCACAAAGAAATGTGCAAAGGGCAGGACAAAGTTATTGTCACTTGCACAGAGTGGGAGGGAGGGAGGGCAAGAAACCAAGCCCCTGACACCACAGAAATGTGTGCGTGTGTGTGTGTGTGTGTGTGTGTGTGTGTGTGTGTGTGTGTGTGTGTGTGTTGTGGTATGGGCAAGTTTTTATTCAATGTATGTGTGTCTGCATGAACATAATCAAGCAGTGGGTTAGCACTATGTCTTGACATCTTGGACAATTGTGAGTCATGCAGGGTAAAGTTGTGTGTTAAGTGCAGTTGCACCTGACCATGAGAACTACCTCTGCCATTGAGATGCATTACTAGCTTAATGGCCCTGGCAAGAAAATGGGGTGTTCCATGAATGTGAGCGATGTCTGCTGGATGAGTTCTCATCATGACTATGTCCAGGACGATGATTTTACCACATCTGGATCATTAATTAACAAGCCGTTATCAAGGATGGTGTAGTCAAAGTAGTGCCAGTGTAGGAGGGAATTGTGCACGGCCATGTCAGCTAACACTGGATGACATTGCAACTCTCCAGTCATGGGGATGCCAACCCTCCCCCAGTAGATGTTCCATTACAGACACTGCCTGATCCAGAGTGTCCTTCATCTTGTCCAAGGAGTCACCAACACAGTTCAAGGAGTCCCACATGTCAGAATGTGCAATATTCTGTACTTGCATTATCTCTTCTGAGGCCAGTGCCTCCATGAACATGCCTGTGCCTCCATGATAGCCCTAGAAATACACCGTGTGGCAGCTACTGAAACACCGATATAGCCAATATCCTGGCAGACAGGTTTAGTGAAACTTCACCCCCCTCTCACCGCAAAAGGGCCCATAACTATACCAGAAGAATGTAGTGCCCATGAAATCACAGACACTCAGGTTAAAACAGCTCTCTCCAAAGCCAAAAACACAGCATTAATGGGACCAGACGGTGTCCCAGGCTGTGTCCTACACAAGCTCAAAGATGAACTAACCCCTCACCTAAACACACTGTCTAAACTCAGCCTCTCCACAAGCTATGTGCCCACAGAGTGACACACAACAACAGTTATTCTGCTCCACAAAGGTGGAGCCACAACGGACCCCGGGAACTATCGCCCTGTAAGCCTGACTAGCTTGGTCTGCAAAGCTATGGAGCACATCATCATGGATCTCATTAACAGAGACATTGGAAACCTCCAGACACTGGACCCAACGCAGTTTGGCTTTGTTAAGGGCAGATCATGCCTCCTAAACCTAGTGGACTTCTTTGAAACAGTTACCAAGGCTATAGATGAGGGAAATGTGGTCCCCACAGTCTACCTAGACATCACAAAAGCCTTTAACACCATTCCTCACTCAGGTATTATAGACAAGATCACCAGCCTGAACATAAGCCCCTAGGTCACAAGATGGATTGCCAACTGGCTCACGGACAGAACCCACATGGTAAGAGTTGCAGGAGCTAGGTCTGACTCTAAACCGGTTACAAGTGGCATTCCCCGGGGCTCAGTCCTAGGACCCCCTCCTGTTCGGCATATACTTCTCAGAGGTACAGGCAAGCACAGGAGGACTATGGCTCACCAAGTTCACAGACGACTGCAAACTAGGGGCTATAATTGACTCTCCGGCTGGCACAGACATCATTCAAAAGGGTCTCACTGAGACAGATACCTGGTGTCGAAACCATGGTCTCAAGCTAAATTCCAAAAAGTGCATAGTCATCCCCTTTGGAAAAAACAAAGTACCCACAAACTACCACATAGGTGGTAGCCCCCTAAATATGGAAGATGTAATAAGGGATCTGGGGACCCAAGTAGATAGTAACCTCTCCTTCATATTGTCAAAAAGGTTAGAAAATCCTTCTATGTGGCCCACCTAATCACAAAAGGGTTTGCATCCAGATCGAAAGAGGTCATTGGGCCCCTCTATGCATCACTCATCAGACCCATCATAGAGTACAATGCCCCATTTGGGATGTACCTTACAAGACACCTGCAACAACTAGAAAGACCACAGAAGTTCCTCACCAAGAGGATCACTGGCCTCAAGCAGATGCCCTATGCAGCTCGACTGAAGAAACTCCAGCTGTACTCGGTGGAATACCGTCTTTTCAGAGGTGATCTCTGACTGACATACAAGGCCATGTCCAACCCAGAATTGATGCACATGCTCCACCTAAAGAAAATCATATCCCCTTGAGCCACACGCTCCAGGGATCTAATCCTCACCACAACAATAAACAGGACATGCTGGAGGGATAGATTCCTGTCCCAGAGACTTTCCATGCTCTGGAACAAGACTCCAATCTACATTAGGCAGAGCTCCTTGCTAACCCTCTTCAACAGAAACCTTGACGAGGGATGGGAAACAGAATGTTTACCCCAGGGATCACTTTAATGGCTCTGCTGGACAGAGGCACAGGGAACTAATCTAAGGGGGCAGAGAAAGCCAACACATTCTGGCTAGGCTTATAAATGCCTTTGGGCAGATAGCCTAGTACCTACCTATGAACCTATGAACCTCCATCAAGAGGAGGGTGGAAAGCAGGCCTCTTCTGGGGACCTCTACCAACCTGCTTGTGTGGCACTTCCCCATCATGGTAGATATGGAAGAATCAAACAGTTTTACAACTGGAGAACCATACTACCCTGATTAACTGTGTCATCCTCAACCTGCCCTATGTCTGCGGTATCTGTGTCAAGTGTATGCATATTCATACTGACAGTGTCTGAAATATTGGCAGAGGATGTAGGAAGCACAACTGCAGTGTCAAATGGACCCTCTGCATCCCCAGAATCTGCCTTTTCATCACCATAATTATCATCAGTAGCTACCCATACTGTAACATCAGGAGGTAGGAGTTTGACAGTACCCCTGGCAGGATAACCATTGATAACAGGTAATCAATACAACAAAAAGAGAAATAGAATACAAACTGAAAAATATTATGCTACATAAAACATATTTTAAACAATTATATATGCCACTGCAATGGAAAAATGACTTTCATATAATTATACATCTACGGCATACAATAAAATGTGTTTGCTATGTGCAGGTGGTGATGCAAACTCAGAACCCAATGTGTCTAGATATAAGAAAGGGAAAAGAAACAATGGCTGATAAGCATCACAGTGGAAATGAAACACAAAAAAGATAATGATCCCTTTTCATCTACAGAATAAGAAACGTCATAAAAAAGTCTACTGTCCATTTTAATTCCCCCATCCTTCCCTTTCGTAGTGTCTCTTCTACCTCACCCTTTTCATTTTCTCTCTCTCTCTCTCTCTCTCTCCAAATATGTACATATAAGATATAAGATATGACATATATGTGTGTGTATATATATATATATATATATATATATATATATATATATATATATATATATATATATATATATACACACATACATACAGATATACACAAAAAAACAGAGAGAGAGAGAGAGAGAGAGAGAGAGAGATAAAGAGAGAGACATACAATGAGAATTAATTGGAATCTACTCCAACCCTATCGCACCACCAGACCACTAAGATCCAGCAACAAAAATCACTTGCAGATCAATAACACCAATAACTCTGCTGGTGAAGCACTATTCTCTTGCACCATAGCCAAATTATGGAACTCCCTCCCACCCACAATTACCTTCATACCATCATGCACCCACTTCAAAACTTTACTAAAAGCACACCTAAAAACATGCTGGCTATGCCCTTGCAACTCCCACTCTAATATCACCCACCCCATCCAGCCACTACCTTTCTTTCCACTCCACTAACTACCTTGATTATAGCAAGCTCAGATGCTCATAAGCCTACTACTTATTATACAGCAGGAACTTCTTATTGTAGCATTTGTTAATGTCAGTTATGTTCTTCACAGATAAAAATTCTAGTTGTCTACTGATGTACTATGTTCCTCATCTGTAAATATGTTGTAAGTAATTGCTATGTTAAATTATTAATCACTATGTAATCCAATGTAACTACTGTCTGTTTATTTTAACTGTGGAGCTTTTCTCCCCAGGCCTCCACTGAAAATGGACCTACGTCCAGTCGGACACTCCCAGTCAACAAATGTAAATAAAATAAAGTAATTAATTATATTGCATTCCTCATAGTTTTTCAGTAGATACATTTGGGTTGCCCTTCATGTCAGCTCCAACACTGACAGCTATGTTTGAATCTGCTGTTGAACTGTGTGCATGTATGGCAGTGGACAGGAACTCCTCTGTTTCAGACAGTGGTTGTTTGGTATCAAGGTCACACCACCCCCCATGTAGCCATACATTTCTGGACAATTGTAATCATGCTATGATTTGCCTGTGTTTTCATGTTACTGGCCCTTTGAATGATTTTCGGATAGTGCACCCATAGCCTTCAACAACAATGACATTGTTGACCACCTGCTCACAGATACAGTCATGGGAGGACTTGTCACCTCTGCCTCTAACAGCAATGAGAAGTGTTGATGTAGTGCTTGGATGATAACTTCATTTTTTGCATCACTCTGTAGCAGCTTGTGGGGTGCAGATGACTTGGGCTCCTTAGCCCTGTATGACATGAAACATAAAAGAATAAAAACATAAATGAATTAAGTCACAACAAATTATGAACAAAACAAATATGTATGATTGTATGCATCCACCATGCACAAAATAAGTGAAAAGTAAGGCTGCCTATGTGTACACGCAAGTTAATATGGACTTCCCCTCCAAAAAGTAAAGGAAATGAAAAACAATGCAAAATGTATGTAAGGTGGACAATAGTTGTGTAACTCTGTAATATAATGCAGCATTAACAAAAAAGTTTCAAGTAAAAATAACACTTCAGTGGGATGTCCACTAGTGTGGTGGGCAGGCAGGTATATATCACAGGCTTAAAACACTTTAGATGCTACTAATGTAACACCCCTGACCTTGCTAATAACTGATATAACACTCTTCTGCAATTACTGGTCATATTCACAGAGAAAAATTTCCATAATGTCAGCAAGCATTCTCTGCAAAGATTTTTAATGGAAAGAAATAACTATGTGTGAGTATGCCAACAGCAAGGGACAAACTATGCAGACCGTAAACCAATGGGTATATTGTGAAATGCAATTCATCAATAAGTTTAAAATAAAGCATTTTGTTAAAAAAAGAAAAGAAAACAGCAACATACCATTGCAGCAAGTCAGTTGTTAAATTAGATACAAGTTTTAAAAGCTAATAACAGTATCAAGCTTGCTGGATTCAGTCTCCCCAGCTATGATATGAGTTCCTTACCTACACAATCACTTTATATAGTGCAGATTCAGCCTTCTGAGCACTGTGAATATACAGACAAGGCATACACTCATTATTATTCATGAATTCTATCATATGTACTAAGTTCAGGGCTGATAGCCATGGTGTAAGGAGCTACGCCACTGTATTCACATGCCCTATCATTGTAAGGATGAGCACTGGGAAGTGTTACCTGCTAAGGATTTGCAAGTGTGAACGATTAGTCTGACATCAGGAACAATCAGTGTTCCACAGTCTGTCCTCTTTGATATACACTTGCATAGGGTATGTCAGGGAGAAGACACTTACAAGAAAGTCTGGGATTACATTGACTGACTTAGGAGAGCAACATTCCTAACAGTTCTATGAATTGTGTATGACCACATTTTGTGGCTCTAAAAAATGTCAGCAATTCTAAGGAGGTACATTACTCATTGAAAAAGATATCAAAAGCAATACAAATGAGATTGCTTTATTGTTAGAAAACCATAGATAAGGGAGTGATGCTCACAAAATAAAGAGGAAAAAACATCTCTAGTGTTGCAAATATTTGTTTTATATTGTGTGAGGAAATATTAGAATAACTGTTGTCAGTATCACATTCATTCACACATCTACTGAAACTAAATGGGACCAATTTCAAGACATGCTTGTGTTCCACCTTTAATGTGAATTGACGCAATGTCACATCTTGAGTATAGTAATCTACTATTTCTTCTTCATAGTATATTTCTGTGTCTGGGGCAAATAGTGATAATAATCTCAAGAGTGTGTTGTTAATGCCTTGATTAGATGATTTAAATCCAGAGGTTGTGCTATTTGTGTCAACATATTGAGGTTTAAGGAGCACAAAACATTCCCACCCTCCTGCAAACAACTCAACTAGCATTCTCTGACATTGAAAACTACTTTACCAAAGCCCAACTTATCCTCAATCCAAAGAAAATTCAGCTTATGATTATAACCAGTTCTAAAAAAAAACACTGATAACAGTCAATTCACTATCTACTCCACAAATGCTACTCCAATCGCTCCAGTGGCACAGGCTAAGCTATTGGGAATAACCATAGACTTCCACCTAAAATTTGATAGTCATCTCAACTTATCTATTAAAAAAGTACATGCCAAACTGGGATCACTCTACCGTATCAAACCATTTTTTACCAACAACACAAGATCAGCCATTGCTCGCTCCCACCTTCTATCCACCCTACTCTTTAGATCTCCCATTCTGACTAATCTCAACAAAACTGAACTAAGCAAAATGAAAGCCTGCTATAACAGAATTGCCCACTTTGCTGCAAATTGCTCATATAGAACTCATCACTGTACTGCTTTGAGACAGCGCCACTGGCTTGAACTGCCCAACCTCCTAACCTACAATCAGCTCTGCCTCTGTCACTCAATCTATTACCTCCCCAATAAGTGCCCTGCCCTCAAAAACCTAGTACAATATCACTCAGCCAAAAGGCCTCTTAGATCATCAATCAAACTACTACTAGAAGTCACCAACAGCTACAATAGCTTTGGAGATGCGATATATAGTAGTTCATTGGCTAAAAAATGGAACTCTGTCCCCACTAGCATTCAAAACACATCATCCAAAGCCTCGTTTGAAGACCTCATCAGGCAACATCTCAAACAAGGTTGGCAGTGCCATGATTGCTCCCCAGGCTAGTGAAAGAGGATAAGGTATACATACTAAATCTAGAGTACTTGATAATAGTTTTCAATCTTACTCACAAACACTGGCTAATCTACAATGTATGTACTGTACCTGTGTACTATGTATGTATTCTATCTATGTTCCAAATTTCAGCTGTACACCACAAATCTATTATTACCTTTATTTTTAAATTAATATTTTTTGTTTGTTCTCTCCACTGTAACTGTTGATGTGCCGCATACCACCGTAAACACATGTCTTTTGTAATTTGTGTTTATACTGATCATGTCTAAATAACTAAATATATCTGTAATTTTTCTTTGTGGAGCTTTTCTCCCCAGGCCTCTGCTGAAAAGGGGCCTTTTCGGCTCAGTCAGATGCCCCCGATTAACAAATGTAAAATAAATAACTAATAAATAAAATATATTCATGTTGCAAGACAATAAATTTGAGACGGCATCACAAGAGTACATTTTAACTACTTGTTTCATAATGTTTCCTTGTTTCATTTTTTTTTTCTCTTTCTCTCTTCATCCTTTGTGCACCATTTGGTATCGTGTACACTTGACTGTCAGCATTCCCTAGCAGTGAACAAGAGTTACAGTTTCCAAGGTAACAAATGACAAATTTAATTTGGAATCCCATCAGTCGTGCAATTGAGACTGATGCCAGTGCACTTTGGTCAGCAATCTAGGCAGTACTGCATGAGGAAATCCCACCTGTCACCTATCACTCTGGTACAAAGTGTAAGTAAAGTGAGCCTAGAGAAAGAAACCACATATTGTAGAGTTTGAATACAGTTTACAGCTAATTTGTATGACTAGATTCAAAATAAATATTGACACCTAACGTTGTATGTAAAATGAACACTCTAAAGTCTGTGATAATTTATAAAAATCATACTTGTACTCTATACAAACTGATTTTACAAATGTGTTTTAAAGTGACTCTTCTCATTATTAATAACAATATGTGCTATGAATATTATAATAACAGATGACATTTTTGTAAACTGTGATAACACAAAAGCAGTAACCTCAGTAATGTGGGCATACATGTCATCTGTGCTAGAGACCTTGCCCATATCTCACAAGAATTCATCATGACAGTAAAACATCATGTTGAAAACTTTTATGTCATAAGTATTTGTATGTATTGTTTCAAGAATGATTTCCTGTCATTCTTTTTGTGCAGCTTTCAGAACAATTCACATTACATGAAATCCTGACACATAACCTAAATGCTACTTGTGATGTGGCAACCCAATTTCAAAAAATGAATGTGGCATTTTAATGCTATAACTACTGTGCTCCTTATTGCACATATCCACTGAATGTCTTACTCTGCAATGTAATGTTATTTTAAACATACATCTATCGATATATATATATATATATATATATATATATATATATATATATATATATATATATATATATATGTATATAGGATCCGTACTGATCCCCGAAGGAATTTTTAACCGAAACAAAAATGGCCAGGCATACTTACGCGAAACTGCTTTTCACCGAAGAAGCACTTTCACGGAAGTATGCCTGCAGCTAGAGGGAGTTGTGGGGGAATGACTGTTGCGGAGAGGGTACTACGGTGCAGATAAGGAAAAACTTCCCTTCTCCTCACTGTAGTGCGATCTCTGACTGAGAGTATTAAAGTAGGGGGAGGTGCAGGGGGGGCTTGCTCCCCTGCATAAACATTAATTTACTGTTTTTTTCTTTTTTTTAACACACTTTAGCAAAAGCTCTTTTTCGGTGAAAAGCACTTTTGCTAAAGTGTGTTCGGTGATAGTGGATTTGGACTGTTGAACAGTCCTAGATCCATATATATATATATATATATATATATATATATATATATATATGTATATATATATATATATATATATATATATATATATATATATATATATATATATATATATATATATATATATATAGATATATAGCTTCTTCAAAACTAAAGTCAAAAACTACCTCCTGAACTCAAAATCCTGCCCCTGCAATACTCCCTCTTAACTTCCATCTCCACTTTCACTGTTTGCATGTAACCCACTTACTGTCACTTTAGCTAGCTTGTAAATAACATCCTTGCTGAATCTGCTCTCTCATTGTGCAGTTTATCTCTTTTTTTAAGAAAAAAAAAAGTTTGTAACCATCACTTCCACTCTCTCCTACCCTACCATGCTGAATACTCCAGATACTTTTGTTTTTCAACACTGATCATCAATATCTATATTGCTTTGTAATTTTTGTCCTTTTTGTTCACGTACATAAATACTGTATATTACTAGCTGTTCATATGTGTTCATATTCTTAATATTGCATATTATTGTTTAAAATTTTATTGGTTAAAACTTTAATTTTTTGATCCATGTATAAAATTTCATCATAGAATGCCATTATTTCTGTCAACTGGAGCTTTTCTCCTTGGGTCTCCACTGAAAAAGGGTCATACGGCTCAGCTAGACCAACAAGGTTCTCAATGGTCAAATAAAGAAAGAAATATATTACCACATTTCAAATAAAGAAAGCAATATATATATATATATATATATATATATATATATATATATATATATATATATATATATATATACATACATATATTTAAAACATGTCTTTTGCATTTCAGCTATGTTCAGCTGTGTGCAAACATGCTTTATGACTGAAGGAAAAAAAATGAAAAATTTAATTTGGGCCTCTTTCTGTAGAGCAAACTTGCCTGACACTGGTGCAGAGTGTAGAAAACACACCTGGCAGCTAACTTTCCCTGTGGCACAATATGCAAGTGCAGTGAGTTTAGAGGAAGAACACAGGTGATGCATTGGATTGCAAGAGATTGTATCATGTTGTACAATGTCAACCCCAGATGATGAAATTGGGAACAATAGGATGGGATGAAAAGGTAGGCATGAAGCAAGCAGGGAATAATTGAATGGAAGGTGAAGGTTTTCTGCCCCAATCCCTTATGTTTTGTTACCTACAGCTTATTTGGATAATTAGTCACCACTGCTGGTTATGAGCCCATGCTTTGTCCACATGGTACCTATTAGTGTTGCACTGTCTGTGGGTATAACTTGTCAGTGTCAACAAGGAAAATATTTTTTGTAGTATTGACAAAAGTTTGTGTCATCATGTACCATAGTTTTTACATCCCAGGGTGCACACAGGATGTCTCTTGCTGTATAGGTCAGTTTCTGTGGCCTGTTAGCTCAGGATAAGGTGTGCACTTCTGGGTTCATAGTGTTAGGCATCACTGTAATAAGGTAGGAATGATATTGTGTAATGCACATCATATATTCTTAGTTATTCATAACTGACTGCCATAGATTAACATTTCATACTGTTGAAGGCACATATCTCAATATCTATCTGATTATGTGTTATCTGTATCTATAGGTTTCCTTACAATTTAAACAACTTTAAGCCTGACTGACATGCGATATATGCCTCATCCTCTTGCCACAGGTAGTTTTGGTATGATGGTTAATTAGTCATGATACTATGTGGTACATCCTTCACCTTTTTGCCACAGTTACACTTTTGTATGATGGTTCCTTAGTCATGACACTATGTGTAGGTAAATATTCATTGTTTTACCGAACTGTTGAGGTGCTGTGGCTTCTTTTCTATATGGTAACCTGTCATAGCTTTTTATCTGACTGCTATTGAAACTGTATCATCTTTCTGTAACTATGCATTTGGCATTCCACTTAATGAGTTGTATATTTGAGTTTTGCCTGACTTTATATTCTGCTGTTTTTTTTCACCCAGGTACTTGACATGCATGAATAACTCAGGGTGTAGCATTTTACATGCTAGAAATTGTATTATCTATTTCCATCACCATAACAGGCACACCCCATCTTTTCTGGTTTGCATTACTAAGTACATCATTGTCATTACTTTATTGTGTCATCATTTCTCATTCTCTGCTGCATAAGTGTGGACTGACCATTGTTTTTGCCATGTGTAGATTAGCCATCTTTTGCATGAAATGTTTATGCAGTATTGTTGGACTGTTCATCAGGTATGCTATAGGTTATGCTCAATTTCTATCTTTATTGTAGCGATGACTGAGTTATGGATATGCATCACTAGGGTATGGGTTATGTAAAACTAATACAGTCTTCTCTGCTGTTGTAAGAACTAAATGTAGTCCCATATTTTCTTTGCTTGGTGAATGCAGTCTTTGGATAATTTCTATTATCACTGATTATAATGCATCTAATGCATTGCCTCACTGTGCAACAGATGCTTCTGGTGCTACCTGCTCTGTTTCTTTCTGCAGTTCTACATGAGTCCCAATGCAGGCATGCTCCAGAGGTCTTCCAAAATACTGCTGCTCCTACAGGAGTGTACCACCCCCAAACAAGCTTCCTTCACTCCAGTGAAGGTAGAAAAATGTAAGCAGTTCTTGCTCTCATAGCACAGGGCATACCATGCCTTGCTTTGTTGGACATACAACATAGATGGTGACTCCTGCTTTCCTCACGTAGGATAGTGTGAGGCCACATACTGCTAAAGGATTAGCTTCATCAGACATATCTCCTTCTGACCCAGTCGCACAGTTCTGTATCTCACTATTTGACTTGCATACACACATTCTTATAACATAGCTCTTCCTGTTTGGCCTCTCTAGAATCTATCATGTTTTCGATGCCTGTCTTTATTACATCACTTCCTTATCCTGTCTGTGGAACTCTGTGCTGCTTGAGCATGCCAGCATTCCTTTCTGTGTATGAACTCTGACTTTTGGGATACTGCACTCTCTATATGTAGCTTGCTGGCTACATATATGGAATAACAGAATCCATGCCTATCATTCTCTGGTGTTGCTGGCCTTTCTTGTCTTTTGCTTGGCTTTTGTTCCTTACCAGTGGTCATAATGAGATAAGTGTCTATTTTATGCCACTAAACCTACATGCAATTTAAATTGTTGTGCATTGTTATTTATCTCATAACAGTGTTGTTTGTATGTGTTTGTGCATGTCTATATTTCACCAAAACAAAAATAAAAATGCACCACGCGGACTGTCAGACAAGTATTTTTATAACCAAACATTAAAATATCCAGCAGTTAAAAGTTGGTTAAGCGCTTTCATCAACCAAAGAATGACTTAATCAGAACACAATAACACAAATTAATTAAGCTTATATACTCTCCAAATTCAAATATTTAACTAATTAAATAATTCTTAAAGCAATACACTCCATTTATACCATAGTTAAAAACAATTTTAAATATAACAATAATACATTTCTAAATAAAGAAATAAATATTGGTTTATATGTACATATATATTAGCATTTTATATGTATTCTTGTCCACATTTCCAGATGTGCTTTCTATTTTTTGAGCTGTTTTAACCTATTAGCCTTCTCTTGTAATACTGGTAAAATAGATAAATAGCGATACAGACCAAGAAGAAAGTTTGAAGCTAGCCTAAGCTGACACATTAACTCTTTCTTAAGCAAACAATTTTTCCAATCTCCCCCTCTACCATTAAATTCAACAATATCAATAATACCAAATTTAAACCCTACATAACCCTTATGAGCTATAGAATGCCTGTAAAGGGCATTGGTCTCTTTTTTATTTTTTATTTCGTAAAAATGTTCGTAAATCCTGCATTTGAGAGCCCTCTTGGTTTTGCCTATATAAAATCCACTGCAGGTGTTACATAGGGCGATGTATACTAACCTGCTCGTGTGGCAATTCCCTTTTCTTAAATGTAAAACATTCCCACCCATATTGTTTAAAATAATAGGTGAGGTCTGCAAAATGTATTGGCATTGCGAGCATTGTCCACAAGGTTTAGTACTTTCACCCAGATTACATTTTATACCTCCAACTCTCTCCAAATCACTGTTGGTTTTAAAAATGCCCCAATTTTTATATAGGACATCTTTAATTCTGTCAGAGAGTAGACAATACTGTATAATACAGGCATAGCTAAAATCCACCTGTTCTGTGCTTGTAGGTGTATGAGAATTTAGATCTTCTATTTTTTGGTCTCTATCATGTATTATATGTCTTGTCCCATTACCTAACAGTGGTTTATATGTACTTCCCCATGTCTAACACTTCTCCTAAGACAGATTCAAGTAAGTTAGTGGGGTACCCCCTCTCAGAAAACATAGTCATCAATCTAGTAAATTCATACTTGACATCATCTCTTTCAGATGTCATTCTAGCAATTCTAACAGCCTGTCCTTTTATGATACTTCATCTTTTGGCTCTTAGGATGATGGCTGTGGTAGTGCAGGTAGGTGTTACAAAATGTAGGTTTACGGTATATATTTGATTTAAACCCTTTCTCCTTTTTAGAAATCTTGACATCCAGGAAATTGATTTCAGACTTGTCAACTTGATAGGTACATTTTAAAAAGGTGGTGGTGTTATTTAGATATTCTATAAAATCTGGTATATCAGTAGTATTGCCTCCCCATAAAACAAATATACCATCCAGAAATCTATGATATAAAATAATATCTGGTTTATATTTGCTATTTAAAACATGTTGCATCTCCCACCCAAGTAACACTAAAGTGGCATATACGGGAACACATGCTACTCCCATGGCTACTCCTCGGATTTGTTGGTAGTACTCACCCTCAAAAAATATATAATTGTTTTCCAACACATGGGTCATAATCTCACAGGTGAGTTGTATCCTATCAGGTTCAATGGAAGGGCATGCCAATAGTGCATCTTCAAAAAATTGCATCCCCGCAACCTTAGGAATGCATGGTAAAAAGATCCTTGATGTCAATTGTTAAAAATGTAATAACATGCCTTGCTTTGTTGGACATACAACATGGATGGTGACTCCTGCTTTCCTCACATAGGATAGTGTGAGGCCACATACTGCTAAAGGGTTAACTTCATCAGACATATCTCCTTCTGACCCAGTCGCACAGTTCTGTATCTCACTATTTGACTTGCATACACACATTCTTATAACATAGCTCTTCCTGTTTGGCCTCTCTAGAATCTATCATGTTTTCGATGCCTGTCTTTATTACATCACTTCCTTATCCTGTCTGTGGAACTCTGTGCTGCTTGAGCATGCCAGCATTCCTTTCTGTTTATGAACGCTGCCTTTTGGGATACTGCACTCTCTATATGTAGCTTGCTGGCTACATATATGGAATAACAGAATTCATGCCTATCATTCTCTGGTGTTGCTGGCCTTTCAAGTTCCTTGTCTTTTGCTTGGCTTTTGTTCCTTACCAGTGGTCATAATGAGATTAGTGTCTATTTTATGCCACTAAACCTACATGCAATTTAAATTGTTGTGCATTGTTATTTATCTCATGACAGTGTTGTTTGTATGTCTTTGTGCATGTCTATATTTCAGTGGAGTTTTGTTAAAGACATTTATAGTTATTTTGTATGCGCTTTCTTTGTGATCATATGGCTGTAATTTGTGGAAACTAGCATTAGACATTAGTTAAATAGTTCTTGCATTCCTCTCAACTATTCAGATTTTTGCTCTGTTCCTCATAAAATGCGTGGCTTTCTGGCAAATTATTGAGAATTCGTTTCTGGCTTTGTATCCTCCAGAAAATGCATTTTGATACAGAACCTGTTACTGTAGCAACTTTATACAATTATAAGAGTAATATTTAAAATCTGGTCCTGATTTTTGGACCCTTGACCCTTTATTATTTTTGGCTTTCTCCAGAATTCTTACACTAAGAGGTTGAGAGGTATATCCTTGGGTTGGTGATATTTTCTTCTGCTGTTTGACATCTATTCTTATGTGCATGTCTGGTGTTGCATTAAAGGTATATTTCATGATTTTTCTGTTTCTTTACACTTTTTGTACTGTTTCTACTTGGTCCTATTGCTGTAGTTTCTGGGAGATCATAGTAGACATTTTCATTTTCCCTTGGTTCTGTAATGTTTTTTTCTGGTATTTAACATTAATTGGAATATGTTAGTTGTTGTGTGCCATGCAAGGCATATTTAATGATTTTTTTCTCTTCCCATGTGATTTGGTTCGTTGATCCACTTTCCTACCTGTTATCTTTTTGGCACACATTATGCAAAATTCCTCTAGTTAAATTCATTTAACTCACATGGGGTAGCCAGCTTGATATTCCCCTTGTGTAACACTTGGCAAACGTCTCTGAATCTAACCTAAATTGTCTCAGCAGTATCTAAACTGAAGAAATAAAGATCTTAAAAGCATAAATGGTACCTGGTGTGTTTCAACATACACAATGTCTAGCAGCATAGTAAGAGCACATGATGAATGACAACAGCAAATCTATTATCAAGTCTCAGTTTGGTATTTTGTAGTGCCAAGAAATAGACACTGAGAAACTATAAAATTTATTATAAACAACATTTGTTAAGCTTGTGTATTTTAAGCAGTCATTAAAGCTTGCAGGAGTGTAACAAACTTCAGAACAGCAGAAATTAAGTTAAAACATGGTTCACATTTACTGAGGGCATTTGAAATGAACTCTGTCCCAGTAAGAAACATGTTCCCAAACTGAAATATGCATTGTTGCTTTTGCTTGTTTCTCACACCTATAAATGTACATCACAGCAGACAACAGAGGACTGCAACAGCAGGAAGCAGTATTTGACTTTAGCCGCTCTGAGCTGTGTTTTGCTGGTAGCGAAGTGCTGCTGTATGACCTGAAGTGCACCATCTTGTCATAAATATGTTCTCATTTTACCCCTGATGATCTCAAAACAGTGAATATTCTGCACAGCAGTCAGCATGGGGACATATCAGTAGTGCACATGTGTTTTGACATTTGCCAGTACAAGACATATGTCTTGCTAGCAGGAGGTGTACTTTGAAAAAAAAAAAAGGAGCAGACTGTCTCTTAACCATAAATAGTTTTGCATTTTACCTCTCACGATTTCTCTGGACATTGTGCATAAAGCAAAAGAGATGCCAGAGGGAAACAGCAGCATGATTCTAGCTTTTTTTTCACTTTTGCTACAGTGAGACATTGTTTTAATCATATAACTACAGTCAGAAATATATTCAGCTGTAACAAAATCTGTTTTGATTTGTTTTTAACTATTTCTTAAAGAAGCAGAGAAAATTGAAATAAGATGGTGCATAATGGTCAGTATGAAGTGTGATTTTCTAGCAATTAACATAATGCAAAGGAACCAAAATTAGATACTTTGTTATTTTTATATTAGGCCTCCATGTTTGCATGATCTAAGATGGATATTTAAACTCCTGTGTTTGGGGATCAGGACAAGTATTTGCCTAACTCAGCAGTTTATAACAATTTATGAGATATAAATGACTCTATTTCCTGAAGAAAGTATAATACATGTTTGCAAGCACCTGCAATATAACACAATGATTAGGAGCAAGGAATGACTTGGGCAGTTATCTACCAATGTTTGTTCGACTCTGTGGCATTATTTCCATAGAAACGTACCGGAGTAGAGATGGGCAGTATAAAACTGACAAAACATCCCCAAGAGTGACAACTCTCAGATATGCTCTGAGCTAGTTCAAAATGGCAAAAAATACACTGAACCAACTGACATTGCCAACATCCTGACTGACAGGTTCAGTGCAAACTTTACCCCCCTCACCCACAAAAGGGCCCGTGTACATCCCAGAAGAATGCAGATCCCCAAACATCACAGGCACGCAGGTAAAAACAGCCCTCTCCAAAGCTAAAAACACAGCATCAATGGGACCAGATGGTATCCCAGGTTGCGTTTTACAAGAGCTCCAAAAGGAACTAAACCCTCACCTAAATTCACTGTTCAAACTCAGGCTTACCATAGGCTATGTCCCCAAAGAATGGCGTACAGCAACAGTCATCCTTCTCCACAAAGGTGGTGCCACAATAGAACCTGGGAACTATCGCCCTATAAGCCTGACTAGCTTGGTCTGCAAAGCTATTGAGCGAATCATCATGGAACACATAAACAGAGACATTGGGAACCTCCAGAAACTGGAACCTACCCAATTTGGCTTTGTTAAAGGCAGATCTTGCCTTCTAAACCTAGTTGACTTTTTTGAAACAGTCACCAAGGCCATAGATGAAGGAAAGGTAGTCCACACAGCCTACCTGGACCTCGCTAAGGTCTTCAACACCATTCCCCACTCTGGCATCATAGATAAGCTCACCAGCTTGAACATTAACCCCTATGTCATGAGATGGGTTGCCAGCTGGCTCACAGATAGAACACACATGTTCATAATTGCGGGTGCCATGTCCGACTCTAAACCAGTTGCAAGTGGCATTCCACAGGGCTCGGTCCTGGGACCCCTCCTGTTCGGTATATACTTCTCTGAGGTACAGGCAAGCATGGGAGGATTATGGCTGACTAAGTTCGCAGATGACTGCAAACTAGGGGCCATAATTGACTCTCCGGCTGACACAGACATCTTCCAGAAGGGTCTTACAGAGACAGATACCTGGTGTCAGAGCCATGGCCTCAAGTTAAATGCCAAAAAATGCATAGTCATCCCCTTTGGGAAAAACAAAGTGCCCACGAATTACACATAGGTGGTAATCCACTAAGTACAGAAGATGTAATTTAGGACCTGGCGACCCAGATAGATAGCAACCTCTCCTTTGATAATCACATTGCCAAAGTGGTTAGAAATTCATTCTCTGTAGCCCACCTAATCATGAAAGGGTTCACCTCTAGATCAACAGAGGTCATTGTGCCTCTCTACTCATTACTCATTAGGCCCATAATAGAGTACAATGCCCTATTTGGAATGTACCTTACTTGACACCTGAAACAGCTGGAAAAACCACAGAAGTACCTCACCAAGAGGATCATGGGCCTCAAATACATGGCCTATGCAGCTCGACTAAAGAAACTCCAGCTCTACTCGGTTGCTTACCGCCTGCTCAGAGGTGATCTCTGCCTGACATATAAGGCCATGTCTAACCCAGAATTAATGGACATGCTCCACCTCAATAAAACCAAATATCATAGAGCCACACGCTCCAGTGAATTAAACCTCAGCACAACAATAAACAGGACATGCTGGAGGGATAGATTCCTGTCCCAGAGACTTCCCTTGCTCTGGAATAGAATCCCAGTTTATGTTAGGCAAAGCCCCTCACTTACTCTCTTCAAGAGAAATCTTGACGAGTGGATGGGAAATCGTAAATTTACCCCTGGGATCACTTCAGTGGCCCTGCTAGACAGAGGCCCAGGAGACTAATTTAAAAGGGAGGTGAAAGCCAACACATTCTGGCTGGGCTTATAAATGCCCTTGGGCAGATAGCCTAGTACCTACCTATGAACCTATGAAAAGGTCATTGCTCAGAGCAGTGGATTCAGTCAAGGTGTGAGCAGAATGAAGCTATTTATTTAAGCTGAATTTTATGACATTGTGCCACAGCCTGTCATTTGCCAGAGCCAAATGAAAAAAATAGTCTACCATTCATTTTCAGAGTATTCAAAATGAGGTCTGAGGGGACCCAAAAAATGAAGAGACTGCCCAATATGATACAATTAAGAAAGAAAAATATCTTACCTTATGAAACACTTTCTCAAATGTCTGTAGTCCACTATTTTAATGGATATCACTGAAATGCACAGGACTGATTAATAAAATCAGTTAGTTAACAGGAAAGCCACTCACCGCTGTGCTAGCACATTAAACATATGCATTAAATTAGAAAGGGTACTCAAATAATTAACTGCACATTTATCTCAGATAATCCTAAGGTGTGTAAAGAGGTTCATAGCATTTGATAAGCTATTAGTGTTAGCACAGCACAAGGGTTCAATGCACTGGATATTACAAGTTCCTTTGTTTCTCACTACTGATGGTAAAAAATGGAGCATTCAGAGCATCTTATAAGGAGTTCTCCTGAATGGCACATGGAAGCAGCACTAAGGCAAACCCGGAACGCAGTGGAGGGATTGTATGTCTCAGATTACTCGAGATAGAAATTAGAATCATTGATTGGGAAAGAGAAACCTAGCTTGCTATGGCTTGCCTGCTGCCTCCATAAACCTTCACAGGAAAAAAATAAATAAAAGGAAAAAGAAGTATAAAGTAGAATAACCAGGCTAGGACCACCTGCATGTTCATAACCCTCCATTCTATAGCTTTGCAGAATTAGCAGTTAAGATGCAACTCATGCAAAACCTTCAGAATGTCAAAAGTAAGGAAGAAATCCATTGGTATGCGGATAGCACAGAGTTGTACCACTCTTACCCTCACATAGAGCCTTACGTAGGGCAGGATGAAGGGGTAGTAGTTGCCTTTGTGGTTAGTACTGGCAATTATTTAAAAAGCTGCTGAAGATATCACAGTTTCTTAGATGAATGTATTTAGCAGCTGTAGAAAGAGTTTATGCAAGTGATACAGTAACTAACATTGTACGCTACAGTATATTTAGTAACTGGACAGGTTGAATGGGCACCAGCTCTGGGTACTGCACAGTCAGGGCACCAGGTGACTTATACACACACACACACACACACACACACACACACACACACACACACACACACACATATATATATATATATATATATACAGAGAGAGAGAGAGAGAGAGAGAGATCCCCTGTAGGCTTGGTCATCTGGAAGGGTACTTTTAACTGTAGAAACTTACTTGATATATTTTCTTCTCTTACCAATGTTTAACTGACATTGTCTTTTTACTTCTGTTCTATATCTTCTTTTACCTGGAGTGTTTTATTAATTTCTTGTTGTTATATTACTATGCTTAGCATACATGATAAAACCTGTTTTGTGTATTATGCTGGATGTACTGTAACTGACATTGTCTTTTACCTATGTTCTATATCTTCTTTTACCTGGAGTGTTTTATTAATTTCTTCTTATATTACTATGCTCAGCATACATGATGTAACATGTTTTGTGTATTATGCTGGATGTACTATATTTGTATAACTTGATGCAGGAGCTTTTCTCCCAGGGCCTCCGCTGAAAATGGACCTGGTCCAGTCGGAATTTCCCGGTTAACAAATGTAAAATAAATAAATATATAGATATATACATGGCTTTGACCTCAAGAATCTATGTCAGCCTTAAACAAGCTAGTATCAGGTCTGCAATGTATGCACAACTGGCAGCTCTATAATCAGTCCCTGCTCAATATGTCTGAGGTGTTGCTATCCACAATTCATTTGCACAATCCTGTCCCCTGATATTACCAAAAGCGGTAAGAACATGGAAGGTATGGGGTTTAGCAGTGCTGCTGCTGCAGCTCCTTGGCAAATGCCTCTCTGTTCAGGACTGGGTGTCAGTTGTTATCATATCCTCTTGTTTCCCTCAGAGCAACATTGCCTTTATCAAAACCTTATGCCATACGTGAATCTTCCAGCAGTGATAAATGCCTTTGTTTCATCCAGCTTAGACTACTGTTATACTTTGTCCTTGGGTATATTACTTAACTATCTTGAATTTGGACAGATGCATCTAATGAGGTCTCAGACATTTGTTCAATACTTCCTAAAATTTGAAAATATTTTGCAGAAGTTCTAAATGAATCTCACTAGCATTTGATAAGTGTCCAAAATATTCCAAAATATGTTTTTTTTTATATATAATTACTTTTTGACCTGTACTTAACTCTGGGTGAGACTTCCAAATTCAGAATATGAAGGCATGCTGCTAGTCCAGAAATCTGCAACTTAGCTGCTGATGTGGGCATCTCAATACCACCATAATATGCAGATTTTGTACAGTGTGTGGTCATATTACTTTAATAATCTCTAGTTAACTGGGCCCTTTGCTTAAAGAATACCTTGCATGATATCGGTCAGTTGTTAGGGTGGGATTCTAAAATGCCGTACACTGAGTTACTCTGAAGGTTTTAGTGCAATTAAAGGGGCAACGTAGCAAACAGTATTCATTTGCAATATGCAAATGAATAGTAATATTGAAAGACAGATTTTTATCCAATTAACAATGCAGTGTATCTTAGCTTTGCTTATAGTATGGTCATATGGACACATATGCAAGAGTCATTAAAGGGATAATGCAACAAATAGTGTGATATGCACATGAACAGTAACACTGACAAGAAAGATTTTTGCCCAGTGTATTAGTATTGTATATATTTGCTTCCATTATGGTTATGTGTGCACATGCAAACTTACAAGTACACATACACACAAATCTCTACTTTTATATGCAACTACTTATCTATGAAACTTGTATTATGAGCAGTTACTGATGGCAAACAGCTTTCTATGCTAAAGACATTTTATTTTATTTTGCTTTTGTTTACCAGGTTTGGCCAGCTTTGTTTAGTCAAAAAAAACCTTTGAAGCAGAGGCCGGAAAAGAAAAGTTCCAACATATTATAAATATTTTTGAATAGGCTTTCAGTAATATACATAAACAGCCATTAAATAATATACACCAACAATTCCAGATACATTTGCTAATTAAATTACATTCATATGAAAATAGAAGTAGCCATTACAATATAAAACATACTTACGCATTAGTAGATATTAAGCACTGAGCATTTGAAGACGTGTATTAGGAGGTTTCTCAGATAAATAATAGATTGTGTGATTAGTGTTTAGAAATTCAAAAAATAGCTGGGAGATGCTACATTTTTCATGTATCGATGAAGACTGGTTGTTGGGATTGAATTTTGAATGAAGAAAAATGGATTGATAAGGCAAGCTGACTTTGACAATGGCATTTATCCTGGAGGTGTACAGTAGCAGATTCATTGATCTGATAGATGTAGTTTTAGCTGTGTTTTAAATGATTCTGTATTCTGAATGGATTTCAGTGGTAGTGGGATGTGGTTCTGTAGCTTAGCTACACTATTTGAATATAGAGCGTTACCCACAGTATTAGTGACTTTTTCACTAGAATATAAAATTCTATTAGGGAAGTAGTGCTGTATGAAATTCTTAAGGACTGGGCAATTTCTGGCATAAAGAGAAATCTGTGTATTATAGTTAGCTGAGGAAGAGCTAAGTAATGTGGTAGCTGTAACCAGTTTAATTCTCTGAGGGCCAAGCACTGATGTGTTCTATTGCTATTGTTCACTGCAAATTTGGATATTTTGTTATAACATTGTTCAAGTTTGCACAGTTGCAAGACTTAACGTTTAGTGAAGATTGGACCAGCATAAAGGAAAGATGGCAGCAAGAAAGTAGTGGCTATATGGGTCCTGGCTATATCAGTAAGGTAAGTTTAACCATGTGTGATATGTGATGGTCAAATTTCAACTGGTCGTTCTCTGATGACACCCAGTAATTTTGTGTTGTTTACTTATTCTATCACTGTGTCGGAAGTAGAGATGCTAGTGAATAGTGTTGTTTTCGTAGAGATCTATTTTAGGTTGATGAGTAGTAATTTAGCTTTATTGGGGTTTAGAACTAGCTATGAATTATTTAGTCATGTTTTAATAGATAGGAAGGGATTGTTTTGTCAGGTCTTGGAGTTCTGAGATAGATTCGGTAGTGTAGATTACAGCTGATTCATCAACATATTGAGTTAGGGTAGCATTTCTGTAGTGGTGTAGAGGTTATTGATGAACACATTGAAAAGTGTGGAGCCTAGAATAGATCCTTGTGGGACATGAATAGTTAATGGCATGAAGATGGAGAAATCATCTTCCCATTTCCCTCCTTGCGCTCTGTTTGACAGGCAGCTATGGAGCTCATTGCAGTTAAGAGTTGGTGACCCCTAACAATGAGAGTTTATTTATTTATTTATTTATTTATTTATTTGCCATATGTTAATTTAGTTAGTCTGGCTGGGCAGATGCCCTTTTTCAGCAGAGACCTGAGGAGAAAAGCTCCAGATACAGAGATTAACAATTAGTTACAAGGGTAATACAGATACAAACAATAAACATAAAAAGAGACTCTTATTTGTTTTTAACATTCATTACAAAGGCACATTTAGTAATCTTAAAATAACATGTAAATGATGTAGTTGTATAGCAAGAAATAGGAGGTAAGGAAAGGGAAGGACTAATAAGTAGGGAGTGCTACTTAGTGATAGCATGGAGTTAAGTAAGATAAAAGAAATAGAGGGGAAGGGTCAACGAATGAGGATTAAAGGCAGAGAGGAGTCTTGTCTGATACTGTGAACAGTGATTAAGAAAGAGATACAATGTTACTGATATGGAAGTAGAAACATACGGCCAGGAGAGTCTAAGGTGCAGGACAAGGAAGACTGAGGCTAGGTGGGAGAAAGAATGGCTGGGGAGGAACTGACTCAAGTAAGGTCTTTACAGGGGCAGGTCCAGGAGTTTATGTAAGAGTTTCTGGAGGGAGACAGTATCAAAAGCTTTTGATAAGTTTAGAAGGATGATGGAGATTAGGCTTCGGACATTTCTATAGGTGTTGACATTATTCACAAAATACAGCAAATAAATTGTTGCACTGTGATGAGGACAGAAGCCATGTTGGGTTGAAGACAGAAGCTGGTTATCTATTAGCTGATAAGTTGCTGATGGAAACATTTTTCTAATATGTTGGATAGGGGAGATACAAATGAAATTAGTCTGTAGTTTGAACAGTTTGTATTTGTTCAACCCATGGACTGCACACATAAGAGAAATAATATGCATCAGCAACCGCAAGAGGTGAGCATACAAAACATTACAATGGAATCTTTCCCACCTTCATTAAACAGCTTCCAAATGAAACCTCACAAATGTAATCAGCATCATAATAAACAAGCTGTACCATAAGTTATGCTATCTGTTTTCATATACTATTAGGATATGCTTTATCATGTTAAAATGTTGTGTTGTGTGAATCTTGAAAAATAGCATTCATAGTTGCAGTTAATGTATTGCCCAATTATCCATGATTACTTGTTCCATACTTATAGAAAATATTATATGGTTATGTAACAGTAAACTTGCAATGCAATGTACTGACAGCAGTGGCATAAAAAGGTAGTATACAATATGTTCAGCATGCATAATGTTTACTAAATAGTGTAGTAACCAAATATGCTATGAACATTGCAGCGTTATATCACATTTGCGGGAGTATCATTTATTGCAAGATTTCTGTACAGTTAACGGAGGATGGAGATCATTGTTGAAGGAGTCTTGTGTTATTGTATTACTATAGTATTACTTGTTTCAATTGTTTGAACCTCCTCTACCTGTATACAGAGGTGCAATAAAGGTACGTTTGGCTGTAGTTTTCATATTATCCCTGAGTTCATAAGTTTAACTTCAGTGATTAGAATCATACACAACGTTTCCAACCACTTGTCAAGATTAGATTTAAATATAGTCAGTGTGGTGGAAGTTCTAATAAATGCAGGAAGTCTGTTGCATAAAGCTGGAATTGTGGATGTTATAAAAGATTGTCTCAGAATGGTTCTACAATGGTTTGTAACTGACTTTAAGATAATATTTCTTAATAAGAAAGTTCCTTGGTATAATTCAGTATTAAAAATTGCTTGTAAAATATTGCAATAAAATAACTTTTATGCCAGTACTAGTTTCTCCCTCATATATGTATAGTGTAATGAATATAGATTAAGAAATCCATATTTATCATCATAATTCATGTCACAGATTGATGTAATTTTTTGTTTTTTTGTGAATCATCTTTGAGCCATTTCAAGAGTTCTAAATTGTTCATTATTGTAAACAGTGAAGCCATTGTTGTACTCAAACAATTGCTATCCCTAGTTGCAACATTTCTCATCATATGGCCTAATGCCCTCATCACACAATAACACAATGAGTCAGTAAGATTCCCAAAGGAAATGATGTTGGATGCTAATGCTCCCAAGTCCTTGAACACCACAACTTCTTCTAATTCTGTGAATGATAGATAGATAGATGACAGATAGATAGATAGATAGATAGATAGATAGATAGATAGATAGATAGATAGATAGATAAAGTGTGTGTGTGTGTGCGTGTGTGTGTGTGTGTGTGTGTGTGTGTGTGTGTGTGTGTGTGTGTGTGAAATCATCCTGGAATTCCAGCAGGAAGAGCACCCAAGTAAGGTATACAGCCAAGTACAAAAATCTAACAAAACAGTAAGCATAGCTCAATACACACTGCCAGAAAAAAGTACTTAATTTAGTAACACCAGTGTAAAAGCAAAGCTCTTTTTGCTACAGGACTATCAGGAAATACAAAAGACCAGTGAAAAATTATAACATAAAAAAATTAAACAGATCACATATTCAAAGATAGCATGCATCAATTAATAATTAAAAATATATAGTCACAAAGTAAATCTATTAATAGTATTGAATATATCAGTGTCTCAAGCCTTTCTCCTTTAATATTGGTTTCAAAGACACAGTCATTATGCCTGAGATGTCTGTAGGATTGCAACTCAAGAATTCATATAAATTCAATAACTTCAATGTGAATAAAAAAGTCATGACCTCTAGAATTTTGTTGAACTAACTCCAAAACTTAAAATTTCAATGTATGCTGCGCAGCAATCTCCAGCACATCTTGCTAAAGCATCATTGTGACTTCTCTTATTAATATCATATAAATATATACTTCCCATTTATCCATCCCCCTAATCACCTGACCCACTGTACCACACCAGCCAGCCAATAAACTCTACCCATTCATTACCTTCTCTCCAAACAGCATTCACAACCCCAACACCTTCCACAATTTCCCTCACTCTGGTCTGGTCCTCATATTCCAACAGTCTTATCAACCAGCTGTCTTCCCATTGACTTAGCACCCCCTCTTCTAATACAAGAACTTCCAGCCTCTACCAATTACCATTCCAATATGCCTCTTTTTAAACATACTACTCTTTTGTCACTAGCCTGCCTACTCATGTCTCACCGTAGCCACCATCAGCATCAGTTATTATCTCCCAACCACCCACTATAGCAACCTGAAATCACTCACTGTACCCTACAACAATATCAACCCCCCTAGGCTTACAAGCATACTCCCAACACCCAACTACTAATCTCCCATTTACCCTATCCCCCCAAGTATCTTTCCACTCCATCCAAAAGACAACCAAATTTCCAATTCCACTCCCTAATAATACTGTATCTCAGAACTCTTACACCCATATCTACCCAACTATTAGTAGGTGGTGATATTCACCCTAACCCAGGCCCTGTAACCCCCACCAATAACAACAATAATTCCTAGCTTCCTTCCAAACAATACCTCAATGACTTACTAATTCTGAACCTAAACATCTGCAGTATAATGAACAAAATAGAACAGCTTCATTCCACCATCTCTTTATACAACCCCAATATCATAGTCATCATTGAAACTTGGCTTAAACCACATATCAGTGACAACTCCATAACACTACCTGGTTACAATATTCTCAGGTCTGACTGGGTACACAAAAGAGGTGGTGGAATAGCCCTACTTCATAAAACTAACTTAAAAGTTCAATTCCTACATATAGAAACCCCAGACTTCAAAAACATTGAAACCTTACTTGCAAAACTCTCCTTAAATCAAGACAAACACCTTAACTTAATTGGCATCTATATACCCCCAAATCAGAACCTACCAATCCTTGAAACCATACTCCACTGGACTTCCCACTCTCTACCCCAGGAAACCATCATACTAGGTGATGTTAATGTCAACTGGAGCTCTGTACACTCTCCCACTTCCACCTGCCATATCAGTCTATATAACTTCACCCAACTCATCCAGTCCCCTACACATATACACAAGACCACTAAAAGGGAATCCACATTAGACTGGATCCTCAACAATCAGCCCAATGCTGCCCACCTATGTGGCACACTGGCCAATGCTCTCAGTGACCACAACCCCACCATTATCCTTAGACATAAGCTAAAAACCACTAACTTCCCCTCCCTCCTACAAACCTGCTCTCACAAAAACATCCCCAAAGAGGACTTCCTCAGGGCCTTAAAATTATGTGACTGGTCTCCCATAAAAACCCTTCCACTAGACAGAGCAGCTGAATACTTCAACTCCACATTTCTAAGCATCCTTAACCCACTAGCCCCCATAAAAACAATTAGGGTATGCAGCAACCCCACCCCCTGGCTCCAGAAAAACTCAAGAACCTTACACCAAAATATGGACAAAGTCTGGAAAACCTGGCACCATCATAGAACACCTACAACTAGGCAAGCCTTTCTTGAACTTTAGAATAAGGCCAAAAAAACAGGTAAAGATAGATACGCAAAATTACTACATCTACTTACAAAAAATATAATACCAACCCTCAGAAATTCTGAGCAACCATAAATAGTATCGTCCATACCATTAAATCCACCACACCATCCCCCAAATACATCCAGCTCACATCCTAACATAGCCTGCAGCTTTAACAACTACTTCACCTCCTCCATACTTAAACTCATAAATGACTCTACCCCCACCAACATCCCCAAACTCCCTATGACCCAACAAAACATCATCACCTTCTCACTCAAGGCCAGTACAAACATCCTCTATACAAAAATTCTTAACTAAACTCAAACCTCCCACCCTTGCCACCAACAACATCCCTACCGAATACCTTCAACTCACACCCACAGTCATAGCCTATACTACTTCATTACTAATTAACAGATCCATTACTGAAAACACCATGCCAACCTTGTTAAAAACCTCATTCATTATTCCCCCTAGAACTCTCTATTGCCAAATAGCAATTCTTTCACCCGTCTCAAAGATTCCAGAGATGTGCATACATCACCAAATTCTTTCCCACCTTGTCTCCAATAACCTTCTCTCCCCAATCCAACATGGCTTCTGCCCATCCCACAGTATCTCCACTGCCCTACTCAGATTCACCAACACTATAAAGACCTACAGGAACCAAGGTAAACTAGTCTCAGCTACCTTCCTCAATTTATCAATGGCATTTGACACAGTATCTCACAAGAAACTTACAACCTGTCTCTCTGACCTCAGTTTTGACACCCCTACTCTGCTCTGGTTCAAGAGCTACCTAGACAACCAGCACCAGTCTGTCAAATGGATCAACTCCCTATCCCCCTACTCCCAGTTACCCTAGGCATACCCCAAGGTTCTATTCCCCACCCACTTCTCTTTAATGTCTTCACCAACCAATTCCACCTACCTACCACAAAAGCCGATATAGTCCAATATGCTGATGACACAACCCTCATATGCTCTGAACCCAGTATCCAACTTCTACAACAAAAAGCCCAACTTGCCTTTACTGAAATTGAGAACTAGCTCAATAACACACAACTGATACTAAACCCCCAAAAAACCCAACTAAGGCTGTTCCATCCAACCAAGCCCAACGACCTTTCTTTTTCCATATTCTCCAACACTCAAATCACCCCAGTTTCAGAGGCAAAATTCTTAGCAATTACCATTGACCAACAGCTCAAATTTAATAAACACATATCAACAACCATTTATAATATCCACAAAAAACTAGGCTCCCTCTACAGATGCAAAAGTTATCTAATATCGCAATCTCATGTTGCCACAGCCAGAACTCACCTTCTATCCACACTTCTATATGCTTTTCCCTTGCTAACAAATCTAAATAAAACTGACTCAAATAAACGTTCCACCTGCTTACAACAAAATTGCTAGATTCGCCACGAATGCCAAATCTCACTCCCACCATTGCCGTGTGTGAAGGCTGCCAGCCTAGCCAGATAGAATTTTGCAGATGTTGGTGTTGTGTCTTTCGGCTTTTCCCGGTTAGGGGTCGCCACAGCAGAACTCCGGTCCGCTAATGATTGGTAGTGGATTTTTACGTGCCAAGTTACCAGCCCTGATGCACAACCTTCAACAAAGGTACGCCCATTCACGCATGTCTCCACGCAGAAGACGGTCTAGCTGAGAATCGAACCGGACAGCATCTTACTGTGAGGCAACAATGCTACCGCAGCATTCCCATTTCCACATGTAACACTATTTCTTTACATTTAAGACAACAAGCCTGTAGTTTACATTCATATTTACAAATGACAGAATTATAGAATTTTGCAGATAATTCTGTCATTTGTAAATATGAATGTAAACTACAGGTTTGTTGTCTTAAATGTAAAGAAATAGTGTTACATGTGGAACTGGTAAAAAATGTGACAACAGCGCATTCTACTAACCAAAGTAAAACATGTGGTGACCCTTTCATGTAGACAGTGGTGCCAAAGAGTCTAGATGAAGGATGATGTAATGTGTAGCCTAGGAATCCCAGGAAAGTGTGAAGAATGATGTAATGTGAATCAGAACTCAAATTTCAATTTAAACAGAGAGAACCAGAGATTATTAAACATTTTTGCCTTGACCATCCAACTCATCAGCACTCTGCCTGTTTTCTTATGTAAGTTATCTTAGACTTGTGTTTTCTTTTAGAAATAGCTAGAAACTAGAAAGATTAGGCTAAGTGTTTTTCTGTGATGTCAGAACTGTACTACTGAATTATTTTAAGTATTTCTCTGTGATCCCTGAACTCTTGATTAGCCCGGTGTAGTAAGAAGTAGTGTCTTATGTTTTTATTATTTATTATTAAATATTTTAAAACCTTTTAACTGTGGCTGTTTTGTGTAGAAATAATTTAAGCTCTAGAGTACATTGCATATTTATAGTGATTAATGTACCAAGTCACTCTAATAAGCGGTGACTGTTTAGTTATACTACCAATTGGATAATAATATTGCACAATAATAATTGTCCACCCTTTTAAAGGCCTTTGATTAGCTGATAATTATTAGCTGGGTGCTGGCAGTGATTTCTACTGTATAGCCTGGGTGAAAAGGGCACAGCTGGAGAACCTGTGCCAGCCTTCCCCAGAAGTGTCTGTGTGGTTTTATAAAACTCTTATCTCAAAGTGCATGTGTGTGTGTGTGTGTGTGTGTGTGTGTGTGTGTGTGTGTGTGTGTGTGTGTGTCAGCTACTTGGGCAGGGACATGAAGCACTGGTTGGACAGAGAGGGTGCTGGAGATTTTAGCTTGCCCAGCTGGCTGAGATCTGGACCCTATAGCTGTGCCAGTGGGGAGTCTTATTGGGGACCTGGAGAGCAAGGGAGTGACCAGCCCCAGACTGACTGTGATCTATGTGTGCTCTTAAGGGAAATTGCACTTTACTGCATGTATTTGTTATCCTTTCCTTCATATATGAGACATCATCTCTGTTGTTAGTGGTGAGGATTGATTGCTGGGCCAGGGCATGGGCATCGCATATTAATTGGTGGCAGTGTTGGGATATCCACATCACATATTAATTGGTTGGCAAAAACTAATTGGCTGGTAATGGTGTGGGTAGAGTGAATTCCTGTAGCTCATGTAAAGTGAGCTTTGAAAGTGTTTTTTACTCTAAATCAGCCACACAGTGAATACTCAGAGTTCAGATCGCAATTGTTTTATTTCTTTTGATAGCTTAGTTAGTCAGGGTGAGCAGGCAGCATGTTAGCAGAGGAGTATGGAAAGCTGACAAGGAGCCAGCTGGTGGAGATGTGCCAGGCTAGGGGACTGGTGCATGGAAACCTGACTAAGGCAGACGAGATTGCAGCCTTGGTTACAGCTGCATCAGAAAACAGCAACCAGGAGGACAAACAGACTGGCAGTGGAGATATAATGCCCTCAGAGAATGGACAGATCAACCTTTCTGCAGAGGACTTAAAAATATATCTGGAGCTAAAGAGACTTAAGTCGGAGGTCAGGTGTTTGGAGATAGAAGCTGAGGGAAAGGAGAGGCAGAAGAAGCATGACAGAGAAATGCTGACTCTTCGCCAGAGTCATGGAGGTAATTGGGAAGGGAGTAACTGGACCCCAGAAGCACAAAAGGTCAGTACATTTCTTCCACAGTTTAATGAGGGGGATAATTTTTACAGTTTCATTCATATGTTTGAGAGAGTATGCAAACAGTATGGTGTTGACCAAAGGCTCTGGGTACGGTTTCTGACCCCCTTACTCCATGGTAAAGCTGTAACTTTATTGTCTAAAATGTCTGATGTTGCATGTTTTGATTGTAAAAATTGTCTATTACAGTTTTTTTAAGCTAACACCTGAAACGTACAGGAAAAAGTTTCATGAGCATAGACGCAAGGCAGATGAAAGTGTGTGAATATGTTGCTGAACTGAGCACTTACTTCCATAGGTGGGTGAGTGGATGTCAGGTCACCACTTTTGAAGGGCTGGCAGACCTTTTGGTGAGGGAACAAGCCCTTATCACTTTGCCTGAGGACATGAGGATCTGGTTAGTTGATAGACAATGTGCTACTTCAGATGAGTTGTGGAAGAAGGGAGACCTATATCTGGCAAGCAGGGCAGCCTTGCACAGGAAGGGGACCCCAGTACTGCTCATGGGTCTAAAGGAACTCATGGTGGGCAGCACAAACTGCCCAACAGAATCTGCCAGTAGCAGGGGAAGCCACTACTCCAGGTAGACATCCAAGGAGCTAGGGTTAAATGTTTTAAATGTAACCAGTGGGGCCATGTGGCATACAGGTGTCCACATAGGCAAGGTGGGGAACAAAAGGTGAGGGAGCCAGTAAGTGGGAAAGACAAAATGCCAATAGTAGGTTGTCTTGAGACAACAGGGGTACTAAACTACCATCCTGCAGATATCCTGATAGGGAAGGATTGGGATGAGGCAGTACCATGTGCTTATGCAGTTACACGCAGTCAGGCTAGGAGACAAGCATGTGGGTCTGGTAGCCTGGGGGAAGATCCAGACAGACTGCATACTTGCAGCCAGGACTGGTGAGGTTGTTACTTCAGGGAGGGAGCTACCCTGTAGCAGTGAGACTGAATGTGAGCCACAGCTGCTTGTGGGTACTGATGGTCCCTTGGACAGAGTGGCTGAAATGTTAGAGGTGAGTAGTAGTACCCAGGCTGACAGTGAGGAGCCACTGTCAGGGGATGCCAGACTTCCTGTGGAAGGGGAGCTGGGAAGGGTTACAAGGAGAGAGCTGAGACAGGCTCAGCTCTCAGACCCTAACATTGCAAGACCTGTGGCAGGTACTAGGGAAGCACTTGATTCTCAAAGAAAGAGGGAATCTGTATACTGGGACAAAGGGTTACTATACAGACAGTGGACCCCTGAGGGAGGGCTAGAAGGTGAGAAAGTTCAGTAGTTGGTAGTGCTTAGATCCTACCATCTGGTGCTTCTAGCCATAACACATGATATTCCGTTTGCAGGTCATATGGACATAAAATGTACAAAGAGGTGTATTATGCAGAACTTCTACTGGCCTGGAATTTTCAGAGATGTAACAGGATACTGCAGGACCTGTGAGCAGTGCCAAAAGATAGGCAAGGCAGGAGACAAGGTGAGAGCTCCTTTGATGCCTTTGCCTGTGATTGAGGAGCCATTTCAGGGGGTAGCTATGGATATTGTGGATCCTCTGAGTACCCCAAGTTCCACAGGGAAAAGTTATATCCTAGTGGTAGTGGATTATGTTACAAGATACCCTGAGGCAGTGGCTTTGTCCTCCATTGAGGCAGAGAAGGTGGCAAATTCTTTGTTAGAGATTTTCAGCAGGGTAGGTTTTCCAAAAGAAATACTGACTGACAGAGGTGCCAATTTCATGTCAGACCTGCTGCCTTGTCTGTTGAAGTCCTGTTTGGTGAAGCACATGAAGACCACCCCTACCATCCCCAGGCTAATGGTCTTGTTTAGATGTTAAACTCTACAATTAAGTCCATGCTATGGGCATTTGCAGATCAGTTTAATAGGGAGTGGGACAAATATTTGCCCCATCTGTTGTTTGCTTACAGAGAGGTTCACCAGGAATCCACAGGTGTTTCACCCTTTGAGTTGCTGCATGGGCATAGGGTGGGGGGACCTCTAGATTTAATTTGAGATGAGTGGGAAGGTGAGTGCAAGTCTCATAAGGAGTCTGTTGTGACATACATTCTAAACCTCAGGACAAGGCTCAGGGAACTCATGGAGTTGGCCCAGAAGAACCTGGCAGAAGCCCAACAACAAAAAAAGGGGCACAGCTGGAGAACCTGTGCCATCCTTCCCCAGGAGTGTCTGTGTGGTTGTATAAAACTCTTATCTCAAAGTCTATGTGTGTCAGCTACTTGGGCAGCACTGGTTGGACAGAGAGGGTGCTGGAGATTTTAGCTTGCCCAGTTGGCTGAGATATGGACCCTATATCTGTGCCAGTGGTGAGTCTTATTGGGGAATTGGAGAGCAAGGGAACGACCAGCCCTGGACTGACTGATTTCTGTGTGCTCTTAAGGGAAATTGCACTTTACTGTGTATATTTGTTATCCTTTCCTTCATATATGAAACACCCTCTCTGGTGTTAGTGGTGAGGATTGAGGCTCCTTGATTGCTGGGCCAGGGCATGGGCGTCACACCATGCCTTACAAACTCTACATTGGCTAGAATTCCCCAACCTACTAAAATATCAACAACTCAACTTAGCCCACTAAAAACTGTATTACCCTAAAAAAAAACCCTGCCCTTAACGGCTGCCTTAACTTCCGCAATTCTAATAGACAACTACACTCCAACAACAAAGCCGTAATTGAAACCATCTCTTGCATAAATAACTCTGGTGAATCTCTCTTTGCCCACAAAATTGCCAAGACCTGGAACAACATTTCCCCTGACCTCAGACTTCTAAAATGTACATCCTCATTTTAGAGTCTCCTAAAATCATTTCTCTACTCCAACCATTTATGTAACTGCAACAAATCTCCATAAAGCCACATATTACCACAGAAATACCTTTTAACAACACAGGTGTAGGGTTAGGGTGTTATTAGGGTTCTATTAGGGTTGCTATATAAATGTATTATATGGTGGTCAAGCTGTATAACATGCATTTGTCTGTCTCTCGGCGCTCACTGTAAATATTGTGAATATTTGTACAAAAAGTTGGATGCCGCGGTGGTACAGCAGTAGCGTTGTTACCTCACAGCAAGAGGTTGTCCCTTTCAATTCTCGGCTGGGCTTGGGAGTGCCTTCTGTGTGGAGTTTGCATGTCCTCCCCACAGTTGTGTAGCATTCGAAAGACATGCGTGCGTAAATGGGCATGCCTTCATTGAAGGTTGGACATTGAGCTGGTACCTTGGCGTTTCATAAAAATCTACTGCCAATCATTAGCGGACCGGAGTTCCACTGTGGTGACCCCTTACTGGGAAAAGCCGAAAGACAAACAACAACATTTGTACAAAAAGTCATTTGTTCATCCATCCAGTGAAAACTGCAAACTGTTATGTTCGTTCTGTATAAAAATGTCATCTTTTATCCAATGAATACACATTTCTGTTAACTGAAATATCTTTATACTGTGACATCACCTCTAATTTTTTTTTAACTATGCCCTGTTTTATTTTTTTATTCCAACTCTATGCAATTTGTAACGTTGTATCTTATGTTAATGTACCTTGCATGCTTCTTCTTCTACTTTGTTTTGGTGCTTTTCTCCCCCAGGACTCCGCTGAAAACTGAGACTTGCTGTCCAGTCGGACTATCCTGGATAACAAATGTTAAATAAATAAATAAATGTATGATTCATTTTACCTAAATATTAAGTATCAGAGGGGATAGTCTTCAAAGTTTTCCTTAGTGTTTTTTTGCTGAAACCTATACGATGCAGCCATTATGATGGCACTAGACTTGTCCTGCACCTACAGGTTTTAATGCTCCATCTGCAATGTTATGAGCAAGGCACATGGTGAGAGAATCGAGTCTATGTTAAATGTTCGAACATCCAAAATGTCGAACTTTACATGGTCGAGACCACATGTTCGACATTTGGATGTTCGAACATATAAAAAAAAAGAAAAAAAAACACAGAAAATAACCCCCTTTAACAGTGTAGGCAGGGGGCAAGCACCCCTGCACCCCCCATACCCCTCTACTTAAATATACCAACTCCAAGACCGCACTTCAGTTCAGAAAATAGAAATTCTCCTTATCTGCACTGCACGGTGCCATTGAAAGTCTATCTTTGAGCACTCAAAGTTTTGAACGTTTGGTCTCGACCATGTAACGTTTGAAATTTTGAGCATTCAAAGATTTGACAGGTACCCAGAGTATCAACTGTGGATATAGCTGCCATCTTGGATTATAATCTGAAATTCAAGTCTACATTTGTGAACACTTTCAATGACCTCTTGGTTTCATTGACTTTCTCTACAAATGAAGTATGTGCAATAAATAGTCTATAGATTGAAGACAAAAGACAGAGGATGCAAAACATGCTTTTCAGATCTGTTGTATGCATGCAACTCTGTACTTTTTGAATAACTAGTGAAGATCTGTGGTATAGGGATCTTCGGGAAGCTACTGAAACAGTTATTGGGAGACAGGATGTTCTTGACAAGCTACTTTGGAACTGGAATTGCAACATCAGGTTTTCCTGTGCAGTTTTGACCATCAGTCTCATTACTTTATCAAATAGGAAGTAACCCAGGAAGATGGCTTGGGGAATCAGAAGGCTGGTTGTGCTGAGGAGAGTCTGCAGGACATCTCCATTTTGTTTCATCATTTCTACAGCTTTCTTGATATTGGTATAATCTGGGGAGATAGTATGGAATCAACTCCCTCACCAATATATGGAAAAGGCAACTCCAGAAGGAAATCCATGTGATTCATCTTACAGTTAGCCTTCATGATTTTCCTTGGAGATAATAGTCTGTGGAAGAGGAAGAAGAAGAAGAAGATGTTTTTATGTAGGGAAATGAAAGGGGTGGATTGCAGTGGCCTTGATATCCTTCTACCCTGGCCATAATGATGGTCAGACACTGAGAGGGAAAATCCACTTGAGGCTATATCAGTGGCATGAGAACTAGCAACTGCACTATTCCCTAAGTTTTTAGCCCTGTGTGGCAGAAGCAGAAACTCATCGCAACTGATACTGAGTCCACAAAAGCTGGCCCCAAAGTCACATCTGAGATACTGCCTCTCTCCGTTTAGTTTGAGAAACACATCAACCCCAAGGTCACAGTTGAAGGCATATATGACAAAGAACAGATGGACAGTCTTAATGATGTTAAGGTTGGCACAGAAAGGGTTGAGTCTGACACTGTTGAAGACGTTTTGAGCTGAAGTAATAAACTCAAAGTCACCCCCAATATCAATAGCATTGGAGACAGTGACATTGATATCAATGTTAAACTCAGGGATAATAGCATTGACATTAATGTCTGTTGTCCTACCATCTATAAGACATTCAGCCTAGAAACCCAGATCAACATCAGCACTGATGCTTGCAAATTCAGCACTAGCCTCAAAGGAAACATCCTACAAGAGGCCTAAGGAGAAGTGCTAAGACTGTAGCAGAGAGACATCTCACCATAATTCAGCTGACAAACAAGGAAAGATATATCTATAATGATAGAGACAGAGCATCACTGACTGACTTTGTTTAAAGCCAGCTAGTTCACTATAAAACAGAGAGCAGATCTTCTTTTTTTGGCACACAACTTTATAATTTACTTCATCTAGAAACACAATCACCTCTGACATCAAAAAAAGTATAAAAAGCACAACCTATATTGTCAGGAGTCTCTGACAAACTGACCGCAAATTCAAAACACACAACCAACCATCCTATAACACACTAAACACTCCTTCTCAACCTTAGCCCCACCCTATGGCAACCTCTTCCCAATGTTCACAAGGAAATGTCCTCACACCCAGATTCCACAAATTATTTAAAAATCTTTCTCCTCAATGAACCCAGTTGTACCTTTGTGACTAAGAGCTATGTCATGTCACTCAGATTCCTTACAACCAAGCTACTCTCTTCACCTGTATCTACCAAATATCTCATCTAATTTTCAGTATTCAACTTATATCTTTTTATCTGTAAAAAAAGTAATTAAACTGTGCACTCAGTTCATTTGTTGCCAGGAGCTGCACACCTTTGAAAATATGCTATTGTTTGGATGTGAAATTTTGTAGGTTTTTTTTGTACTTTCTGGGAATGATTTCACCCAGAATCTGTCTGAAAATCAAAAATAAATAAAATAAATAAATTAAATAAATAATTAATTAAATACATAAAAATGATAAAGATGGGCTTCTAGCTAAACCAAAGTTGCTAAGGGGAGACTCCTGAATCATCATATCCTGTATCTAAAGAAATGTTTGTAAAATCTTTCTCTTCATACCACTCAGCCTCTTTACTCAAGTCTGACAAAGTCAAAAATAACGAGGGACCACAGGCTCCAAAACAGTCACAGATTCTAAAAGTTGTAATTAGAAACATAGAAAGTTGCTTAAATATTAGGTTTTGCATTAGCATTCTTTTTTGAAGGATAGGAAGTCTAAAACTCAAGTGTACATCATTATTTAAAAACTACTCCTGAATGATATGCAGGAAAACCGTACATTTTATGAGGAACAGACACAAAATACAAGGTAAGTTGAGGGGTAATCTGTAGTTCAATTCAACAGAAATACTTTGTCAGAACCTTGCAGACCTACAAGAAGAATTCTACAAACTACAAATATTTTTCTAGCTTGTGAATTATAAACACAAGATATATTATTGATCCTAAAGTTCTTAACAAAAGTGCTGTCAGAGACTTTTGTCACAGGTGCCTGAGATACATCAGAAGGCAATGAAGTCAAGTGACCATCCTGTCTTATACCCAGACCTCTTCAAAACTGGACACAGAGATGATTCCTTTGCCTGATCACAGTCAACACTCACCAAGTTATGCTTTCTTTCGCCAATGTCATGGCAGAGGAGGATAAATGTTTGATTACATCCCAGGCAACATGGATTTGTTTAGTTTCTCAGGCAAATGAGACACTGGCAGGGAGGGTTGAATGTGTTCATCCCAGAGGGGAAGGCATAATTGGGCATTCCTTGTCGATGATTTCCGGTGGAGATCAGGAATGTAAAGGGGGCTGTGGACAAAAGAGGGGAAGAGGGGAATAGGGGGATGGAGTCTCTCAGAGATGCTGTGTAGGTGGGGTGATAAGCCAACATGTTCCTAATGCTTTCCCACCCTCCTGATATAAACTAGTGAATGCAGGGGAAGAGAGCAGATCAAGGGTCAGTAATCACAGAAAACTTTCCCCAGCAGTGAATGCTATGTGGTCTTAGGCTGCCCTATGCTCTGTGTCAGTTACAACCCAGCAGACTGAGTCTGAGGAGGCTAGTTAGATCTAACAAATGTATTGGCACCTAGCTGTACTGATGATCCGCTATGGAAGAAGACAAAAATATGGTTTCTTTTTATATGTTTGTCCTTCTCTTTGTCCTTGTTAGCCATGGATTCTACTCTCAGATGTGAATGAGAAAGTCCTGAAAAGAGGTTCAAGGATGAAAACACAACAGGAGAAAGTGTAGAACTAGTTTTCAACTTATTAATTTCAATTTTTCTTTTCTGTCCATAATAGTGCAGGTTTGAAAGAATCGCAGCTATCATACGCATCTTGAAAAATGCCCATTAACAGGCAAAAAATGAAAATAACTTGCTTGTTTTTAGGTGGGATTTTTCTTCTGTACCTGCAAATGTTAAACTCTTCTCTCTGCAATCAGAGAAAAATGCAGTACAATATGAATATATGCAAGAAAAAATAGACACAGTTAAAGGGAACTGGTAACCAAAGTTAAATAAATGTCAAGTCTAGCAGTTGGAGCAGATGAGTAAATATCTCACATGTTAATGGTGGTTGATAAGGATGAACATATCTTTGATCTAAATGTACATGGTATTTTACATCTTGGAAATTGTTTGGACCTGCTTGGTCTTAAATATCTGGGCATTTACCTAAGTACAAATAGTAACTTTATGACTCTCTCACAGCTGAGGTGATCTTGAACTTAAATAAATGCCTCTCTCTTCTGCTATCATGGATGGAAAGGATCAATAGATTGAACATGACCATTTTACCTTAACTTGCTGTATTCACTGCATACATTCCTTCACTCTTTAATAGAGGGCTCTGACACATAAAAAATCTGCTTGATGGTTTCTTTAGAAATAGAAAGTCTTTGCACTGGTTATGTGTAATGAGTTCTGACAACTACAGAAGGTTTTCTTGCTCTCAATTCTGTGATCACCCACTGCTTCTAGAAAGTACTCCTCCTTAGCCAGTGTCAAACATGCATGTAATGATACTCTTGCTCTACCTGATTAAAAGTCCAGAAGTCAGTCTTGTCTCAGCATAGCATTAGTATGGAAACTATTGTCCACATCACGTGTCACCAGCTCACAGGTAATCTGAAACAGTCACCATTTAGAATATCCATCAAGATTTGGTCTTATCTTTGTAATCTCTTAGGTTGTACCCAAAACAGTGATGTAGATCTTGTTTCTAAAACAGATGGACATAAAATGTATGATCTATGAGTTGATGAGAAACGTTTGTTACTGGTAAGCTGAAATCCAAGTTATAACTGGAGAAGGAGTTTGCTTCCATCTTAACATCTGAGATATCAAAAGGTAAATGGTCAAACAATCTAAGTTGATTCTAGAAAAGGAAAAAGTCAAACTGCCCTGCTCTGAAGTTTCAGGATAAGGTAATGCGCGTGTGCAGGGTAGTAGTGTTTTCCTCTACTTTTCTTTGCATATGTAGCCCTAATCTTACATATATATATACACACACACACACACACACACACACACACACACACACACACACACACACACACACACACACACAAAACACCTTCTACTCACCAAAACATGAGAGAAAGCTTTCATCTACCTTCCATTTTATATGGTTTCTGGATACTCATCAAGTCCAACTGCCATGTAATTTAATTCACTAATAAATGACATACATTCTTCAGGGTCTTTCCGTCAGCTTTCTTAACACCATAACTTAAATTATGGTATAAAATTTACTTTACTCCAAATGTATTAACAAAATGTATGCAGGAATTAACACTTTTGTTCTTAATCATATGTTGTAGCTCTGCCATAAAGAGCAGAAGATGGGTAAAATTATTTGTTTTGCAACACGGTCTTCAACATGTCTGAGCATTTGTATTGCATGAAAGTCCCATCTATTAGGTATTTTTAACCCTGTGAAACTCAAGAACATTAGCTCATTTATTCTTGAACTGCAGTTAATTAAAAAACTCCTTTGCTTATTGAGATCTTCTAAGTCAGGAAGCCACTAGATTCCCAGAGCTTTTCTCCAAAATCCTCTACTAAAAACACACTTCATTAGATTTGTAATATATTACAAATGGTGTGAGTTACAAAAAATGTAAAATATGATAGCTCTTTGGTAAACAATGAACTATAGGCTGTTGTTAGCATCAGATGTCTGACTGTAGATGTTTATTTTATACCGCAGATTTGTTGAAGAATAATTGTACTTTGTTTACTAAAAATATTAGTGTTATGGTCAAACAAAGGGTTATAGCTTCATAAGTGTGCAAGATAGATTCATATTAGTGAGGAAATTGTTCATCTCTTTAAAATATTTCCAATAATGTATGATAAGAGGAGACAGCCTACTGTTATTTTGAGATAATGCTGGATTGATGCAAATTATGCATACAGTAATTATACAATATTTCAAAACAATATTAATTTATAAAACTATTTCTGTTAGAAAGCATGCATCTGTGAGCAAAATTGTGTGTCTTAATGTCTTGTATGAAATGGCTCAGTTTATTCACCCTAAGCCTTACAGATTTCATGAAACTAATGCAGTTATGTGAACATTCATATACAAGGCACAGTTCCCATCACATTTTAATGTCATTTTTTTACTAATCGCATTGCTTGAATACACAATCCCCAACATGAGAATATCACCTCTATTTTTGCATTATTAATATAAACATGGAAATATATCCTATTTTTCATCACTTTTTTTGTAAAAAGTCTATAATAACTCCAGGTCTTTAAACCCATTCTAACCAATTCACTGTCATGCTTAATAAATCATGTCAGCTTAATGTCGATTTCCTGGCTTAGTTTTATGAATGTTACTTTACCGGGACTTTAGAAAACAGACTTTTAAAACTGCAACAAGTATACCTGTTTTGGGGGGTACAAGGAAATCTCCTCTGAATATGAACATACCCTTACAGGATACACAGGAGCTCTGCTTTCCTGACGACGTAGGAAGCAATGATGCAAACTAAAGTAATTACTTCATATAGCTTAGTCTTACTATTATTGAATTTGTTGAAACAACCTGTTTTGTTTTATATATATATATATATATATATATATATATATATATATATATATATATATATTATATAGCTTTGTATGTATGCTAACTATTCTACTTGAATGTATAATTATGAGCAAACTTAATAATTAGTTTGACACTTTCTTTCTTTCCTACTCTTCTACATGTCAATTATCAAACCCTAAACCAAAGATATATGAACTACTGTATTGCTAGACCTTGTACACAAGATTATTTTTATGTCAGTTTTTACAATGTTAGCCTCCAGCAATAATGTATTCAACGTTTTATTTTTATGTTTCTTTCTTTTTCATTTTTTACTCCTGTAACATTAGCTTAATTTTTGAGCTTACCTTCCCGGGCCTCTACTGAAAATGGACATGTATCCAGTTAGACTAGCCCAGTCAACAAATGTAAAATAAAAATAAATAAATAAATATTAATGAATGGACACAAGAGATGAGAACTAATTGCATATCTCTTTAAAAGGTTAAATGGCAAACTTGTCTACACCGGTACCACAAAATACTTGTAGTGAATTGCACTCTGTCTTGGTTCAACCTACAGGGCTTGGGTGGCTAAAGGCAGATGGTTGTTCTAAAAGGGAGACATTTGCTTTCACAGAGATATGTACTCCTTGGGTTAAATTACTTTGATTCAGTCCACAACATCCATGTATTTTTCCACTCCTGTCACAAATACTATACTAATTTTTTCTGACAAGGCTGTTTTAGCCGAGGCACTAGGAGACAATAGTGTTGCTGTTCATGTTATTTTATAGTCAGAAAACAGACTTTTAAAACTGCAGCAAGTATACCTGTTGTTTTATAACAATATTGTTGGATTGAGCTTGTTTGCTGCTATTTTATTGAACTCCATCGTATAAATTTGGCTGATATTAATTCAGTACTTGCATTCTGAATAAACATAACTATTTTCAGTTACCAGGAGTGTGGAGTTTTCTGGCTACAGTGGTTCATGTCTTGGTGTCTTTCGAGTGGTTTTAAAACTATACTATTTTCTTTGCTTTTTTTCCCCTCTGTTATAATCACTACAACCTGACACTTTGATAACATTTAATTTATATAATATATATTGTGACACCCATGCCCTGGGCCAGCAATCAAGGAGCCTCAGTCCTCACCACTAACACCAGTGAGGGGTGTCTCATATAGGAAAAAAAAAGGATAACACATACACATAGTAAAGTGCAATTTCCCTTAAGAGCACACAGAGATCACAGTCAGTCCAGGGCTGGTCACTCCCTTTCTCTCCAGGTCCCCAATAAGACTCCCCACTGGCACAGCTATAGGGTCCAGATCTCAGTCTAGTGGGCAAGCTGAAATCTTCAGCACCCTCTCTGTCCAACCAGTGCTTTGTGTCCCTGCCCAAGTAGCTGAAACACACACACACACCCACACACACACACACACACCCACACACACACACACACACACACACACACACACACACACACACACACACACACACACACACACACACACACACAGACTTTGAGAAGAGTTTATACAACCACACAGACACTCATGGGGAAGGCTGGCACAGGTTCTCCAGCTGTGCCCCTTTTTCCCAAACTATGCGGTAGTACCAGCTGCCACCACCCACTAATATGTATCAGCTATCTAAAGCCCCTTAAAAGGGTGTCCAATTATTACTGTGCAATGTTATTATCCAATTGGAGTGGCTTTGTACAATTTTACCAAAGGCATGCAAGTACTCTAAAGAGCTTAAATTATCTCTACAAAAACAGCCACAGTTGAAAGGGTTTAAAATATTTAATAACAAATAGTCAATGTTTTACTACACATTGTTAGTCAAGAGTTCAGAGATCACAGACAAATACTTAAAATTATTCAGTAGTACAGTTCTGACATCACAGAAAAACACAGTCTAATATTTCTAGTTTCTATCTATTTCTAAGAGAAAACACAAGTCTAAGATAAACTTACATATAGAGCAAGACAGTGCTGATGAGTTGGATGCTCAAGACAAAAATACTTAATGCTCTCGGATTCTCTCTGTTTTTAAAATCACATTCCTGGTTCACATTACATCATTCTTCACACTTCTCTGGGTTACATTACATCATTCTTCACACTTCCCTGGGTCCCCAGGCTAACAGAAACTACATTTACATTCTTTGCCTCTGGGCAGAAGCCAGAGCAATAGGACATTTATGCATGCAAATTCTGGCCATTAACTCTGGCCTTAAAACAATAGGCAGGATGCCCCACTCTAGACTCATTGGCTCCGAGTCCTAACATCAAAGGGTTACAACATGCTTTACTTGGTCAGTAGAGTGCACTGTTGTTGCATTTTTTTCCAGTTCCACATGTAACACTATTTTTACCAACAAGCCTGTGGTTTACATTAATACTTACAGATGAAATTCTATCTGGCTAGGCTGGCTGCCTTCATCTATCTTTATATATATATATATATATATATATATATATATATATATATATATATATATATATATATAGATATAAATATATATTTGCTCAATATAAAATGCAGTAAAGCACATTACGCCAAATGTCCTTTCTATTTGGATAAGTGCTACTATATGTGCTATTAGGAACATAAAGATTATTTTTAGTGATTAATTTTAAATGAATAAGTAAGCTAATCCTCTTAATATTTCTCTTTCGTAAGATAGATTAAAATATAGGCATTACACCAAATATTGGGGTATTCAGAAATACTCTGTATATCTCTGAAATGCTAAGTACCAAGAATCTTTATATTATTTTCTCTTTGTTTCAGTGACTTTGGCTGGAGGGATAGTTATGCATCTAATATATATGTTTTGGCACTCAACTGTAAAAACATTTATTTGTGATGGAGAACTAACCTTCACGAAAATAAGCGAATAAAAAAAAACAGCTCAAAGTGCAAATGCATATACATGCATTTCAGATGCAAAACAAAAGCTTTTTTACCAAATTCTCTGAAGTTAAGTGAAACTAAAGGGTCTACATCACATAGTCGAAGTTATGTAACTTCGAACACCAATGGTCGAACCATTATGTTCGAAGTTACATAACTTCGACTACCTAAAAAAAAATAAAATAAACACAACAGACAACAAAATAAACTGTTGTACCCACACCCCCTGCTACTTAAATATACCCACTCCAAGATTACACCACATTGAAGTGAATGGAAGCGTCCGCCTATGGAGATTTCCATTCACAAGCATGAACTTTTACAAATTCGAACATATGGTCTCTATTATATGTGGTTCGAACTTGTAAAAGTTCGATGACATGATAGGAACCCGAAAATAAAACGGTGACTTGTAGCACTAAGCATTGCTAAGTATCCATCCCACAGATAAGAAGATAGGGTACAGATAACGGAATGAGTAAGCTACAGTGTAATTTATAAGAATGTAAAAAGTATGTGATAGATACTAAAGCAATCATTAACACAGGCACTAACAGCATAGATTTATTTTTTGTTTTTGTTAGTAACTATAAACATCTTTAAGCTGCTTTATAAAATTTTAAATAACCCAGTATTGAACTGTTTCTAGTTATTACAAAATGAAGAAAGAAAAAATAAAAAAAGGAATCTATTACATAAAAATTGTTTTTCTGAATGTTTAATATGAGATCTCTAGCATCCATATTACTTGGCTAGAGAACACTGTTTCCTTTATCCATTCTCATTGCTATTGCACAAGGTATCTATCAATATATCTCAAAACTAACATCTGAATTACAGCACGGATAGATAATGCTTAAATGTACATAATAGGAACAATATCTGAACTATCAGCTAACCCATTTAGAACCACTGTTTGTCATTGTACATAGGATAAGAGCTAGACTGTTAGTCTGGCTCAGGAAGTTGTAATGTTGATGCTGTCTAATGTTCTGGCATGAATCTTTTAAGTGTAGGAAGATGGCACCAAGTTCTCATAACATTATCTGCTGGATATTAAAAGCATTTGGCAGACATTCCTACATGATGAGTTAATAAATGTTATTTGCAATGTGGCGAAAAGTTGAATTGTGTGCCAAGAGTATAGAATTGGTGCCACATGCATTTCAGTGCAATGCAATGAGTTTGTTTTTTTTTTTTTTTTATTCTGAATGCGCCCAGGTATAAAGTACTGCACTATCCCAGGTGTACGAACTTGAAAAAACTTGGTCAGGAAACAATGTGTACTATAACACAGAAATAATATACTTTGCCACATTGCATAATATTATTAATTTCATCTGCTTCACTAATTTTTAAACAAGCTTTGCTGGTCTGTGGATTTATTGTAATTTTGATAAGAATTCTGGTTTAACCAGCAAAATAATGGAATTAATCTCACTTGCTGCATCATAAATTAGTATCCAAACCAAGAAAAACATCTTTAAAATCAAAACGAATATGCAAAGTTATTTGGCTTGTTATCAGATTACTAAACATGTAAACAAGCAGTTATCTCTGTTTATGTCTCCAAAGTCTTGGAAAGGTTCCAGTAGTAAAGTAATTAAGTTATTAACACTTGTTTCTACTTCAGTTTCACGTTCTGGCTCAGCAATCATTGTCTGTGTAAGAAAGGGTCAGAAAATCAGCTTCACTTCTAAAACAAACAACAGCAAATCGGAAAACCTCAGGAAGATACTCACCTTGCCAATTCTATCTGTACTCTTGGAGTTTATTAAACATGAATTTTACTGCTGACTTCATGGATAAAGTTCTTTAATAGTGTACAGTCATGGAAAGTGACCCAAGAACATTTTTTCTGCAACAAGTCAAGTATTAACTCAGACCTCTGACCTGCTGGCCAAGTCAGAACTTGTTTTCTTAGCTCTGCGACATCATTCCTTTGTTTACTGAATCTGATATAAACCACAAGCCATGAACATTTTTTCTGCTTGCAGCAGTAGTGAAAATGCAGGCAGTGTTATTTATTGGCAGTCTGTCACATTAATAATTAACAGCAAACTGTTTCTCATAAATGTGCTTTCTGCTGCTTCCCTCCAAGACAGCAATGGCTTTCTGATGAAGACAGACTGTCATCTTAATGGTACCCACTGCAGGAAGCAGTGTGCATACTAACATCTGCATATTAGAGAACAGAACGCTCCTTCCAAATGCCTCCAGGCTTGCATTTTAGCATTCATTATGTGTATCACAGCATTTAGTAATTGCAGTAACCAAATGAACTAAGTAAACATTGGCACAATTATTGGTCTAGCTAGGGACACCACTAAGTGTATGTGTGTGTGTGTGTGTGTGTGTGTGTGTGTGTGTGTGTGTGTGTGTGTGTGTGTGTGTGTGTGTGTGTGTGTGTGTGTGTGCTTCTAGCTAGGCACACCACTAACTGTGCACGCATGTATGTGTGTTTCTAGCTAGACACACCACTAACTGTGTTTGTGTGTTTCTAAGTAGGCACACCACTAAATGTGTGTGTGTGTGTGTGTGGGGGGGGGGGGGTGGCTGTGTGTGTTTGTGGACAAACAGTTCAGTGGCCATATAGGAACTTGTGTTTTATCTCCTTGTGCTGTTTGAGATGAATCTGCCATCATTTATTTATTTCATTCAACCTACAGCTCAAGGTTCAATACACTATGTAAAATATTTATCTTTCAAGTAGATATATGCTCAAATATAACAGCTCAAAAATAACTGCCACAAGTCCTGTATTGGTATCACATATATGTCAGTTACACACTTACTTTTTAAAGAGCAGTGATGTGTAACCATCTGTTTTGCTGTGTTCTGTTTTGTTTTAACAAAAAATACAGATGTGAGACAGTTTGTGCAAATCCATGCCCTGAATAACTGTCACATACAGAGCTTTATTAGGATGAATACATTTTTTTCTATGCATTGAACAAGAGTGGATTGCACTTCAGAATGGAGTGTAAACCTTAGCATCAGTCTGGAAGTATTAAACATTTTAGAAATGTTTGATTTTTGAAATGTCACATTGAGTCAGTAGTAATTTAAAGAAATATCTATCTATATATATATATATATATATATATATATGTGTGTGTGTGTGTGTGTGTGTGTGTGTGTGTGTGTGTGTGTGTGTGTATGTATATATACATATAAATCATATACAAACCAAAGGGTAAAAAGGTCACACAGACAAACCTGTTGGTAAAAAACGCAAGAAAAATTCAGCCAAGCTAGTGATACTTTAAACATCCTGTAATGGAAGCCCATGTGATATATGCAAATGACCTCTTAAGGACATAAAGTGTTTCAGTTACATGCTTTCACAATGTCCATGACTTTTTTACTTAAGTTTTTGTGGTTACATTCAGCCAATGAAGCCAAACCCCATTCTATATACTAGCTATTAGAGTTACGCTTTGACAACATGCCATCTTCTTTGCCAGCTGCAGATTTTGCCAGTGACATTCCTCAGTGGAAATGCCCCCATAGAGGGGATGTGCCTTGATCGGTCATACAGAAATATTCACAATGCAGCACCTTCTGCAGGACAATTATCTACCTACACGCCACATGAGCAACCCCTAAATCTCTCTCCAATTACCCCCACGCTGGAACATCTCTCCTTCACTGTCCAGTCTTCTAAGCTCACCTCATTCACCAGACCACGATGTACCCTCATAAACTAATGTCTTTCAGCTTTTCCTGGTTAGGGGTCCCAACGGCGGAACTCCATTCCGCTAATGATTGGCACTGGATTTTTACGGTGCTGAGTTGCCAGCCGAAGTACAACATTCAAAGAAGGCACACCAATTCATGCATGCACCTACCTGCATCTCTTTAAATGTCACTTGACCATGGGGAGGACATGCAGACTCCACACAGAAGGCACTCCAGCCGAGAATCAAATGGGAGAATCTCTTGCTGTGAGGTGACAACACTAACTGCTGCACCACTGCGGCTGTAACCATGATGTACCCTCATATCCCCTTCAATAGCCCCCACCCACCCACACAGCACCCATATCCAGCCTCTGTCACACCCTGTCAGCTATATCCTTCCCTTGTTGCCCTGTTACCAGTATTGCTCATGTGGTCAGTTCCTACACTGATATAAGTCACATGTGCCACATGTGAGGATCATGGAAACTACCTGTGTGATACACTGAAACATTGCATATTGTACCCAATGCATTGCAGACCACCTTGCAGTTGAGGGATCACTTGCAGCTGATATACTTTTGTCCCTATGTCCCAGGTTATGCTCTGATGCCAGGTTGGGTGCAATGAATTGCCCAAAGTATCTCAAGGAAACAGGCTATTTCAAAAATGCTTTTCATGGTGTTGTTTCTCACTCTCTCTCTCTCCATCTCTCTCACATCTATGGTATGTGGAAACCTCATATACTCCTCTATGTGATGGAGCATGGCATTAAAAAAATGGTGTAGTGTTGGTTAGGCAGATGCTTGGAATATACCTATTGTTTCCCCATTTAGTTGTTGGAAGGTTTGTGTAGCCAGAATTCTTAATGAAATACATAATTTAGTGTCCAGTTGAAATGGTATTCCATGCATTCCACTAGCCTACAAGTGAGGGTGACACAGCTGTAGCAACTCCTACATGGTGTCTCTAAGCACAAGATAGAGGTCCACTACTTCTGTCTTATAGAGGGTAGGAAATGCTCAGTGCAGGTGTATCCTTCTGCGAACTGGATAACAAGCACAGTTGCAGCTACTAGCAGAGAGGATGGTCTCAGACATGCAGCTACTACTAACACGTCAGCATTATCTGTCTCTGTTCACTAGGATTTTAGGGTGTATAGCTTACACAGGTGCTTAGGGATCATAACATAGAGGATTATGACTGAGTTGACTGAGTTGCTGATCACAGACTCCTTGAAGATCATGGAGTGTGATGATTACACTCCAATTTTCAGAAAAAGACAGACCAATCAAGCTCCAGAGAGGGCGTGTGACCTGCACTTAACAATTGTTAAGCACTTGGCAGTAAAATCTGTTTGTACTGATTAGCAAATGACAGCAGAAAAATAAACCATTTGTTTTTGCCAGCTGTCTGCACCCCTCACATGTCCTTAACTTCCTCCAAAAAAACTTAGAAAATTGCTAGAATAGTAAGATTTTGTTGCCTTCCTAATCTGAAAGCTATGAGCTCTGAAACTCAAATGTATGACATTATTTAGTGACTTCAGTACTCAGTGGCTTGTTCTAAGAACACAGATTTTATAAGGAGCAGACAAAAATATGAAGCAATAATCTGGGCATTCTATGAAATTCTAGACAGTACAGAGGCATGAAAGGTGAATGTAAATGTAATGGAGTGCATTACACTGCCTTTCTGACAGGTACTGCTAAGTGTTTTATGGCTTTCAAAGCAGGCAAAACACTTAGCGATTTTTTTCATTGTAACTAATAGAGCTTGGAGCAGATTAAGCTCCATGAACTACAAATAATTATGATTGTTGTATTAATCAGAACCCTTTATTATGTGTTATCTATATGGATCACAAAGTGCAGCATGGGCACTCAGTGGTCAAACAGAACACAACTCTGGTAATCCAAAATAAATGTTATTCACAAAGAATATCCCCTTTTGATTTGAAAAACCAAAACTTCATCAGATAGTTTGTACAAAATCCACAAAACATTTAAAACTCTAAGAATAGACACACTTCCACCAGAAACTTTAAAGCTACAGTGTGTCTAATAGGCAGGTTAAACTTCCATAAGATTTAAAGGGGACAAGCTATGAAAACTACCTCAATGATACATCTGAAATATAAAACATATATAATTCACAATGAGTGTGTGTGTGTGTGTGTGTGTGTGTGTGTGTGTGTGTGTGTGTGTGTGTGTGTGTGTGTGTGTGCGTGTGCGTGCATATGTGTATATTTAAAACAAATCATAAGTAATAAATGCCTATCATCTATAATAGGCTTTTAATTTCAGTAAACATGTAATGGATGTCATACCAATAATGCCTGGTGGGAGGTTAGTTTTCAAACATAATTGCCAAGTTAATTCTTTTTTCTAAAACTTAAAGCCCAAAGGTTCACCCCACAAGCTTTTTTTCCAAGCTGTTTAACAATAACAAACTTAAAATAGTGGTCCGGATGAGCGTTAACATTTTTAGCAAGAGCATTATTGTCATTTGTATTCTTGATGTCATATAAATGTTCATATATATGGTCCTTCAAGCATCTTTCCATTTTCCGGACGTAATAGCATGCACAGGATTGGCAGCAGGCAATGTAGACCACTCCTTTTGATGCACAAGTAGTTTTTCCATAACATTAACATTGACCTTGTTGCCCACAAAAATATGCTTGCAATAATTACATACAAAACATCTAAACATACATCTTTTGCTCTATACTAATGATTGTTTTGTAGACATTTCAAAAAAAAAAAAAAAGATTTCAAGCAATAACCCTTCCTAGGAAACATAAGATGTCCTTCGTGGTTCACTATTGCAGTCATGACTGTAGGGTTCTTCCTGCCAGCAGCAGCCCCCGATTGGCCAGAGTCCCAAAGTCTGGATCGGGTGTCAGCTGAGGTCGCTTTTATCCTGACGTCAATGCACCAGAAGGTACCTCAGCTGATGCCATTTCCCCAGTCTTTCTTGCCTTGCGGTGCCCTTTACAGTTCACTGATGCTGGTCAGCCTGTTCCTGTTTGTTTTTGGATTTAATCCCAGGATTTTCATTTTATAAGATAAGTACCCCATTGGGGAGGTCTTTTTCTTGCTCCAGTCAGATGTCAGAAAAAGTTAATAATTGTATTTCTTGTGGGAAGCAGATACCTCATAGGGATTTCCACTCTTACTGTATTCCCTGCCTAGGTCCTGACCACGACGTTGCCAATTGTGCGTTTTGTGCTAGATTTAATCAGCGTACTATTAGGCGTAGATATAACTTTGCCTTTTACTATTTTGGAAAAAGGTTTAATTATAACATGTCTTCGGATTCTTTTCCAGCTTCTGGGGTGTGTAAGAGGTGCAAGGATGCAGACAGGCCTCCGAGGTCCACAGTAAAGGATGTTACTCAGTTATTGCCAGTTGCTGGTTCGTCGGTCGTCAGTGAGGCACCTTTGCAGCCCCTGTTGTCTGCCTCTTTTGAACCAATTGCCTGTACCAACTCCAGTGTGGAGCTGATGAGGTCTTCAGAATTGCCAGGGACTGGACCTTCAGATACTGCTCCCTCAGTAGGGTCCGGAGCCGGTAGGCAGGTACCAGCTTCTGAGGGAGTTCTCAGGCCTTCGCAGCTTCCTGTAAATGTGGATTCAGTTTTACATTCAAAGACAAAGTCTGAGGCTCCAGCTAAAGTGAAATGGCAAGCACAGGCACCTTTTGATCAGGGTCCTAGGCCTCAGAGGCAGATGCTTAGGATGGCTGAAGATCTTTTAACTATGATCAGGGGTTCACATCCCCCTCCTGACAAGAAGCCTAGATTACAGTCCGATTATGATTCTTCAGACCAAATTTCTGTTTCTTCTGCTTCTTCCCTTGAGCAGGATTATTCTTTTCCTCCTTATGAGGATTCTGATGCTGAAGATTCCTTTCCTTTAGCCTCTCCTTCTGAGGATTATTCTTTTGGTGAAACTTTGCATGATATGAGGGTGCATTTTCACTGGGAAGGGCAAGAATTTTCTGAATCCAAGAAAAGGCTTAGGGATTTTCTTCTTCTCCCAGAGCATAGGCCTCTGACTATTCCCCCTGTATTGGACATTGTAGATGATGTTTTTTCTGAAGCTTCTCTCTCTCCTGATTCTTTCCCCCCCTGCTCCGGTCAAATCGGATAGGTAATTTAGGGTTCTGGATTCTCACAAGTTTCTTTTTAAGAATCTTTTACCTGATCTGGAAACAATTTCTCAGGGTCCTAAAGGTGTTAAAGCGGCCTCTGCTAAAAATCCTATTCCCTCTGACCGAGAGTCCAGGGCTTTGGAGAGATGGGGTAAAAAAGTTTATACTTCTGCTACATTGTCTATTAGGACTTTGAACTGTCAATTTCATATGCTGAAGTATCAGCAATACCTTCTGTCTGTAATTAAACAAAAGATGTCAGCTGTTTCTATTGGTGCGGATAATCAGGAGTTACAGGATTTATTGCATGCTATTGAACAGGTGGGTAAACATACCCTGCATTGTGGTTTTGATTCTTTGGAAGCTTCTTGTAGGGCTGCAACAACTGGCACATTTATTAGAAGACATGCTTGGTTAAAGGAACAAAGTTTGCCGGATCAGGTTAAAGCCAAACTTTTGGATGCCCCTTTGCAGCACGATGTTCTGTTTGGGTCCAAAGCTAAAGAGGTATTAAAGAAAATGGAGGACAAAGCCAAATCTATGCAGACGGTTAAGGATTTTCTACAGGTGCAACCTCCTAGATTTAGCAGACACTGGCCAGCTAAACCTCGGTCCTTTCCCGGCTCGGACAAGTCTCAGAGAGGCAGATTCAGGCTTTCCAGGGGTAGGGGACAGGCACAGACCCATTTTAGGAATAGGCAGTGGAGTGCCCCCTCTCCCAAGGGAGTTGAAGATAAGTCTCAACCCTACCAAAAACAGTCTTTATGACTCTCCCTTTCTGGTTCCAGGGGCTCCTTTCCTGGTAGCACCTTTGGGAGGAAGGATTTCTCTTTTTTATCAAAATTGGAGCCACATAACCTGGGACAAATGGGTTCTGGACATAGTCTCAAGAGGTTACAGATTTCATTTCCACACCTTTCCAAAACCGAACGATTGGCCAGATCTGCCAAATCATCAGTGGGCAGAGGCGCAACGGCAAGCTCAGTCCCTCCTGGCTATGAGGGCCATAGAATTGGTACCAAATTTGGAAATAGGGCAAGGTTTTTATTCCAGACTTTTCCTGGTTCCCAGGAAGGAAAATTCATGGAGACCAATCCTGGACCTTTTTGTACTAAACACCTTCCTAGATATACCAAAATTCAAGATGCTCACTCTGCAGCAGCTGCTGCCTATGTTGGGCAAGAATGCTTGGATGGTGACTTTGGACTTAAAAGAAGCTTACCTGCATATATCTGCGTCTCAAAGTGGGCTCAAAGCATTACCAGTTCTCTGTGCTACCCTTTGGCTTATCTACTGCGCCCAGGGTCGTTACAAAGTGCCTGGCACTAGTAATGGCGTTTTGCAGACAGAAGGGGATTCAAATATAGCCTTATCTGGACGACTGTCTTATTCAAGCGGACAACAAAGACACTCTACTTCGGCATCTAGCTTTTGTGCAGCATCTTCTTCATTACCTCGGTTTCACAGTGAATCTAAAGAAATCAAATCTGGTACCCACACAACAGATTACTTTCCTGGGTGCTCTTCTGAGTACTACAACCCAGATGGCTTCCTTGACACCAGACAAAAAAGTGCAACTGGCTTCTTCTTTCCGACACCTGGCTTCAATGAAACAGCTGACTGCAAGAAAAATTCTGCAGGCTTTGGGTTACATGGCTTCCTGCATTCTACTAATACCATATGCAAGACTGCATATGAGGAAACTGCAGTGGTACCTCAAGAGTGTATGGTCTCAGCATTACCACAGTTTGGCAACAGTGATCACGATTTTGCCTTGTCTCCAGCAAGAGTTTCTTTGGTGGGCCGAAGCCTGTTTACAGAACAAGGGGAAGCCTTTTTGTCCTCCACCGACCAACCAAGTTCTGACAACAGATGCTTCAGATTATGCCTGGGGAGCCCACATTCATGGGAGATGTCTTCAGGATGTATGGACAAAGGAGCAAACACACCTGCACATAAATTTGAAGCAGATGCTAGCTGTACAGAATGCACTGATAGCCTTCAGGGACCTTCTTCTACCAGGACAATTGTTGATACAGACAGACAACACAACAGTGATGTGGTACATAAACAGGCAGGGGGGCTCTCACTCTTACCCCCTGTGCAGATTAGCCATGACTCTATGGTACACTGCTCTGACCTGCAGTGTCGACTTACAAGCGCAATTCCTGCCAGGAAAAGACAACACTCTGGCAGACACATTGAGCAGACACATTTCGGATCCACACGAATGGAAGTTGGATGTTCGGATATTCAGGATGATTATAAAGGCGTGGGGATGTCGGGACATAGATCTCTTTGCCTCCCCTCAGAATCATCAACTTCCAACATTCTGCACAAGGACCTACCACAAACTGGCATGGAAAGTGGATGCCCTCTCATTCATTTGGAAACACCTCTCAGTATATGCTTTTCCTCCTTTTCCTCTTCTGCCTCATGTACTTCTGAAGATAAAACAGGACAGACTACAAATGATTTTACTGGCTCCCAATTGGCCTCGGCAATTCTGGTATTCTACTCTGATGACCCTGGTTCAGGAGCCTCCCTGGATTCTGCCTCAAACCCCTCATCTACTGTCTCAACGGGACGGCCGGATACTGCACTGTCATGTCAAAACTCTGAATCTAGCTGCCTGGCGGATCCAGGGTCTGTAAACACCTCTACCCTTTCCAAACAGGTCATGGATGTAATCCTTGAAGCTAGACGGCCCAGCACTAGAAAATCTTATGCGGGTAAATGGAAAAGATTTTGCTCCTAGAATCAAGTCCAGGGTGGTGATTCTGCTGTTCCGAACATTCCTCTGATCTTACAGTATCTGACAGAGTTGTTACATACGGGTCTATCTTTTTCGTCTGTTAAGCTTCATGCTTCTGCTATTTCTGCACATTACGATACTGATCCTCTGATTTTTTTCTCATCCATTACTTAAACAATTTCTTAGAGGGGCTAAGAATATTCGGCCCCCTATGAGGGTATCTGTTCCCACTTGGGATCTTAACTATGTTTTGGAAAAATTAACCTTGTCTCCTTTTGAACCTGCAGCTTCCATGGATTTGAAATTTTTGTCTTGGAAACTGCTTTACTTTTAACTATTACCTCCACTAGAAGAATTTCAGAATTGCAAGCACTCATGGCTGTGGAACCCTTCCTTATTTTTCATCAGGACAGGGTATCTCTATGGACTAATCCCACCTTTATGCCCAAGGTGGTTTTGGCAGTGGCCTTGAATCAGTATATTCATTTGCCTACCTTTTATCCTAATCCTCAAAGTGAGGAAGAAAGTCTTTTGCACTCTTTAGACGTGCGCAGGCAGCTTCGTTTATACCTGGACAGGACCAAGATATTCCAGAAATCTGATCAGTTGTTTGTCGCTTATGCTCCTACTGTTCAAGGGAAAGCAATCATTAAGCAAACTATTTCCTAGTGGATTGCCCATTGCATCAAGTTCTGTTACTCTTATCATGGCAATCCAGTTCCTGTTAATGTTAGAACTCATTCTACCCGGGCTACTGCTGCTTCAGCAGCTTTTCTTTGTGGGGTTCCTACCAAGGATATTTTGGAGGCTGCTACTTGGAGTTCTGTACATACTTTTTCTACTTTTTCTAAGCATTACAACCTCCCTCTCTATTCTAAATCCAGGGCTGGTTTTGCTTCTGCGGTTTTGCAAGGTTTTGTGACCGCTCCCTCTGTTTCTCCTCCAGCCACCCTTTCTTAGCTTTGGGACTCAACCCTACAGTCATGACTGCAACAGTGAACCACGAAGGACATAGTACAGTTGTGTACTCTTACCATAAATGTAGATGTTCGAGTGTGTTCACTGTTGCAGTCTGGGTTACCCTCCCTCCTACCCCCTCTTTTGTTTTTTCTTTGAGTATTATCTTTTATGAGGTATTTTGGCTGATAAGGTTTTGGGCATGGTTTCTTTTTTAGCCTTTTCTTTCTGGGCACCTGACATCTGGGGTAAGACAAACTGGGGAAATGGCATCAGCTGAGGTCTTAATACCTTCTGGCACATTGACGTCAGGATAAAAGCGACCTCAGCTGGCGCCCGATCCAGACTTTGGGACTCTGGCCAATCGGGGGCTGCTGCTGCCAGGAAGAACCCTACAGTCATGACTGCAACAGTGAACACACTCAAACATCTACATTTATGGTAAGAGTACACAACTGTACTTTCTCCTAACTTTTTATGTTTTCCATGTTCTTATTTATCACATCCTAATTCTAATATTGTTTTAATAACACCATTGTCCACTGAAAAGTTGGTAATAAAACTAGATTTAAACCTTAAACTAGTAGCTTCAGGTGTTGAAGGACCAAGTATACCTGCATGCCTAATGTCCACATTTTCTTTACTCAAATGATAGCACAGTGGTGCAGTGGTTTGTGTTGTCACCTCACAGCAAGAGGTTCCCTGGTTCAATTTTCAGCTGGGGTGCCTTCTGTGTGGAGTCTGCATGTCCTCCCTGCATTCATGTGGGTTTCCTCTGGGTGTTCTGGTTTCCTCCCACATTACAAAGGCATGCATCTGGAGTGTTTCCCCTGGGCCTCCACTGAGAATTGTCTCGTTCCAAGTCAGACTTTGTCAGTAAACAAATGTTAAATAAAATTGGAGTGAAGTGGTTGGTCCTTCTCTTTTGTATTACTTCTTGAGGGGATCTATCTACAAATGCCTCGGGAGACCTTTTTTTTCAAACTTGGCCTTAATGTTATTACATTCATCTAAAAAGTCTTCAAAAGTGTGTGGTCATTCTAACAGCATGAGCAAATTGGAACTTAACCACTGCTGTTTTTTTTTTTTTGGGGGGGGGGCACTAGTGTAGTGAAGAAATTAGTTAGAATAAGTAGTTTTTCTAAATGTATTGGAGATAATTCTCTTCATGTGATAATCCTTCACTACCTGCACATCTGGGTATGAAATACTATTAACACCCAAATGGTGGGTGAAATTAAGGAAGTCTATTATACTGCTCAGATATTCTAACAATGGTGGTTTCTGCCATACTGTCATTCTATGCAACACAAATATCATACAGGAACCTTGTATAAAGGTACCAGGAATTCTTGTATGGGCTGTTAAAAACAAAGTTCTTCTCCTCTTGCAGCATGACCACACTTGCATACAAGGCACCACATGCTGACCCCATTACCACTCCTTTTGTTTGGAGAAAAAATTGATTGTCAAAAGTGATGTAATCATTATTTAAAACTAAAGACAATAAATCTACATATAAGTTTTTTTTTATTGGAAAAAATTTGTTTCTGTTTGCAAAAAATCATGGAACCATTCCAGCCCTGTCAGATGGGGGATACAAGTGTACAGATCTTTTACATCAATGGTTAAAAAAATGATTTGTTTCATCAAATGTCAGCTGGTTATATTTACTCAGAAAATCCTGGGAATCCTTATTTGGGTGTGTAAATTTCTTTAATTCATACTTAAGATGGAAATCAAGAAATTTAGCAAAAGTAGAAGTAATAGAGGATCCTAGCATCCACTATTGGGTGGATGGTGCATCCTGCGGGTCTTTATGTAACTTAGGCACACCAAATATAGTAAGTATCCTGGGATTGCCAGTGTTTAAATATTTATACTCATCTTCAGAAATCTGACACTGTATTAACATATTGTATAGTAGTGCCCTTATTTTCCCATGTGCTAAATTCATGGACATGGATGCAAAAAAATTCACCTCGAGAGCAAAGCTCAAGAGGTGAATATTGACTTCCATGTTGTGTGGACATAATCAAAGGGTATGATCAGAGATGTGACCATAATTTTTTGTAGTGCATGGAGCTTTAACTGCTCCATGTATTACCAGTTACAGAAAAAAAGGGCCAAGTATTTTGCTGGCTTTCAAAACTATAAACACTTAACAAGCACTGCTAAAAAGACAGTGTGAAAAATGTCACATCTAGACTCACCTTGCCATGTGTCTCACCTGTCCAGATTTTCACAGACAGTTCAGATTTTTGCCTGATATATTCAGTCTGTTCCTCATAAAATCTGTGCTTTTCTGGCAAATCACTGAGGTCTGAAGTTACTAAATAATGACATGTACGTGAGTTTCAGACTTTGTATCCTTCAGAAAATGCAGGCTGACACAAATCCTGTTTCTTCTAAGTTAGGGACACATTACTGGCACAGACAATGGGCCAAAACAAATTTGTTTTTATTCTGTTGTTGATGTTTGCTGGTTATTACTGGCAGATTTGACTGCCTAGTGAGAGATCAGACCTTAACAAGTTAAGCATGACATGTGCAGTATTTGTTAAGATTGGGTGTCACCCAATAGTAGCACTTAACTGATTTGTCTTTTTCCAGATATCGAAATGTAATCAATGCACTACATATTTTTATATGTTTTGAATTAAGCCAACACATTGTTTACCCTCATTTGAGTTTGCCATTACCCCTTTTATCATAACGTTGCTATTTTCTGTCTCATTATACAGTCATTTGCATATTAACTGGCCATAATATTTCACACTAAATACATCTCTGAGTCACCCTTGCAGTATATGTTATCACTCATTGCACAATTTTGCCTTTTATATAACATTACTTGTTTCTGAATTACAGGGCTAATTTCCTTATTTGGCATGTTTATAAATAATGTGCTAATGGCATGAGATATTTGCTTGGCTTTATCTGATAATCAGATTATTCAGTAAATCAGAAGCCCAGATGCTGAAAATAAATTATTTTTGTAACAGTATATAAATGATAATGACAATTCTTCCTGCATCAGTAGTAATTCTCAATGCTACATTATAACATTATAAGATTCACAGACTCTTTCCTTTAACCAGTTTTATACTATAATTATATAATATAAACAATGCAGAAGCTGATATATTTGTCTGAATTAATGACACCGATTTTTAGAAACCATTAAACCACATGGCAATAAAGAATCTATTTGCACTGACAGAAACCTAGACATGTAGATAAACAGATAAGGAGAACACTAGAGAGGAAGAAAGGGAGGGAAACCAAGAACTTTAAGCAGCCAAGAATGCCTGCCCAGACACAAAGGTAGTAAGTGCATCTAAGGGTGTACACATATTGTTATTTCTTCACTTTGGTTGGTACAGCAGACAGATGTCATTACTACAACAAGCATAAAATGAAAGTCACAATGTTTCTGTAGTAGCGTCAATCATGTCTAAATGCAGAGCAGTAAGCAGCTTCCTACAACATACATTGTAAAGAACAACCTTTCCAGTAAACCCACATATGGATGAAGTTGTGACCTTTTGGAAACGTACAGCACCCTCAGTTTCAGGCTTGTTGCCAGAGTTTGAAGTCTAACTGCTAATGTGTTTTTAAAACAGAACAGAATAATTTAAAATACTATTTGATTTAAAAGATTAACAGAATTTACCAAGAGTGAAATACCTATCCTGAAAACTACTATGAAGTAAGCCCACACAATCTCTAAAAAGTTCTGCCTCAATTCATATACCTAATCCTTTTCTAATATACTTTCATTTTACAACATTCTGAGATAACATTAAATGGAGAAAGGTGACATTGAAAAATTGACCTTTTCTAAGTAACTTGGCAAAGTTTTTAAATGATTAATTTTAATTTCTCTCTCTCTCTCTCTCTCTCTCTCTCTCTCTTAGAATTAGAACAACTATCTGAAGCAGTAGTGTTTTTAAGAGCTGTGATCTCAAACAGGAAGTGGTTTCATCACAATTCCTGCTTACATTACTTATTGTCATTTGGAACTACTGTGTCTGGAATTGTTAATGCAAGTTGCAGGCATAGTTATACTTTATTTATTTTATTTATTTGTTTTATTTTACATTTGTTGACCGGGTTAGTCTAAATGGATATATGTCCATTTTCAGTAGAGGCCCGGTGAGAAAAGCTCCACATAAGCAAAATATTAGCAACTACAGGTACAGATAAGTAAAAAAAGTAACAAATTTAGGTGCAGTACTATTTTAAGGTGAAGAATACAAATGTTTTATAGAAAAAAATTTGTATTAAAGTAACAGATAATAAGAAAAGAGATTGAACAATGAACAAATTTAAAGTGGCGCACCATTAAGAAAGAGAAATGAAAAAAAAACATTATATTGGGTGACTTCAACTACCCAAACATAGACTGGGAGCATTACTCTAGCTCCAACACCCTAGCCCAAAGGTTCCTAAAATTTATAAACTCAAATGCTATGGAACAACTTGTTACCACTCCCACAAGAGGGGAAAACATACTGGACCTGATCATCACCAACATGGGGACTCTATGCTCCAGACCAGAAGTGTATCCCTCACTGATAAGATCAGACCATAAACTAATCTCACTGGATATTCACATCCTGACCCCACCCCCTGCCCAGAAAACCACAGTGAAAAACATCTCTAAAGCAAATTTCACACTCCTCAAAACCAAGGTAGAATCCTTCAAAGCCCCCGAGCCTGTGGAAAATACGGCCCAGACCACAGAATCCTTTATAAACACATTCTATGAACACCTTCAGGAATGCATGGATCATGCAATCCCAAATAAAACCAAGACCCAATCCTCCAAAGGCAGACGTCCTGTCTGGTGGACCCCAGCCATAAACAAACTATACAATAGAAGGAGGAAGCTACTACATGATAGAGCAAAATCCCAAAAAAGGAAGGCATCTCTGATCAGTATTAGCAAAAAACTACGGGCACTCATAAAATCGTCTAAGGCCAGCTTCGAGAGAAAAATTGCACAGGACACTAAGGATAATCACAAGGCTTTCTTTAGTTATGTTAGGAACCTGGGTGGGAATTCCCAGATATGCTCAGAATTACTCCAAAATGACAAAAAATACATCGAACCCACAGACATTGCCAACATCCTAGCTGACAGGTTCAGCACAAACTTCTCCCACCCTCCCCACCAAAAGGGCAAATATTTATCCCAGCAGAGTGCTTCCCCCCTGACATCTCAGATGCTCAGGTAAGAGCCGCCCTCTCCAAAGCAAAAAACACAGCATCAATGGGACCAGACGGTGTCCCGGGCTGTGTCTTGCATGAACTCCAAGAAGAGCTAAACCCAAACATAAAACTACTGTTCAATCTCAGCCTTACTACAGGATATGTACCCAAAGAGTGGCATACAGCAACACTGGTCCCTCTCCACAAAGGTGGTGCCTCAACGGATCCTGGAAACTATCGCTCCATAAACCTGACTTGCTTGGTCAGCAAAGCTATGGAAAGGATCATCATGGACCTCATAAATAAAGATATTGGGGACCTACAGACACTAGATCCTACCCAGTTTGGCTTTGTTAAGGGCAGATCCTGCCTCTTAAACCTGGTTGATTTCTTTGAAACAGTCACCAAGGCCATTGACGAGGGGAAGGTGGTCCACACAGCCTACCTGCACCTCGCAAAGGCCTTTAATACAATACCCCACTCGGGCATTATAGATAAGCTCACCAGCTTAAATATAAACCCCTATGTCACTAGATGTGTTGCAAACTGGCTCAAGGACAGAACCCACATGGTTAGAATTGCTGGAGCCATGTCAGACTCCAAACCAGTTACAAGTGGCGTCCCACAAGGCTCAGTCCTGGGACCTCTCTTGTTCAGTATATATTTCTTGGAGGTACAAGCCAACACGGAAGGACTGTGGCTGACCAAGTTCGCAGATGACTGCAAACTGGGCGCCATAATCGACTCTCCAGCTGACACAAGCATCCTCCAAAAGGGCCTCATAGAAACAGACAACTGGTGCCAGAGCCATGGCCTCAAGCTAAATGCCAAAAAGTGTATAGTCATCCCTTTGGCAAAAACAAAGTGCCCACAAATTACCACATAGGTGGTAATCCATTAAGTACAGAAGAAGTAATTAGGGACCTGGGGAACCAAGTTGATAGCAATCTCTCATTTGACAACCACGTGGCCAAAGTGGTTAGAAAGACATTTTATATAGCCCACCTAATCATGAAGGGATTCACATCTAGATCAGGGGAGGTCATCGTGCCTCTTTACTCATCCCTCATCAGGCCCATAATTGAGTACAATGCCCCTTTTGGGATGTACCTTACCAGACACCTGCAGCAACTGGAAAGACCCCAAAAGTACCTCACCAAGAGGATCAAAGGGCTCAAACAGATGCCATATGCTGCCCGGTTAAAGAAACTCCAGCTCTACTCAGTGGCATACTGTCTGCTCAGAGGCGATCTGTGCCTGACGTATAAAGCCATGTCCAACCCAGAATTAATGGACATGCTGCACCTCAGAAAATCCAAATCCCATCGAGCTACGCGCTTGAGAGACTTGAACCTCAGCACTGAAATAAATAGGACATGCTGGAGGGACAGAGTCATAACTCATAGGCTCCCTTCACTCTGGAATAAAATCCCAGTCCAGGTTAGGCAGAGTCCCTCATTGACTCTCTTCAAGGGGAATCTTGATGAATGGATGGGAGATCATAGGTTTACCCCGGGTATCACTTCTGTGTCACTGTTAGACACAGGCACAGTATAATAACCTCAAAAAAGGGCATAGCAAAATTAATTTAAAATGGGTGGCGAAAGCCAAACATACTCTGGCTGGGCTTATAAATGCCCTAGGGCAGATAGCCTAGTATGAACCTATGAACCTATGAACCTATGAACACACTAGCAAATATAGCAGCTCCAGGTACAGTATTTAGCAGTGAGTCATCCCATTATCCTATAGTAGCATAGCAACTTTAAGGCAGCATTTAATAAGAAATATAAAGAAAGTCTATATAGATATTTATATGTGATAGCAAGTTAATGCTGCAAGCAGCAATCTATGCAAGTACATAGTAGAGGATCATGTGTAAGAGAGAGTTGTAAAGACTAAAAATTAGTATAGGTAGGTCTACTCTCTAAGGCATAGAGAGAACTGGAATTAAATTGCAAAAGGTTATGTAGGTAGGGTTCAGAGAAAGTGGTGGAAGGATTAGTCTGGGTTACTACATGGACATAACCAGTGGTTACTAAGGTATTCTCTGAGTTGTTTTTTGAACAATTTTGCTGAGGACAGAGATGAGAGTTTCTTGGGAAGCAGGTTCCAGGATTTGCCAACAGTGTTGGCAAACAGAGAATCACCAGCCTTATTTTTGGATTTGACTGTAGATACTAGTACTTTATTTGCTGAGCGAAGGGTTGTCAAATTACTGTAGGGGGTTAGAAGGCTAGTAAGTATAGGAGTATTTTTAGGAAGATATAGGATCTTACGGGCAATAATAAGTTGTTGAAACTGAAGTTGATTATGAGGTTCTAGCCAACCTAGTTGCTTAAGGTTTTGACAGTGGTGAGTTCTATATGAGGAACCAGTAGCAAATCTGGCAATATTGTTGTAGGAGGGAGCTAGTTTGTTAATGTTGTTTTTAGATAGGTTAGTGTAGATGGGAGAGGCATAGAGGAGGGTGGAAATTAGATGGGTGTGGGCAAAAGTGGTTCTAGCTGTTGAAGTTAGGAAGGGTTTAATCCTATAGAGGGGGCCTAATTTTCTGTTTACTGTTTTATTGTTGTGTTAATATGTGTGTCAAAGCTAAGACTATGGTCTATTGTTACCCCTAAGAGCTTGGTAGTTGGGTCAGGAGATATAACGATGCCATCATTGGATAAAACTGTGAAGTCAAATGGGGGGACCTTTGAGTGGAAGTGAAGAGTAGTAGTTTGGGCTTTTTAGGATTCAGAAGGAGGCTATGCTGTAAGAACCATTTTTCTACTGTATTAAGCACTGTTTGGGTAATGGTCTGAAGCTGAGGTGCAGAGGTAGCTCAGCATATCAGTGTGGAGTCATCAGCATATTGGATACATGTTGCTTGAGGAATGATTAGATTAAGATCATTGATGAAAATTGAGAAAAGGAGAGAGCCCAGGATAGAACCTTGGGGGAGTCCAAGGGTAATAGGAAGGTGAGAGGATAGATTATTTTCCCAAAGCACAGCCTGTTGCCTATTTTCAAGGTAAGATTTAAACCATTGTAAAGCCTGTGTATCTAGTGAGAGATACTTAGGTATGTTCAAAAGAAGTTGATGGATGACCATATCAAAGGCTTTTGAAAGGTCAATAAAGAGTGCTGAGGATAGAGTATTGTTGTTTTGGTTATTGTTAATACAGTCGGAAAAGGATAAGGGGGCTGTGGTGGTACTATGGTGAGGCCAAAAGCCATGCTGACAGTTAGCGAGTAAGCTATTTTGCAGTACGTGGTCTAGTAGTTGGCGGTGGATACATTTTTCCATAATTTTGGCTAAGGGAGAGAGTAGAGCTATTGGGCGGTAGTTAGAGAATTCATGTGAGTTGCCCCCTTTGTGCAGTGGGATAATGTGGGAGACTTTCCAGATAGATGGGATCATTCCTTCAGTAATGGTTCTATTTATAAGGATGGAAATAGGAAAGGCTACTATTGCTGCAGCTTTCTGTAAATATTCTGCTGAAAAAAGGTCAGCTGAAGTGTTTCAAGGTTTTAGTTTAAGAAGAAGAGTGCAGATGAGGGATGTAGGGACTGGTTGTAAATGAAATGAGGGGGTTAAAGTAGTCGAGGAGGATGACAAACTTGAACTAATAGGAGGTAGTGACTTGGCAAGACTTTGGACTGCATCAGTAAAGAAGATATTAAAGGCATTTGCAATATGCTTTGGAATTTATAGGTGGATCCTGTTGGGGTGGGAGTTTTGGACTGACCTGGGTGGAGGAGTCTGTTTATGCCTGCCCAGAACTTCTGAGGGTTTGTATTGGTGGGTTTGCTGGTTGCTGTGGTAGAAGTTTCTTTTATCTAGAAGTACAGATTTTTTGGTAGCATTTCTGAGCTGTCTAAATGTTAGATGATCAGCTGGGTTTTTAGTTGCTCTCGATTTTGTCCAGATTTTATTTCTTAGTATAATTTTGTGCCTTGTCTTTTTTGTTAGCCATGGAGCAGTTTTGGTCATTAAGCGGGATGGGGCATGACAGTCCAGGATTTCTAAGAATTTGGTATTAAAGTAGGATACTGCCTCGTCTAATTGGAGGTGTCTTAGGTGTGACCAGTCACACGCTTTCAGTTCAGTTTGGAAGTTAATAGGGTTAAAGTTTTACTTGCTATATGGATCTCGATCATGGCTAAAGTGAGTCAGGTGAATAGCTTACTTAACTGGCAATCAAATAACAATAAATAAATAAAATGAATAAACTCTCTTCTTACCATTTTTTGCACAAATATTCTACATATATTTTCTAAATTGTCTGGATTAGCACTTGTAGTATTCTCTGCAACTTGATCTTCATGTTCTAAAATATGAGCTATAGCTATGTTACCCTTTAAGTTAGACCACATATTTCACCGTGCTTACTTGATGTAACAAAATCAGTAGTTATTGTCAGTAATATTTCTCTGTTAGAATTTTAAAGGATAGCAGGCAAGCTTTTCTCGTTTAAACTCTGTGCAAATAGGCCCTGCCTAGTAGTGACTATTCGAGTTAATGAATAAATAAATGTACAATACATTCCAATATATTTCAGTCTTCACATTGAGCATGGTATTGAATTTTGACCTATTTTGGGGCACATTGTGATACAGCAGTTCTTCTCTAGTCAGAATATCCACACAGTTTATAAAAAAAGGAATGCACAGAAATGTGATTAATGAGATCTAAATATAATCAAACTTAAAAAGATGCCAGTGATCCAACAGCCACTTTCAAATATACATATCTTCATAGTGACATTTTTGTTTAATTCATGCATTACAAATCCATTTAACTACAACCCCTTTTCCTCTTTTTGCATGTGGGGTCAGGGTGTCACTTCAACAGCGACAATCATCTAGAGTCAGGTCACTTGCCCTGCTACAGTAGTTCTTCCACACAGCACACTCACATGCACATTCACACCTATCTCCAATTTAGAGTGTCCAATCTAATTACTGCATGTCTTTGGAATGTGGGAGGAAAGCTGAGTACCCATAAGAAACCCATGGGAGCACAGGGAGGACATGCAAACTCCACACAGAAGGCACCCTAGCTGAGAATCGAACCAGAGAACATCTTGCTTTGAGAAAACATTACCTGCTGTACCACTTTGCCGCCCTCCTACACTACAGATCACAATGTGGAATATGTACTATGCTTGTCATCATATTATACAAATATGTTTCAGGTAAAGACCTCTTTTTCTGTGAGCACTTGTGTAGACACTTCTTTATTATTGCTGAGCAATGTTAAATTATTGCATTTGACTGGACAATACGTTGCATTCAGTTAAGCTGCAGTTAGCAGAACAATGTATAAATATTAAGTAAAGAGAAATTATGCATAATTCTGCAGAATTTCCTGGGGTTTTTTATCAACTTAATTCTTTGCCATTGATTTTATTGATTTTTTTTTTTACTCTGCGTATATTTACACTTCACGTTTCAGAACTTCATAAATTCATGAAAGGAAGCGCAGAACCAAGAAAAGGTTTATGATGTGTTTGTGTCACAACTATATACACAGTATTCACTTCAAGGGTTATATATCTTTTAGACCCTTCAGACATGATATGACACATTTATTGTCATACTCAAATGGTGAGATGGACAATGTTGCTGAACACAAGGCACTCAGTCCTTCCTTGTGTCATATATTTCTAATTCAGTGCAGGTTTCCCCTGAGGAAAAGATTGTCTACAGCATCAGACAAGACAAGTTCTTGATCAATATCTGTGTATCGTAGAACTTGTCAAAGTTAATTATCTTTGCTAGAGCATTTTTCTTTTAATTTCACCTGTCCAAAGATACATAGGCCAAGTTCTATGCTCGTCTTGGAAAAAAAGAGGAAAATTGAAATAGATACTGTCACTCATATAAATGGACCATCGTCTATCAAACACTAAATATACAATGGTTGTTTTGTCTGCTGTTTGTCTGCCAGTGTTATCAGTGCTCCTCAGCTCAACAGGCTATAAAAATATAATGGTGCTATTACCCCTCTCCTGAGGTCAGTTGTTTGCAGTTTTGTTGCCTAGTGCAGTATTATTTACAGTAGGATGTGCTGATATACCGAAGGCATGACCCATATATTGTCTATGGGCGAATGTTGCACAGGCAGCACAAAACAGTAATCCAAAAATACTGATATTAGCACATTGGGGTTTATAGTTATTAAAGCCATTTTTAATCACTGAACTTTTGCATCAGGATTTATAAATATGTTTAAAAATTCATAATTATCATCTTTTCGTATTCATTATTATATTCCATTTTTCAGCAGCAGCTCCACGTTGAATAATTTTTGTTCCTAATGGGAAAACTACAAGAGGGAAGAGTAAATTAGCATATGAGGAATACATATGTAAATAGTTTAATACAGACAGCAATGTAGATTCATTTTTCATACCATTGTCTTAATACCTTATCCATGTGAAACATTTGAAGGAAAGGTGCTATCAAAGTCATCCGAAAAGGAAAGGCAGGCATATGTTCAGAGTATAATGGCACACTGACAGTTGAAACTAACAGAAACGAATGTGCTTTTCTTAGCACTGCATCAGTGTGAATTACAAAAAGACACATTTGACTAGCAGAGAACTTAATTGTAACACGAGGGTAGTGATCAGACAAGAAATGCATACAACAGAAGCAGTATCCATTGCCAACTATTTCTAATTTATTTAGTCATTTTTCTCTCAGTTTAATAGTGGACATTTATCACCTATAAAGTTTGACTTATTTCCTATGTAGAATGGCAGACCAAAACAAAACAAAAGGAAACCAAAACAAATAAATAAATAATAAATACACACAATAAAAAATCACTGTGACTATAATGGTTCATAGGTTCACAGGTTCATAGGTAGGTACTAGGTTATTGGCCCTAGGGCCTATACAAGCCTAGACAAAAAGGTACCCTGGCTTTGACCACCCAAGAAAATAATTTTCCTGTGCCCCTGTCAAGCAGAACCACAGAAGTGATCCCTGGGGTGAATTTCCAGTTACCCATCCAATCATCAAGAATTTTCTTGAAGAGTGTTAATGAGGAGCTCTGTTTGCCATAGATAGGTAGTCTGTTCCAGAGTATGGGAAGTCTCTGGACAGAAATATATCCCTCCAGCATGTTCTGTTTATTGTGGTGACAAGGTTTATGTCCCTAGAGCATGTAGCTCAGAGGGATTGGGATTTCTTTAAGTGGAGCATGTCCAACAGCTCTGGGATTGACATAGCTTTGTATATTGGGCAGAGATCGCCTCTGACTAGGCGATATGCGACAGAGTAACGCTGGAGTTTTTTGAGACGGTCTTCATAAGGCATCTGTTTGAGGCCAGTAATCCTCTTTGCGAGGTATTTTTGCGGCCTTTCCAGTTGTTGTAGATGTCTTGTGAGGTACATACCAAAAGGGGTGTTGTACTCTATAATGGTTCTAATGAGTGATGAGTAGAGGGGAACAATGACCTCTTTTTTCTGGATGAGAAACCTTTTGTGATGAGGTGTGCCACGTAGAAGTATTTCCTGAACACTGTGGCAATGTGACTATCAAAGGAGAGTCTACTGTCCACCTGTGTCTCAAGGTCTCTTATCAAACTTTCGGTGTTAAGTAGACTACCGCCTATGTGGTAGTTCATGGGTACAGAGTTTTTACCAAATGGGATGACAATGCACTTTTTGGCATTGAGCTTGAGACCATGTCTTTGACACCAGGCATCTCTCTCAGTGAGGCCCTTTTGTAGGATGTCCACATCTTTAGGAGTTTCGATTATGGCTCCTAGTTTGCAGTTATCTGTGAATTTAGTTAGCCAAAGACCTTCTGTGTTAGCCTGTACTTCAGAGAAGTAGATACCAAACAGGAGAGGACCCAGGACTGAACCCTGTGGTACTCCACTTGTCACTGGTCTGAAGTCTGATTTGGAGTCTGCTACTTTCACAGTGTGGGCTCTGTCAGTAAGCCAGTTGGCAACCCATCTTGTGACATAGGGATTTATACCTAGTTTAGTGAGTTTATAATTCCAGAGTGGGGGATGGTATTGAACCACCTTACCCTCATCTATGGCTTTGGTGACTACTTCAAAGAAGTCTATCAGGTTTAGGAGACATGATCTGCTTTTTACAAACCCAAACTGTGTGGGATCCAGAGTTTGGAGTTCTCCAATGTCTTTGTTTATGAGTTCTATGATGATACATTCCATGGCCTTGCAGACAAAGCTCGTCAGGCTAATGGGGCAGTAGTTCCTGGGGTCTGTTGTGGCCCCCCCTTTGTGGAGTGGGATAACTATCATGGTGCACCATTCAATGGGCACAAAGCCTGAGGTGAGGCTATGATTGAACATGGTACTTAGGTGGGGTGCCAGTTCATTCTGTAGTTCATGTAGAAGGCAGCCTGGGATGTTGTCAGGTCCCATGGATGCTGTGTTCTTGGCTTTGGAGAGTGAGGTTTTTACCTGTGCAGCCTTGATTATAGGAACGTTGCATTCTTCCAGTATAAAGATGGGCCGTTTAGGGGGTGAGAGGGGGCTAAAGTTAGCACTGAACCTATCTGCCAGGATTTTGGCAATATCAGTTGGTTCTGTATATTTAGTGTCATTGTGCTGTAACTTACAGCAGATCTGAGTGTTGCCATTGAGATTTTTGACATAGCTATAGAATGCTTTGTGGTTGTCATTAGTTAGAATCAGTGGCAATTTTGTTTTCATAACTAGCTTTAGAGGATTTTATGAGGGATCTCAGCTTCTTATTGAGGCTGACCAGGGAGTTCCTCCAATCGTGGGATTTTACTCTTTTTTGCAACAGTTTCTTTCATCTGTTGTAGAGTTTGTTTATAGCAGAAGACCACCAGATTGGCTTCCTTGTTTTGGAGGATAGCATCTTGATTCTGTTAGGGATAGCATGATCCATGCACTCGTGTAAATGCTTATAAAGTGCATTTGTGTAGGATTCAGCAGTCGTACCTCTATTGTCCATCTGCATGGGTGTCGTTTGCCACTTCTGTCTTAAGAAGTGTGAAGTTGGCTTTGGAGACATTTTTTATGGTTGTTTTCCTAATGGGGGGGGGGGGTGGGAGCGGGATGTGGATGTCTAGGGTGATTAGCTTGTGGTTGGATCTGACCAATGAGGAGCTGACCTCTGGTGTGGAACACCGGTCACCCATGTTGGTGATGACCAGGTCTAGGATATTGCTGCCTCTGGTGTGGGTGTGGATAAGTTGATCCAAGGTGTTGGAATTGATGATTTCCAGAAAACGTTGAGCAAAAGAGTTGGTACATGAGTAGATTTCCCAGTTAATGGTAGGGTAGTTGAAATCACCCATTATTAGAGTGTTGAGTTGTACCTTAATATTTTCCAGTGTATCAAGAAAAGAGGGGTGGGAATCTAGGGGCATGGTGGGGGGTCTATAGCAAGCTACAATCTGGATTGCGGTTTTGCCCAGAGTTAGTTGAACTTGGATAATCTCGGATGCATTATGCTGAGCAACTAGCTTGGAGGTGTGGATATCTTTAATGAATATGGACACGCCTCTACCTTTAGTGTTTCAGTCCGGGTTTGGTGGCCGAAAGGTGTGGTATGAATTATAGCCTGGTAATGCAGGGGTGTTCTCTGGACCTTTGAACCTGGTCTCTGTCACTGCACAGATGTCAATGTTCTTCATTTTAAGGAGTGCCTTGAGTGAGTGCATTTTGAGGTTTAGACTTCTAGCATTGAGTAGCATTACCCTCAGATTTTGCTTGCTTGTACCTGTTACGGTGGTGAATTTGTCATTCAAACCTTGTATCTGGAATCCCAAGGGCATCTCTGGCAAAGCAGCGTGGTCTGTCGATCATGTCATCCCAGGCAGACAGATACTGGATTCCCTTAGAATGACACGAGAAGCTTAGCCAATTTTTAAATCATTTTGTCAATCATTTTGTCCTTGTACTGTGGTGTCATTCTGGGTGATGGCAGGATGCTACTCAGGGCTAGGGTCATACCGGCCTGGGCTACAAGGTCAGAGAGCTCTTCCATGTCTCTTTTCATGTAGTCCAGGGAGGTACGTCTCAGGTCATTTACACCAACATGGACAATGGAGTCATATTTGTACTTGTTGTGGAGTGACCTGAGTGCGTGCATTATGTGGCAGATCCTGGCACCTGACAGGCAGCTGACAGTAACTTTTTCCTTGTTTAGCCTGGTGAGTGGAACATCAGTGTGCCTGACTATAGAGTCACCTATGACTAGAGTGTTGGGTACGTTTTGCCTTATGGGCTGTAGTTGAGTGCCACACTGAGTATGTGGACTATGTGTCATTTGGGTTGTGTTGGAGGGTGGAGGTTGCTTGCATTTCTGCTTTGGAGGTCTCTGTTGTTTGGGCAGATTTGTACTGAGAGCCTCCACGAATGTAGGTGTGTGTTTTGTGTTTGTGTGTGTGTGTTTTGGTGGTGTATGTTTTGAGGGACTATGTGATGAGTGTCGTGCGGTGCAAGTGTTTATGTTCTCCTCTTGACTGTCTAGGCCAGTCTTTGGTGAAGAGAGCTTTGCTTCCAGTTTGGCTATATAAGTGCATCTCTCACAGGTTGCAGTGTTGGGTGGTAGGAGGAGAGGGTTGTATGTGTACATGAGGCAATTGCTGCTTTGTCCCAAGATGCCCAGATTCATCAGGTAGACAGGAGAAAGCACCAGGAGCTGACCTTTAGGCATGCCTGAATAGGTGCTTATTTATTAAGTACTAAAAACTGTTTTCCTCTAGACAAGTGAGGAAAAGTTGAGTGCTGTAGTAATTTGTAACTTATTTAGTGCTTACACTGACTTCTGAACAAGTGCTGAGATCAAAGAAACAGAGGAGTGCTAAAACTAAAGAACAGACTTTATGGTGCCAGGAATGGTTTAAACCCAGTCAAGTGGGGGGGGGGGGGGTAGGAGCTCACAAACAGTCCTGGACACAGCAAATCCATATCTGACCTGCCACAGGAAAGGGGGGAAGCAAGCTTAGAATTTTTTTTCAGTAAAATGGAAATGGAGAACATTGGAACATAAGTTAATTCAATGTTAAGAATCTGAGTGGGTTGGCCTTCTCTATTAGATTGAGTGAACTAATGACACTAGACTGGGAGGAGTGTCACAGATCAAATATACAGTATGGGCGAGCAACTGCAAAGCCACCAAGTATAAGAACACACAACATTAGGGTGGGTGGGTGGAAAAAATTACAGGTGGGAAAGATTTAAACAGATCAAGGAGCGGAGACAAAAATGCACAGAAAAGCTCGGATAGAGCACTCACAAACAGAAAATACAACTCTCATTATGAAAAAGCAGTTTACAGTTAAGTAATGTTAAAACAGTATAAAACAGTACATAAATGCAGTGAAACAATAAAAAAGCTTTATAACAGTGCAAAAATGTAGTAGATAACTGTATAGCACAATTATAAGTATTTCAAAAGTGCAGTTCAGTGAAATAAGTGTAAGAAATAACTTATCCTGCTCTTGGAATCTTAAGGAATTTCCACTTATGCAATGCAATCCAGAGCCTGACAATACAAGCCAGCTTTGCAAGATCATGCAGTGACAGAGAAAAGAAACTAAAGAAATGGAAATGTCTGGGAAGCCATCTGAAGGATGGTACTTACTGTAATATTACTTTATGTTATTAGGACTATGCTGTCAAAATATTACAGCAGAGATAAATAACGTCATGTAATACACCTTGTTTGCCTATGCAATGTTCTCAGCTAGATGGGCAATACATTCATCCTCATTAAAACACAGACCTCTCAAAGAATAATGGCATGCCATTGAAAGTAAATTACTGCATTTAACAACTAAGAGGATAGTGTCTGCTTCATGAAATTTAGTGTAGCATGTTTTTGGAGGAAATCTGCATCTCTGTATCACTTTCTCTGTGGATGTACTTCAGCTCAAACCTAGGGCTGTGCAATATGAGATTTTATTGCCTTTTACTACAGGTCTTTAGAGAACTAACGTAATCAAAAATGCTAAACAGGACCCAGAACTAAAGATAATCTTACTTACTTACTGTAAGAATCTAAAATAAATAACAGGAAATGTTTGGACATATCTTTACTTATAAAAGGCCTTACAATATGTACTGTTACAGAAACATCATTTTAAGATACTTATAATAGAAATCACAGAAAAAGAAAACCTGTTTTAGTTCTGTTAATGAGTTTTTGGTTTTATTATTAAGCTCTCGTGGTTACAATTAAATTGTACAATGACTGGCCATTAACATTCCAAAATGAGAATGCTGATTGGTCAGCCCAACCAGCCTGCCCATTGTAAATCGAGCATATACCAATGGAAAAAAGTCTAGTCAACTGGATTTTTCCCCATTAATATATGCTATTAAAATGTTACTTTTCTTTCATTTTTTTTAATAAACTTGCAAAAACCAGAGACTTAATATGAACAAGAAAGACAGAACAGAGACAAATACAAGATAATCAGGTACATTATACAAAACTAGAAAACATACCTGATAATCGTTATATTTTCTCTCTCACATCTCTCCCATTCATTTGAAATCTATGAATTTCATTGTTTAAAAAAAATGCAGCAGAGATCTTCCTTTCTCCATTGATTCCTTTACACAGCACTGATGTACTGTGTGAACGTGGGAATGTAAGTCCCATATGTATGCACAGTACATCAGAAAAGCCCCAGGATATCGAGGAAAACATGGAAGACCACCATGGTGCCATTATACAAGGACATTATTTAAGAAAAGTAACATTTTTATTAAATAATGTCATTGTATAATAGCAGTAACCCATGGCTGGGTGTGGGTAATGCTGGATTTACCCACAGTTGGCTTTGTTTGGTCAACTTGGCTTCACCCTCCTGACCAAACCACAACTGTGGGTAATTCCAGCATTACCCACACCCAGTCATGGGTTATTGCTACAATAGTATATGCTTATTGGGGATTTTACCAATAGTAACCTGAAACAAATTCAAATACAAGTTCAAAGAAGACATTTCTAGGGATCCCTTAACATGTGTTTACACATTGTGCTAAGCCTACATGCTCAGTTCACGTTAGCGGGATGACCACCAATGATCAATGAATATCCAAGCCAATAAGCAAAAGTACACATTCAGCAGCACATGTTTGTGGCCATAATACCTGTTAGCAGCCATGAACAGTAGCACAGAGGCTTGATAATACAAACAACAATTTGCATATACATGCAACCCAGTAAGTGAGTACTCATGGACAGCACAATGCAAGGCAAGGGCAACTTGAAGGACATAATTAAGAGACATGGAAAGCTTAATATGAAAACTATAGTTATATATAGATAGATTAGTGTATAAGCATCAATGATTTATTGCATTTTTATCTATATATCTATATAAGTAGTCATGTCCACATAGAGGTACGTACATAGTGTCCTGTCTGGTGGACCTCAGCCATAAACAAATTGTATAACAAAAGAAGGAAGCTATTGCACGTCAGAGCAAAATCCCATGAAGGGAAGACATCTCTGATCAACATTAGCAAAAAACTACGTTCTCTCATAAAAACATCCAAGGCCAACTTTGAGAGAAAAATCGCTAAGGACACTAAAGATAACCACAAAGCCTTCTTCAGCTATGTTAGAAACCTGGGCGGAAACCCTCAGATATGCTCAGAGTTGGTTCACAACAATAAAAAATACACTGAACCCACAGATATTGCCAACATTCTGGCTGACAGGTTCAGTGCAAATTTCTCCCCTCCTTCACCCCCAAAAGAAGAAATACTTATCCCAGCTGAATGTAATCTTCCTGTCATCTCAGATGTCCAAGTGAGAACCGCACTAAACAAAGCAAAAAACACAGCATCAATGGGACCTGACGGTATCCCGGGTTGCGTGTTACGTGAACTCCAAGAGGAGCTAAACCCACATATAAAAATGCTATTTAACCTTAGCCTTACTTCAGGATATGTACCTGAACACTGGCGTATAGCAACAGTGGTCCCACTCCACAAGGGGGGGGTGCCTCTACAGACCCTGGAAACTACCGCCCCATAAGCTTAACCAGCCTGGTCTGCAAATCTATGAAAAGAATCATCATGGAACTCATAAACAGAGACATAGGGGACCTACAGACACTTGACCCCACCCAGTTCGGCTTTGTAAAGGGCAGATCCTGCCTTTTAAACCTGGTTGACTTTTTCGAAACAGTCACTAGAGCCATTGACGAGGTCAAAGCAGTCCATACAGCATACCTAGACTTGGCTAAGGCCTTCGACACAATATCCCACTCAGGCGTCATAGATAAGCTCAACAGCTTAAATATAAACCCTTATGTCACTAGATGGGTTGCAAACTGGCTAAAGGACAGAACCCATAAAGTTAAAATCACTGGAGCAATGTCAGACTCAAAGCCAGTCACAAGTGGTGTCCCACAGGGATCTGTCCTGGGACCCCTCTTGTTCGGCATTTATTTCTCAGATGTTAAAGCAAACATGGGAGGGCTGTGGCAGACACACAAATCCTACAAAAAGGCCTCACAGAAACGGACAACTGGTGCTGGAGTCACGGCCTTAAACTAAATGCCAAAAAATGTATACTCATCCCCTTTGGGAAAAACAAAGTACCCACAAATTATCACATAGACAACAACCCACTGAGTACTGAAAAAGTAATCAGAGACCTAGGGACCCAAGTCGACAGCGACCTCTCATTTGATACCCACGTTGCCAAAGTGGTTAGAAAAACATTCTACCTTGCACACCTCATTATGAAGGGATTCACATCCAGATCCAAGGATGTCATTGTACCCCTATATTCCTCCCTCATCAGACCCATGATTGAGTACAATGCCCCATTTGGTATGTACCTCACCCGGCATTTGCAACAGCTGGAGAGACCACAAAAGTACCTCACCAAGAGGATCAAGGGTCTCCAACATATGTCTTATTCTGCCAGACTAAAGAAACTTCAGCTCTATTCAGTATCATACCGCCTGCTCAGAGGTGACGTACAAGGCCATGTCCAATCAGGATCTGATGGACATGCTCCACCTCAAAAAATCCAAGTCCATCAGGACCACGAGAGCTAAAGACTTAAACCTTGGCACAAGTATGAATAGGACATGCTGGAGGGATAGATTCATAACCCAGAGGCTTCCCATGCTTTGGAACAAGATCCCAGTTCGTATTAGGCAGAGCCCCTCACTGACTCTCTTCAAGAGAAATCTTGATGAGTGGATGGGAGATCGTAAGTTTACCCCAGGGGTCACATCTGTGTCACTGCTAGACAGGGGCACAGTAAAATAATTCTATTATATAAGGGGACCTTCATTGTGTCACTACTAGACACAGTATTCTTAATTTATTCTGTACATTTTTATACCATTTCATGGGGTGGCAAATGCCACATCACTATGGCTAGGCTTACAAATGCCCCAGGGCAGATAGCCTAGTACTATACTATGAAACTATGAAACTATGATTATACAAAGGAAATGCTGACAAAGGATGTGAATGGGACACAGCTGCAGTGTAACAAAGGGAAATTAAATGTGATACATGTAAAACTTATTTAAACTGTATAGTTGAGATAACAGTTAACAAGGAAAGTAGATACATTAGTGGATATTCCACATACTGCAGGTATTGCATATCAGATATGCATCCACAAAGTTATATGCTTAAACCAACAAAATGCTGTATTTCCCAACTGTAATGTAAAACAATAAATATAATCTACATATGTTGTCCTCTGCACTTCAGAAAGGGATGATTTATTGCAATTTTTGTCATTTGTAAAATTAGAAAGTCTATTGTAAAGTTAAAATAGTGTTAGCAAAGCACATGGTGTGTGTCAATGGAAATTATATAATAGTTTGTACAATTATAAAATCTAACTGTATGCTTTCCATTATTAAATTTCCTGAGGTATTTTAAGTAAATTCCCTTAGTCACATGATTATATTGAGAATACCTCGCTTAGTCTTGGTGGCAGGTGGATGGAATGCCATTATAATGTATACTGTGGGAGTAATACATCCACATGATTCTTGTTAGAACATACATACATGTTAAAGAATTGTCTTTCATTACTTTATGTGTACGAAGGAAACAATATCCATGCTGTTATGACAGTATACGCACCTGTTAGTATGTGAATGTATTGAAAAGAATCTCAGGCACCTCTGCAATCATTCCAATAATATTAAGTGATGAAAAAATAATTTTTTGCAGCAACCTGAATGTTGAAAATGATTAAACATTTGTGACTGGCCATGCATGCTGTGTATGTATATAGCAAAAAACAGAAGGACATGCCACCTACACAGATGAGCCAGATTGACCAGGATATAAACAGAAAAAATATATGATATACATAGTAACAGTTGTCTTAACTATAGCAGATGACATACATATGTGCAAAATGAGGGTCATGGTCATGTGACACATGCAGAATACCCATAAATCAAAGTACAACTCAAGTATCGTTTGTCCACTGGCAAATGGGTCATATGTGTGCCTGAATGTCATATTTTTATATATATCAATATTTAAAGGATGTATTTATGTGTATAACAAAAATGGAAAGGTAGCCCATACAAGGGAATTCAATAAATCCTACACTGAATTTTTACCGTGTGCGCATAGCACCGCAATGCATACACAGGCATGAACAGTTTTAGATTCAGTAAACTACGTGTAGTGGCATGCAAGCACGTGCAAACAGGGAAATATCCATGCAATGCAAATCATAGCTTAAGTAGCTGAATTTCATGCAAATTAGCCAGGTGGAGTGATCCAACAAGACAT
>NC_056730.1:912570213-912588966 GCF_019279795.1 Protopterus annectens
AAACACAGGCAAACATGTGCATAGCAACATATCCCACACCCAGCAACGTCTCTGTCGCATACACTGGATGGCGTATGTTGAAGTGTAATATCCAGAAGCAGAACCCATGCATTCAGATGTAATACACAATAGCCTCATTGTACATGTCAGTCCCACCCATGTACACCTGTGCACCCTAACCTGCTAGCATCCGTGTGCAGCTATACACCCACACACAATGTGCATACCTGAAATGTGGTAAGATGTTTGTGTTAGGCAATGCCACGCGGCCAAATCGTACCCCACATGTCACCAACCCACCTCAGGTACAGATATGTAAATGGCTGCATGTGAATGTGTCTGCAGAATGTGTACATCCCGCATGTGGTATGTACCCGTCGAAACCATATAGGTTTGCATACGACACGGTGCACATAACTGTACACATGTGGACAAGTCGGGTTGTTGAACCACCGCATCGATGTTTAGCTATGCAGTGAAGTCGATCACATATAGCGGAACACGTGCCTATCAAACAGGACGTCCTAACAGGGTGCTACAGGCAAAGAAGGGGAAGGTGGGACATCACATGTGGAGAGTAGCGTTGCCGGACGGCCAAATACACACGGTCAAGGTAAAGGACGGAACAACATGCATATGGCGGATGGATGTTGTTCGAAAAATATATATAGAAACACATATGAAGTGCCAGTTTAGACTCGAAATACTATATAATGCATTGAATTGTACCGTACAATATGGCAGTAGAAGTAAGCCAGCATGTAATTGGTGAAGCTAAGCTGTAGTGTGATGGAATTCTGATCCTGGCAGTAACCAGTACAGCAGGCTTATGTCTGTCAGCATTAATTATCTGCTGGGTTACAGAACAATAAATGTATGTACATGCATAACATCACCCCTACCTCTGAGGAGGATGGCCTTGTGAGCTCAATCGAAGATAACAGTACAACTCCTTACCAGAGAGACAAAGCAGCGTATTAAGAAATTAACTGAGTACTGTATCGGAACAGTCTAGGGTCCTTGAAACAGTTACAATCACAGAAGGACAGTGTAATTGACAAGGTGCCTTGCAAGGCTGTGTTATTCTCATGGGAAAACATTTTAAAAGCACGACCCCAGCACCCACGTATGTATAGACTATTGTGGACCATAGTGATGGAAATGCCCTGTGACCGACCACGTCAGTAAGGTGGGCAAAAGCTGATTGTAAACACTATATAAAGTAACTGCTTACTGTATAGAGTCAGACAAAACTCTCATACTTGGACTGTATATGATTTAGCCTGCCTGTGTACACTACTAAAACTTTCTGAACCCGAGCCTCCTGTGTTATTGACTGTCACTTAGAAAAGCCTACTGATAACTACAGTCTGGTTTTAACAACTTATTTGACATTGTGATCCTTGTAATCCGAATTCCCTTGGTAAGCTACAGGTCAGAGTGCATGGCTGGTTAGACATCTACGCAGGAGAATTTGCCTAAATGGTTCTTCTTGAATGAAAAGACCTCCGACTGAATTGTTGTGTGTAAAGAGGCTGTTTACTGTCTGATCTGTGGCTGAAAAGCGGAAAACTGGATCCCAAGAAGAAATCGTGCAGCCTTAAACAGGAGGCTCAGGTAAGGAGTGTTTGCCTCTTTGTCTCTATTGTAGATCAGGGACCAGACTACATTGTGTTTCTGTTAACAGTAGTGATAGCGGGTCAAAGACCTACCCACATACTGTTAAATCTGAACATAGGTCAGGGGAACACACAGCAGAGTAAATAGTCATTGTAGACACTACAGTGGATACAGGGAAGGAGACACCACGTGGTATGAGAGAAGGGCGTAGCAGTCGTGTAGAGGATATGGGAGATTATTGAAGAAACAGATCATGTGATCCGCGTTTGACGGGTGACGTGAAGTATATGCAATCGCAGAGAGCACATAATGTGAGTTATCCAGCAAAATGGGGTAATAAATACGACATTTATGGTATATTACACAAAATATCGTTACTGAAACATTGTAATCCCTGAAAATGTGATGCACATGTTCTACGGTAAACACCTGTTCCACCCTGAGAGGGACAGTCCCTCTTTGGCCAGTTGTGTCCTGCAAACAAACCGAACAAATGGCAAATGTCCTGAAATCTCAGGACAAACATTTCCCAGATATATTTCAAAATGGTAGCATAAAACAGTAATTATGTATCTGGAACAACAAAATATCATAATAAACAGAATAAGCAACTGAAATGCTACAACAATTGGTCGCTCTCCTGGCAAAAAGTGAAATCCTGTCCTATGTACTGGCCGTGGGTATGCTTTTTCCTGGAAAATTACACGTTCCGAACACTAATGTCCCACATTGTGCATTTGAAAAGGTGGCAGCCCTAAGATGTGCAGGCGACAAAACAGCGACAATTGGGTATCCGTCATGCACATAGGTGGATTGAGGTAGTGAACTGAAGGGAACAGAACACTACAAATGTCAAAGCATCAGACGTACACAGAGAAGATCATAATACAGTAGTACCGATAGCCCCCCCCCCCACAACACCCTACCACCTCCGATACCACATCCAGGATATGAAGCGGGAGGGCAGGCTAGTCCCCACACGTTATCCTGTGGCAACAGAGGTAGCACAACGACCAAATGTAACAGAAGCTATTGAAACCACATCCCGAACTCGTAACATACCTAGGAACACCCGAGTAAGAAGACAGTCACTAGAACAGAGTGAGGATATCTGTCAATTAATTGAAGTACCGAACCCTCATGCAGGACAGGAAGGCCAGGACCCAACCCCCCGTAGTGTATAGACCGTGGACACCAGAAGATATCTGTAAAGTCACAGAGGGAATACCCCATCTACAAAGTAATCGCTATTCACCATGCAATACCCCTGTATCTTCTGATCGGAAAACAAAGGGGGAATGGCGGATGGTACAGTATGTACAAGCTGTAAATCACGTAATAATACTTAGGGTAGCGATGGTGCCAGACCCACACACTATATTCAATGCTATGAACACGCCACAGAACTATCTTACCGTGGTACATATAAGCTATGCTTCCTTTGCAATACCTATACATCCAGATAGTCCGTATTGCTTCGTATGTACATTCAGGGTAACAGATACAGCCATACCCGGCTATCGCGGGGATACTGTGAAAGTACAACGATATTCCCACAGGAGATGGCTAGCTACATTCCGGTGTTAACTCCACCCGGGGCCAGTCAAGTTCTACTTTATGTGGATGATATTCTGCTTGCGGCCCCTACCCAGCAGCAATGTATGGAAGATACAATAGCATTATTCAGATATTCAGCAGAACAGGGACATAAAGTAAGCAAGCATAAATTGCAACTACAGAGAATACAGGTCAAGTACCTGGGATATGTGGTATCCAAGTAGGGTAGAACATCACATTACGATAGGACGGTAGCAATTTCATAAGCACACAAGCCAACTAACAAGAAGGGAATGAAGTCCTGTCTGGGCCGACTAACATTTGTCAAAGCTGGTTACCAAACAATGCTTTGGAATCCGCTGTATTGTCTGCCGTAATCTTTAATACACCTATGGCAGCACAACACATACTACACTGGATAACAGTAGCAGAAACAGCTTTCTGCAGACTAGAACGATTGATAGCTTCAACATCTGTAGTAGGTCTTCTGAATAATCATAACACATGTTGTCAGACTGTAGATTGTAAGCGGAGATATATGACGTCAGTCTTGATGCAACAGCATGGAAGTAAGCAACGCTACATAGCTCACTACTCATTGCAGTTGGACACTGTGGCATGGTCAGTGCCACATTGTGTACAGGCAGTTGTTGTAGCACCCATGGCAGTACAGGCCCCGGCCTTAATGTTACTAGACCACCCTCTCACTGTGAGAATGTGTCATGCAGTTGCGATCAGTCTGCTGCAAGAGAAGATAGCATTCCTGACCCATGCTAGACATTTGTCTTGTTTGACCATACCACTGATTCAACCTCATATGGTGATTGAACGTTGTACAACATGAAACCTATCAACGTCACGTCCGACACCTGTGTATGGCACACCACACAGTTGCCTATACGAAATGGATTAAATAACTACACACAGACATGATATCACTGATATACCCTTAGATGATGCAGAGGTGACAATTAATGTGTACGGATCATGTAGACAGAGTCCAACAGGAACGAATCAAGTAGGGTATGCAGTAGTTATTGATAATGAGATTGTAGACGGCCAAACCCTGCAGCATAACGTGTCTGCTCAAGCAGCAGAATAGATAGCTTTAACACGTGCTTGTACTGTAGTGGAAAACTGATGTGTGGACATATGTCCCGATAGTCAGTATGTTGTCTGTACAGTGCATGTTTATGAGCAGCAGTGGAAGAATAATGGGAATGATAACATCCACCGGTAAACCGATTAATCATGCGCAATTGATCTTGAATGCATTAGACTCCATTCAGTTACCCACTAAAGTAGGTAATTGTAAATGTGCAAGTCATAGAAAGCAACAGGATAACAGTAGGAAAGGTAAGGCATGAGCCCATGCATCTGCAAAACAAGCAGCCTCACAGTTGGAAAGTGTTTGTGTGAATGAGGAATGACAAACCTCAGACAGTTTAGATGTAGAAATTTTACAAACAATGCAAACATCAACTACGAAAGCAGAAAAGCCGACGTGGGTATGACGAGGAGCAATCCCTGAACACGGACCGCACATATCCACAGTGATAAAGCCAATATTAACGTCTAATGTATTCAGATATGCGGCTTTGTGGAGCCATGGGTAGAGACATGTCTCAACAGGGGACGGTACATTTGGTTAACAGAATACCCCTAACATACGGAATTACGAACCACATACAAACATCATGAGCAGCGTGTCACATTTGCAGTAGATATCATGCACAGGGAGCATTTAAACCGAAGGGAGTGAGTTTACCTACACCACCATAACTGTTCCGTACTATTTGTATGGAGTTCATACATCTGAATAAATGTGAAGGGAACAAATACTGTTTAGTGATTACACATATATATAATCATAATGGGTAGAAGCATTCCCAACCATGAATCAGGATGCAGCAGCAGTGGCAAAGGTGCCAGTACAATAAAGTATCCCTACATCTGGCATGCTGTAAAGAAGCTACAGTGACAATAGAACACATGTAGTGAACCAGACAATCACGCAACCTGGGGGATTATTTTGTATTTCCATGAATGTAAATTGCATGTACAACCCACAGTCAGCATGACAGCTGGCGCCGTAAAGTGGGATCCCGAGAAATAAGTAGAGGAGGTTGGTGGGTGACATCCAGATGACTTACATGTGCTGTCTACCTCTAGCATTGCTGAGCATGACAACAGTTCCAAATGTAAAGTGCTGCACGCACTTCGAAGTAGTATGTGGAATGGCATATCATGTGCCAGAGTGGAAAGCTGTCATGCCTGCAGAGCCGGAGGTCGATGGCTCATTAGCAGGTGACATGAGAGGATTGTTAACCAATAACACTGTTCTTCAGTTAAAGTCTTTTACAGATAAAGAGCAAACGAAGACGGACGCATAGCTGACACCAGTCTCCTGTGTGTATGTCACTGTTATCCAAAGAACATTATTGGCAAGTGGAAAGTGTGAAGGTCTGTACCAGCTCCTGTTGGCAACGCCTACTGCAGTAAAGTTTGCAGAGAGGTCGTCCTGGGTCCACCTCACATTTTACAAACCGGTAAAGGATATCAAGTCTGATTGACATCTTGTAGCTGATATACCATAGAGCCTGAATCACCCGGGCAAGACTGTATAACAATACAAAGCAACCCCAAAGACATTTCTGTTTGCTGTCCTAATGGTTATACACCTATTAACCATGTTTGTGTTTACTTTACATTTGCTGGGACCTTACCTGCACATAACTACACGGATACAAATACTGATACGTGATGAACTGGCCACAGAGTGTCTTCCACACTTCAACAAATACCTAGGCATGACGTGTGTGCATATACAGACTATGAACACTTTAAATTGCTGTGTTTGTACTGCCATACGTACATCATATGGAGGACTTCCGATGCATGTTGTCCCCTTGGGGATAGATTGAGACTTGTGAATATTTACACTTTGATACAGGTTCTGTGAGATCACAGGACAACGTGGCACTGTACTTACCTGTCACACAAAAAGGAATTGTATGTTATCATAAACATGATACAGTTTCAGTTTGTGGGAGTATTTGTAACATAACTGTGTCTTACGAATGTCATATAACAGCCAAAGATCACAGTACTACTTGTAGCACCATTCATTATTTGTATTGAAACATCATGAGAACAATGTGGAAGGATGTGCAGAAACATCCTGAATTGTATAAACAGACCTCTGTTAGAGACAGGAAAATGTTACATGCAGAGGTAACCCGCATCAGTAGTAAAGTAGAATATTGTTATGTTGTTTGTGGGAAAAAAGCATATCAATGGTTACCTGGGAATTGGTCCGGCAGTTGTTATTTGGGTTATCTGGCTCCAGTCACATGACATACTGCACAATTGCCTCTGGGTGCGAAACGTACTATAACACATATAGCTCGAAGAACTGGGAACACAGTCGAGAAACCTAGTAATCCAGTGGGTGAAATGGAAGCTGTTCTGACATACCAGTCTTCTGCAAGAGATAAAGGAATACCGATTCATATGGACTTGTGTGACAGCGTCATAACCTGGGCTGGAACACTCCCAGCTGGTGGAGTAGTGAAATCAATCAGGAACAGAGGAAGTTATCAAAACCTGTCGGAGGGATGATGAATGTGACTTTCCACTCTTGAACTTGTGACTGATGAACTGGATGCAATGAGAACTGTTGTGTCACAAAATGTAATAGCGCACGACTGCACCGTGGCGCCGAGAATTGGTACGCGGCGCTTATTAAAGAAGATCGCTGTGTCCAACTACCACATGAAAAGACCAAAATCAACGCCCACCTAGAGGTAATACAGCAGGTGTCATCCATGGCGGAACCAGGCCCAAACCCACTGACGAACCATTTCCACAAACCATTTGGTGGATGGGGTCAGTCATACTGAATATCATGATTGCCATTTGTGTTGTTCTGCTCATATTGGGAGCATGTGTCTATTGCGGGATACTTTGCATGTAAGTATTAGTCAGGGACTCTGGCGACATATCTGTACCCGAGACTATGTATCAAGACCTGTAGTGGTATTTGTCAATAGAAAATGCAATCCTTCCTGAAATGTACAACAAATTACTTGCCTAGTTAAACGTTCCACAGAGGAAGAGGCTAGGGAATGAAATAATGTTGTATATGTTTCTGGATAGAATAGAAGCAATCAAAGGAGGGAGAATGTTAGCAAAATACATATTTAAACATATATATGACGTGCAACTTTAGAAGCAAATAGTGTATAATGCATATTATTCTATCGTACAATATGGCAGTAGAGCTTATCATGCATGTAATTGCCTGTAGTGTAGCTGCAGTGTGATTGAACCCTGACCCTAGCAGTAACCAGTGCAGCAGGTGTATGTCATTCAGCATTAGTCATCTGCTCGGTTAGAGAATAATACATGTATGTACAGGTATATCTGTCATCCTTCCACTGAGGAGGATAGGCTTGTGAGCTGTAACACAGAGTACAGCTGCTCAGCAAAGAGACAAAGGAACCTAGTAGGAAATGGAGTGAGGACCGGATCTGAACAGTGTTGGAACCGTGACAGAGCAGAATTTACCGAAGTACAGTCTAATTGAATATGTGGCTCGCACGGTTGTGCTATCCTCATGGGAAAACATTTAATAAGCATTACCTGAGCACTGTTGTAGGAATACAACGTTGTGGACTCTAGCAATGTAAATGCCTTGTGACTGACCACATCATTAATGTTTGCAAAAGATGATAATATACACAATGCTCATACAGATGTAACATGTATAGAGTACAACAAATGTCTACACATTTACTGCATAGTTCTTTGCCTCCTGCAGCACAGTAGTAAAACTTTATTAACCTCAGCTTCCTGTGTTATTGACTGTCATTTTGAAAATATGAATGAGTGTTACAGTTTGATGTAAACAACTTAATTGACAGATGTGTACGTTCTAGCATGGGAATAGGTCAAGCCAACCATCACAATGTCCATGTGTACCACATACAAACAGCCTGTAACACGCAGTAGTAGTGCATGAAGGCATACACGACTGTGGGAATAGTACAGGACATATGGCAGGTGCCAAGTGCAGATGCATGACACAAACCCCAGGATGGGTGTCCCTGCAAAGAGGAACATGTGCCAACCACAACTCCCACAGATGTACCGGCAATAAAAACACATGGCAAACACACAGAAACACTACTGTCCAACACACGACTGCAACGGAGCCTGGTCAAACACCAACATGAAGCATGCACAAACAGGGACTTGTGTAATGTTTGCCTTAACACCCCCCCCATAGGCCAAAGAAGAATAGAATGGACATATGCATGTAATGTTGTGAAGGATGTGTGGTAGTCCTCAGTATCACAGTGTTAGGGACACAGATACACTGTCATCAACTGTGACGTATGTGCACTGTACACAGCATACCTGCATGTAATACAGAGGACAATCATGTGCCACAGAAATATACACTGGAGAAAGAGTATAGGGATAGACAATTGTAAATGTGACAAACTATGAATATAGGTTCATATGACCATAGGTACAGGGTAGGCCATCGTCCCAGGTTCAGCCATAACACTACACCATAGTTAGGATGACTTTGCCAACCTTCTGTGCTTCAGATAAAATACTCATGATTTTGCTGTACCTCCGTCAAGCAGTGATAATGATGTAATCCCTGGCATATACCTGCAATTCCCCATCCAATGGACAACATACCCGCGAACAAGGCTAGGAAGGATCTCTGTCTCACATGTACTGTGATGTAGATCCACAGCATTATGAGTGTCTGGGTGATATATGTGTCACTCAAACACATCCCATTAATGACCGTGACAAGGTAAATGTCACCTGCCCTAGTGGTTCTGGGCATGCAGATACAGTAGGTGAAGCATACACATGACATATGGGTTGACATGGCCACGTATGTCAGGCACAGGTCAACACTAAACAGCAGGTATGTGACGTAATGTGGCAGGGGTCCTACAAGTGGGCCAGCATAACACAAAATGATGTCATCCTGCATCTGTACAACAATTAACCTATGAGGGCTTCCCAGCTGCTGTAGGTGTATGGTCAGATACAGTCTGAATGGGGCAATGTAGTAAATCATAGGTGTAACACGTAATGGGTACAAGGAGACAATGACCTAGCCTGATGTAGATGTGAATCCCTGCACAAACAGGTGGGCAATGTAGAAGTCCCACACAACCACGATAGCAACGTGTGTGTTGAATGAATGGTGACCAACAAACTCTGTCCCCTGATCCCTGGTAATCACCCCTGTGCTGAGTGGACAGCCACCTATATGCTGGACAGGGGTGACCTAGTAGTTCTCCACAGGTATGATGTTGCATTACTTAGCATTCAGCTGTGGGACATGTCCCTGACAGCAGATATGCATATCTGGGAGGCCCCTCCGAAGGATATCTGTGTCAGATGTCCGTCCCACTATGGCACCTGTTTTGCAGTCATCTACAAACAATGTTGCCCACAAAACCCCTGTGTGTGCCTGTACCGTGGAAATGTAGATGTATGACAGGAGTGGACCCACGGAAGGGCCCCATGGGACACCACTTGCGACAGGCAGTAGGTCTGACACGCTGCCAGCAACTATGACTGTGTGGGTTGTGTCGCATAGACAGTTTCCAACACATTCTGTGATGTACGTGTCCACATCCCAGCCAATGGGTTTATCAACGATACTTGAGGGGGGTAATGTGATGAAGGCCTTTGCCAGGTCGAGGTAGGCTGTATGGACTGCAACACCCCCATCAATGGCCTCGGTGACTGTCCCGAAGATTTCACCCATGCCTTAAAGGCATGAACCGCCCCTGAACAAGACAAACCGTGTTGGATGCAAAGTATGTATGTCCCCTATGCAGTCATATACGAGCCGCAGTACGATCCCTCCCCATGTCTTTGCAGATAGGTCACCTCATGGTAATGGGACAGTAATAACCAGGCTCAGTGGAGGCATTGGCCCTGTGACGTGGGACTACAGTTGCCATGCGACACAACCTGGGTACCTTACCTGAGGTGAGGCTACAAAGAAATAGCTGTCCTATCTGTGGGTCTAATACCTCAATGAGATAGTGGAGTACACAGTGGGGTCACCAGCTGGTCTCACGGATGCTATGTCCACTACCCTGGAGAGAGCATGTCCCACCTGTGTGTCACAGAACATTTGTTGACCACAAACCGCTGGTACAGACATCTCCTCATGTGTGGGGGAGGGTGTGGAGATGTCCATACTGGACTTGTCAGCCTGTTTGTTGGCAATGTGTGTATGTTGAGTAAACTCCACCTCTTTGTGAACCCAGTCAGAGCATATGTGGGAGTGACCTCCCAGGTGTTGAGCATAGCAACTGATGGTGGTATGATTGTCAGCCAGGTCCATGTAGGTATATCTGTGGAATGTGCCCTGGACCATGGCACGACAGTGTGTAACTCTACACATATGATGACCAAGGGTGTCATACCTCACAAGGTGTCCGCTCCACGTTGTAGTAGCCACCTCCTCGTGTTGTACATCCTGTGTATGGCTGGGGCACACCACACTGGATGCTTGGCATTGGTACAATGAACCACAGTTGGTTAAGTGAATGCCAGGTTCATGCAGTCCTGTAGGTACTGGTAGATGGCAAATGTGATTGATGCAGTGGCTGCAGTACTGTCGACCACTGGCTCAGGGTCCTTAAAGGAGACCACAGTAGTGTGCAGAATTGTGTAGTCTGCCTCTGAGCAAGCAATGTGTATGGTAACTGGCAACACTCGCAGCAACGGATGCCAATAGCAGAAGCCAATGTCCAAATAACATAGTTTAACTTCTGCATGATAATATGTCTTATCATACATGTATTGACACGTGTGTGCTAATTACAATTGCAAATGGCCGGTAAGACTGGCCTAAAGCTCCCGTGATGTACACAGTCTGGAGGTGTTGTTCCGATAATAAAGTGGCAATACCACCCAATCGTGACCGCTGGGTATGAAAGTGGTTGCTAACCTGCAACATTGGATGTACACCATTGGGTTCTGGTGTCGGAAGACATGGTTCCTGTAGCACTACACAGTATGGGTAGACAAGCAGACATCCGCGATTGCTCAACACACAGCATCAGTGAAACCCACTGCTCACAAGGACACAGTCCGACAAGCTCTACACTTTACATATGCACAGTGGTGTCCATTGTAGGACCCAAAAATTGTCTAAAGACAGGAATGCCGCCTTATTTCAACACCTAACTGAACTCATTGTCGTCACAGGTACACATATGCACCGCAAGCGTGTTTAATGTTGCTGATAGCCGTCCATGTAATGCAGCACAGATGCACAGAAATACCCAGGGTACCGGGTCCATAGAACTGCGTCCACATCACAGTCCCGCACACATGACGGATGTGTAATGGGTACTGTAAATTGTTGCAGTCAAGGGATTCTGGGTATGTAGACTCTGGGCTCGGTGTTGTTTCGCAGGCAATCCTTTGTCCCGCCCCGTGGGAGGGATGTGTGCGTAGCACCTGCCTTACTCTCCGCTAATAATGCAAACCATCCGAATGCTAAATGCAGGTGTGGAATGTGTACAGCCCTATACTAGTGTCCAGTAGGCAATTCTCATGGATGGACACCCGTATGGCCAAGATGGCACCCACAACTGCAAACCCGGGTAAATTACATAGCCGCGGTAAGGCATAACACAGGAAATACACATAGGGACTACAGTTGACATTCCACATACAAAGCCGGACCGTCGTGCCAACACCGGCGTACACAGCACTCAATCTGCCAGCAACAGAATGAGGAGCACCCGCTACCGTACAGCGGAACAGATGTGCGACCTGTGGAACACATACTAATGGCACACACACAACGTCAAGTAGGATATGTAAATATGGCATTCCCACCTATGAAGACAACATGGTTAAATGAAAACATAGGTAATCAACATGTTCCGGTGGTGTTATATTGGAAATACGGTGACGGATATGTCCCATTGGGATGTCTGAGGTTTATATGAAGCAGTTGCTAACCAGCATCTTTGGATGTATGTCATTTGTTCACAGTACTAAATCACCTGGTTATGTAGCACCATGTAGACTGGGTAGTGAAACAGACATCCGCGATTGGGGAACATACACCAGCAGTGAAAAGCACTGGGCAGGTGGACACAGTCCAGCAACATCTAACTTGACATATGCACATCGGTGTCCATTGTAGGACCCAAAAATTCTATTCATGGAATGCCTGCTAGCTTCCTGCATTACTCACGTGATCTCATTGTCGTCACCACGTCACAGGTACACATATGCACCGCAAGCGTGTTCAATGTTGATGATAGCTGTCCATGAAATGCAGCACACATGCACAGAAATACCCAGGGTGCCGTGTCCATAGAACTGCGTCCACATCACAGTCCCGCACACATGAAGGATGTGTAATGGGTACTGTCGACTGTTGCAGTCAAGGGAGTCTGGGTATGTAGAATCTGGCCTCGGTGTAGTTTCGCAGGCAATCCTTTGTCCCGCCCCGTGGGAGGGATGTGTGCGTAGCACCTGCCTTACTCTCCGCTAATAATGCAAACCATCTACCGGAGATTGCAAAATGCAGGTGTGAAATGTGTGCAGCCGTACACCAGTGTCCAGTAGGCAATTCACATGGATGGACAAGCGTATGACTAAGATGGCACCCATAACTGCAAACCCGGTGGAATTACACTGCCGTAGTAAGGCATTACACAAGTAATACACATAGGGACTACACTTGACATTCCCCATACAACAAACACAGACAACCAGCCGATGATGTCCAAAGCAAAGACGAGGTACTGTAGACACCGTCAGTGACCACTCAGAGCACACCAGTAATTAAATGCAGTCACCATAGTTTACTGAAGCTCTTTTCGTCTGCCTCATAAGCAGACTTATTCAGAATACATACAATGCAGTCCAACCTACTACATGTAAAGCCCTTAATTGGTCAGTAAATTAGATGTGCTAGGTATTACTTACATGCCTCAAAGGCAAACAAGCAAACAAACATTACTTGGGTTACAGATTCCACACAGTGAGGATATCAGACATTGCTTCGAAAGGTACATTCTTCATAGAGAAATAGAAATATATGTATATATATGAAAGATGAACCAACATAATGTTTTCCAAATGTCTGACTGTGTAAGCTACATATATATGTTCTACGGACTGTGCCAATATATTAAAAGAACTGCAGACACCTAGTAATATAAATGAACCATAATATACACAGATAAACCGTATGATTATGACTAATGTAAAATAGACCAACGAAATGTAAAGATTCACAATGTGGTAATGTAAATATTCATTTAGAAGGTTACTTAAATAAATCAATTCAGACATCCATGTCAAAATACTAACAGAAGGCCAGCGAGGTGCCTGCCCTCACATGTACTGGGATGTTGTTCCACAGCATAGTGAGTGTCTGGGTGATGAATCTGTCCCACCAACACGTTCTATTAATGACAGTGTCAAGGTGTACGTCACCTGCCCTTGTGGTTCTGAGGGATCTAACCTCTCTAGGTGAAGCATACACATCAGATCTGGGTTCGACATGGCCTTGTATGCCAGGCACAGGTCACCTCTGTGCAAGTGGTATGCAACTGTATACATCTGTAATTCTTTCAGTTGGTCAGTATAACACATATTCCTGAGACCCTGCATCTGTTTGTCGATGAACTGTTGGTGCCTTTCCAGCTGCTGCAGGTGTCGGGTCAGATACATTCTGAACGGGCATTGTACCCAATCATAGGTCTAATGAGTGATGAGTACAAGGGGACAATGACCTCCCTGATCTAGATGTGAATCCCTTCATGATGATGTGGGCAATGTGGAAGGTCTACCTAACTACGTTAGCAACGTGTGTGTCTAACGAACGGTTAACAACAACCCGGGTCCCCAGATCCCTGGTAACTCCCTCTGTGCTCAGTGGATTGCCACCTATATGATAGCTAGGGGTAACCTTGTTCTTCCCGAAGGGTATGACTATGCATTTCCTGGCATGTAGCTGTAGGCCATGTCTCGGCCACCACTCCTCCACATCTGTGAGGCACTCCTGAAGGATATCTGTGCAGATGTGTGTCTGACTATGGCACCCAGTTTGCAGTCATCTGCAAACATTGTCACCCATAACCCCCCTGTGTTTGCTTGTACTTTGGAAACGTAGATGCTGAGAAATAGTGGACCCAGGACTGGGCCCCATGGGACGCCGCTTGTGACTGGCTGTGAGTATGACATGGCGCCAGCAACTATGACCATGTGTGTTCTGTGACTTAGCCAGTTTGCAACCCATATGGCGATGTATGGATATACGTTCAAGATGACGGGTTTATCACTGATACCCGAGGGTGGTATTGTGTCGAAGGCCTTTGCCAGGTTGAGGTAGGCTGTATGGACTGCTTTACCCTCATCAATGGCCTTGGTGACTGATCCTACAAAGTCAAACACGTGTAAAAGGCATGATCTGACTTTGACCAAGCTAAACTGGGGTGTATCCAAAGTATGCGAGTCCCCTATGTCTTTATCTATGAGTTCCATTATGATCCCTCTCCATGGCTTTGCAGATAAGGCTTGTCAAGCTAATGGGATGGTAATAACCAGGGTCAGTGGAGGCACCATCTATGTGAAGTGTGACTACAGTCGCCTTGTGCTACTACTCGGGTACGTATCCTGAGGTGAGGCTAAGATTAAACAGCTGTCCTAAGTGTGGGTTTAATTCCCCATAGAGTTCATGGAGTACACAGCTGGGACACCATCTGGTCCCATGGATGCTGTGTTGACTGCCGTGGAGACAGCATTTCCCACCTGTGTGTTACAGATGTTCCAGGATCTACAAGTCTCAGGTATAGATAACTCTCCATGTGGGGGGGGGAAATGTTAGCACTGAACATGTCAGCCAGTATGCTGGCAATGTGTGTAGGTTCAGTCATCTTCACATCATTGCGAACCCGGTTTGAGCATATCTGGGAGTGTCCTCCCAGGTGTCCAACATAGCTAAAGAAGGACTTATGAATGTCTGTTGAGTCCTTGTTAATTTCTCTGTTGAATTTCCCCTGGATGATTTCATGACAGCTTGTAGTTCTTCACATATAATGAGCAAGGGTGTGTTACCTTACAAGTATTCCGCTGTAACTTGTACTATCTACCTCCTGTCGTTGTAGAGCTAGTTCATGGCTGGGGTCCACCAGACTGCATGCTTGTCTGTGGTACAAAGAGTCTCAGTTTTGTATGGGATTGCCTCATCCATGCAGTCCTGTAGGTGCTGGTGGAAGGCATATGTACGTGATTCAGCGGTTTGAGTGATGTTCACCACTGGCTCAGGGGCCTTAAAGGAGACCACAGTAGTGTTCAGAAGTGTGAAATAGGCTTTTGAGAAAGGCATATGTATGGTAACCGGCACCACTGTACACATGGAACATCATGGCAATACACCACGGCTGGATGTGGGTAATGCTGGACATACCCACGGCAGACGTGGCGCGTTCCCGAGTCCGATGCCCGAGGGACCACACACATAGCCGGCCTCAGGCATAGGCCAAGTAGGCAGCCGTCTAGGGCGTTGCTCTACTCGGGGCACCTCTCCAGACATTGTTTGGTGTAGGTAGACCAGGAGGGGGGTAACGGGTGATGTTGCGGTGGCAACTTCTGCCTAGGGCACCACTTAACCTAAGGCCACTCTTCCCGTGGGTAATACAGCAGTACCCACACCCAGACGCGGGTCATTGCTAGTATGGCATATCATCTATGGCAAGACACCATATATTCCCAGACATAATGGCACAGCATAATGCCTGTCCGCCGCCCAAACGCAGACATACGTCACCCGCGGCGGTGCGGACGTACTGCGCGAGATGTCCGTTACCAATGTCGACATTGTCTCGCTTTGTGAAACAAACTCCACATAGCGATTCAATACTAAACAGCGACGGAGAACCCGATGTCCCCGTGGCTGAGCTGTTCAACCTGTTCCGCCATGTTAAATGTGTGTAGCACAGCGGAACCGGCCCAAACCAAACAACGGACATGTCTGTGGCTCAGTGAAAGCCGTCACGCAATGGTAAACCCATGTAATATTGCGACACAGGTCATACATACCGAGGGTTAGTAATGGAAATAGATACGTTCGACCAGAACGTGTGCAATTAGTATAACAAGATCTACAACGGGTACACCGGCCAATCGGCGCACACGGTTATGAATAATTGGGGTGACATGGTACCATAGACACGGACAAAACGTGCCCATGTGCCTCATCTATCATTCGTACCCGGTCAGGCCAGTTCCGTACACTGGGCGGACAAGACCAAACCCAAAGCACCACAGCAACACCCTGACAATCAAAGGCCTGTATGCGTAGGGGATATAAGCACCTGTCATCTGAACATCCCTGCGGTCACGACATATGCATCCTGGGCCATGCGCGAGGCGGAATAAGGAATGTTTAACATGCAGTACCGCACCTTTCCCAGCAGGAGAATGGATGCCTGTGACGTGCGTGACTGCGGGGGGGTGGGATATGTAAATGTACTTAAGTACCATGGGTATGCATATTAATGACACCGAGCAGCTAACGTGTAGTGGTCACAGTAACTGGCAAACGTGAATGCAGTCACGTTTGAATTACGACTATGGAACATATAGATGTGAACGTGTACGTAATGCGTCCATGCTGCAAAGACTGTTACATGTATAAAGTTGTAAGTGCGTTCTGCACACGTCCGTCAACCGGATCAGACATATGTTACCGGAATAGTCACAACTAACACATAACACGTAACCACACAGACCCGGTAAACATTTATAAACAGAATACGGATATGCATGTGCGCCTGCGCGTAACCCACAATTAGGAATTGCGAGTGTGCGTGTGCGTGTGTGATCCACTGGAAGCAGGGAAGGTTAAGGATGTGTCCTCCACTCATTTACATTCATAATTGTACAATATATGCTTAAATAGTACTTACTGATTCCATGCTTTGGAATCGTAATGCTACAATTATACACATTGATATAAAATATCCTGATCAACACACTACATTCTAAGGTTTACTCACAACAATTATCAACTATTTTCAAGATACTGATTGTATTGACCGATATCGTATTTATATTAACACATTGTTGTCGTATTATTGTTTCCATGAAGTAATGTATGCAACACTGATTTGTATATGTCACGTCATAATCAAGACTTGTAGCACTGTCCACGTAACTATGAGCAGGTTTATTGATTATTTGACTTTAAACTGACTCTGAAGGAAGTGTATAAGGGACAACTATGTAATGCATTTCGTGCTCCGACGATGCCCCATGTTAGTAGGTGACAGTGCTCCGTACCGTTTGACTGTGGAGTCTATCGTTTTTGTCATTGTCTGTTTTGGCCGATATATGTTCAATAATGTCGTTTATGAAGATGGGCAGGACGCAAGGATTGCTATATTTCCGCTTACTGGCACGTGGATATAGATAGGCCAAGTAATACATAATATGGGTAGTCAAGCAGACATCCACGATTGGGGAACATACAGCGGCAGTCAATACCACTGGCCAGATGGTGACAGTCCAACACGTTCTACACTTTACATATGCACATCGGTGTCCATTGTAGGACTCCAAAAATATATACGTTTACACCTTTACGCCGGGATCGTCCAATCAGAGTACCAGCCGTGACTACGGCACAGCTAGACATATGCACCACCAGCGTGTTTAAGGTTGATGATACCTGTCTATGAAATGCAGGACATATGAACAGAAGTCCCCAGATTGTCGTGTCCATAGAAGTCGTCCACATCCCAGTCCGCACACATGAAGGATGTGTAATGCCGTGGGGGTTTGCAGCCATGGGATCCTGGGTATGCAAAATGGGGCTCGGTGTTGTTTGGCAGATAATCCGTTGTCCCGCCCTGTGGGAGGGCTGTGGGTATAGCACGTGCCTTACTCCCCACTAAGGATGCAAAGTATCCACTGGGTAATGCTAAAAGCAGGTGTAAAATGTGTTCAGCCCTACATCAGTGTCCAGTAGGCAATTCCCATGGATGGACAAGTGTACGACCAAGATGGCACCTATAACTGGACACCTGGTGGAATTACACAGCTGCGGGAAGGCATAACACAGGAAATACATTAGGGACTACAGTAGACACTCCCCATACAAGCTCAGACTTCCGTGCAAATCCCGGCGTACAGCAGCCAAGGTGCTAGCAAGTATGTGGGGATCACCCGCTTCCACTCGGCGGAACATACGGGCGACCTGTGGAACACATATTCATGGCACACCAACAACGTCAACTAGGAAGGTCATACTATGGTTAAAATATGGTGTTCCCACACATAAATAACATACTGTCATGAATAAATAGGTTCTACATGTACCGGCTGTGTTATAATGACAATACAGTGGCGGATAGTTCACAATGGTACCTCTGAGGATTACTTAAAGCAGTTGCCAAAAACCTTTTTGGGGGAGGGGTTTCTTTTAAAAAAAGGGGTAACAAAACCCCTAAAGGGGTTTAAAATTGTGGGAAGGAAAAAAAAAAAGGG
>NC_056730.1:912609425-912786925 GCF_019279795.1 Protopterus annectens
CCCTCCGCAACTCCGTCTGTCTCTGCCACATACCTATGCATCACGGCCACGGCGGCACCCACCATATACATATTAAAAGTTCCCGTGTTTACACTCACGGTGCGGCGTTTGGGAAATCGGCTGTGTGTTGTGTGCATTCACACTTTATACTGTTGTGCTGTATACCCGGTGATGTCATTGGGTGTGTCTGTGCAGCCGTATCCATGGATTATTTTCGGTGTTTTACGGTTGCAACTGCAACGTATTGCCTTTAGTGTTGCATTACAGTTGCCTGCATTGGCTTAGCTTTGCATCTTACATTACTGCATCCTGCAGGCACATGGCATATGATGCATTTTATCTGCAGCCGCAGTTATGCTACCTCTGTACTTGGCTGTGCTATTTCGGTTCTTTGTTCTTTGCATTTCTACTACATCCCTACTATCTTTGCATTCATATGCCTCCCTTTCCCGTTATGCAGCAGTCTCCATACAGAGTTGTCCGCCGCCGTTTGCCCTTCCTGGATTAATTGGTGTTGATTGCTCATTACGGCTCCAATTACACTGCTTCCGCATTTCCTCATATTCTCCGCATTACCTTCCTATATCCGTGGCTGTTGACGGGGAGGCCGTCACATGACTGTGTTGGGGAACATAGTCATCCTCGTGCACATGCATCTGTGCGCGCATTATGTACTCTCAGCGCATCTATTTCCTCACACGCCGGTCCTGCTGCTGTGATGTGCATTGTACAGCCCAGGTTTGCTGGCCTCCAATATGCTTCCTCCTACTGTGGCACACCCCTCTGCAATTGACATGTATCTCGTGTAGGCCACTCCTTGGTGTAGTACCGCTGCACCGTTTGCTCCATCCTTACACCGGCGCCAGCTTTGCGATTCACTATTATCTGCCTCATTTGCATGGCATTGACTGCTAATACATGATTACGGCACCGAACACTGCCACCACTCCTTGACAACCCTTGCGCTGGGGTTGGGCTTTCCATACATACTATGGTGTGTGGTGGCTGTACAGCTGATGTGTATTATACAGCTCTTTTAGGACATTGTCATATTATTTCATTGCTTTGCACCTTCTGTACACGTATCCGGGGGTTCTGCTGTGGTTTCTACGTACATGACATTTTTGTCATTATTTACAGTTTGTGCATGTTTTCTTTGGACATTCTCGGTGCCTTTCCCCTTTGGCATATTGCACCTGTATGATACCTGATGTTGACAGCCTTCCGTTACTCCTTGGTCATGTTTGGGTAAATGTAAACCGTTTTTTTCGGTTTACATTGCCGTGCCCTTACGCTACGCATGCCCCACTTCGTGAATCGCTATTTGCCTTCATTTGCATGGTGCAATACCGCACACAGTGTGATTAGCATACCTACGCCGGGGGCAGCGCAGGTCCGGTGCACGCCGGTAGTGCACGTGGGATTGCTTCATACCTGAATCGCTCGGTGGCCATATTTGGCTTTATAACGCCGACGCTATGCTGGCGCCTGGCGCAAGGTTCATGAATCCCGGGGAAAATCTTATATACAAAATTGAATATGTACAATGCACGTTGCAGGTACAGTACAGAGATCATCAAAGAGGGCAGACATTCATAACATAGTGCAAAATAAAATGCAGGTACAATACAAAAATCCCGGTTAATACATAATATAAAAAAGAAGGCATGTTAGAATATAATTATATTAGTAAAAAAATGTTGTCACAATAATATGTTTCCAGAAGTTGCAAATAACAGTATATAGTAGGACAAGGTTATGTTGTAATTTAAGGAAAATAGAACTTGATTAATGAGAAGAAGAGGTTAGGCAGAAGCAAGATTAGAAGCGCTAGTTGCTTAGTCATGCTTAGTACAGGGGCACAACCAGTGTGTTTTGAGGAAGAGTTTTAGTTTGCTTTTGAAAAGTGATATAGAGGGAAGTGAGGAAAGTTCACTGGGAAGAAGGTTCCAGGATTTTCCAACAGCATTAGAGAAGAGAGAGTCCCCAGCCCTGTTGTTTGATTTAGAAATATTTACAAGAAGTTTATGTGATGATTGAAAGGTATTCAGATTGGTATAGGGGATGATGAGGGTAGATAGTACAGGAGTATTGGTAGGTTGGTAAAGGGTCTTATGGGCAATGGTCAGTTGGTGGAATTTAAGCTGATTTTGTAGTTCAAGCCATCCTAGCTACATTAGATTATAACAGTGGTGGGTTCTAAATGGGTTTCCTGTAGCAAATCTGGCTATGTTATTGTAGGAATTTTCCATTTTATTGAGGTTGTTTTTAGATAGATTTGTATATATATGGGTGAGGCATAGAGGAGAGTAGAGATTAGATGAGTGTGAGCAATAGTTATTCTAGCTGCAGGAGAAAGGAAGGGTTTGATCCTGTAGAGAGAGCCTAGTTTTCTGTTAACAGTTTTAAGAGTATTATTGATGTGGGTGTCGAAGTTGAGGTTGTTGGCTATGGTGATACCTAGTAGTTTGGTAGTCGGATCTGGGGATATGAGAGTACCGTTACTGGATGTTACTGTGAAATCTATTGGAGAGGACTTACGAGTAGGAGTAAAAAGGAGGAGTTTAGTTTTTTGGGAGTTCAGGAGGAGACAGTGCTGTGTAAACCATTGTTCAACTGTGTTAAACACCTTTTGGGTAAGGGAGTGAAGTTCAGATCTAGATGTGGATGAGCATATAAGAGTGGAATAATCTGCGTATTGGATGCATGTAGCTTGGGGGATTGCTAGGTGAAGGTCATTAATAAATATTGAAAAACGGAGGGGTTCCTAATATGGAGCCTTGAGGGACACCAAGGTTAACAGGCAAGTGGGTAGAAAGAATGCTGTGCCAAAGCACAGCCTGTTGTCTGTTATCTAAGTAGGACTTGAACCATTTTATAGCAAGTTCATCTAGTGACAGGGATTTAAATATATTTATAAGTATCTGGTGATTTACCATATTGAATGTCTTGGACAGATCAATAAACAATGCAGAGGAAAGCATATTGTGGCTACTGTTTTTGTTAATACAGTCAGTAAAGGAAAGGAGGGCAGTAGTAGTGTTGTGGGAAGGTCTAAAACCATGTTGACAGCTGGATAGCAAATTATTTTGGATTAGGTGGTCTAGCAATTGCCTGTGGATAAATTTTTCCATGATCTTTGCAAGGAGAAAGTAGGGCTATGGGACGGTAGTTGGAGAATTCAGTAGAGCTTCTGCCTTTATGTAGGGGGATAATATGGGAGACTTTCCAGATACTAGGGATATGTTCTTCACTGATGGTTCTATTGATCAGAATGGAAATGGGATAGGCGATGGATTTCGCTGCTTTTTGTAGATATTCAGCGGGTAGTTGGTCTGTTGAACGAGAAGATGGCTTCAGTTTTTGGATAAGGGTAAGAATATATGTTGTTGGGACTAGTTGGAAGAGAAATGGAGGGGTTTGGGTAGAGTTAGAGTTAGATAGAGTAAAGCTATGAGGTGATAAGTGACTGGCAAGTGTTTGAATGGTCTCAGTGAAAAAGGTATTAAAGGCATTGGCAGTATGCTTGGGATTTTCCAGGTCTGTGCCTTGTGGGTTTGGTGTGATGGATTGACCTGGGTGTAATAGTTGGTTAATACTTGCCCAGAACTTTTGTGGTTTATTATGGTGAGTCTGCTGGAATTGTATTTAGTAGTTTCTTTTGTCAGAAAGTATAGCATTTTTAGTGTCATTTCTCAGCTATCTGAAGGTTTTTTGGTCTACTGGGTTTTTAGTCATTTGCCATTTATTCCAGTATTTATTTCTGAGATGGATTTATTTGCTTGGTTGCTTTTGAAAGCCATGGGGCAGATTTAGTTCTAATTCTGATAGAGCGGGTTGGGGCACGGTGGTCAAGTATGGCTAGGAAGTTAGAATTAAAGTATTTAATAGCTTCCTCCAGTGGGAGGTATTTTAAGGGAGACCAGTTACATATGTTTGTATCTATGGCAGCAACAACACTCACATTTACTACAGCCTCCTGTGTCTGCAGGATTTCAACATACATACATCAACAAATGAACAAGTTGTCTAATGTATAATGTTGTGTGCTTACTCACTGACAGGGCAAATTGAGTTTTACCACAGGCTTGCCCATCCAAATGCAAACAGACACATATCAGGTTTGAGCTGTTGCATGTGCGTTAAGTGCTGTGTTCTGTAGTCTGTAAACTTAGATAGATAAGGTTTCTATTCTCTGTGCAGCCAACGTGGGGTGTGTGTGTGTCTGTGTGTGCACTTGTGCATGCGCGTGCATGCACATGTGTGTGTGTGTGTGTGTGTGTGTGTGTGTGTGTGTGTGTGTGTGTGTGTGTGTGTGTGTGTGTGTGTGCGTGTGTGTGTGTGTGTGTGTGTACTGTACAGTGTTCTGTAAATGTAGATAGGTAGCGGTACTATTCTCATTGCAGCCAACTTGGTGTGCATGTTAGTCACAGCATTTTATATCAGACTATGGTATCAAATGATTATAGGAAGTTACTAGGCTAATGACCCTAGAGCCCTTACAAACTTAGCAAAGTCCTTACCCTTATTTCCACAATCAGCATCTATTTCCTCTGTCAAAGAGAGACACAGGTGGAACCCCTGGAGTGAATTTATGGTCACCCATCCAATCGTCCACTTTGCATTTGCAGAGGGCCAATAAGGTGTTCTGTTTGACATGAAGTGGAAGTCTCTTTCAAATGTGTTGTAACCTCTAGGAGACAAATCTGTCCCTCAAGCAGGTTTTATTAATGTCACATACCCAGTTATGGTCATTACAGCAAGTAACTTATGTACCATTTGAGCTACAGATATGCATCATTTCCATTAAAGCAGGATGAGAGATTGCCTTGTATGTAAGGCAGAGATCACCTCTGACTAGTCTATATGAAACACATTAAAGTGACAGTAATTTCAGATGATCCCCATAGGACAAATGCTAAAGACCTTGAATTTTCCTTATGAAGAACTTTTGTAGTCCTTCCAATTGCTGCAGGTGCTTGGAAAGGTACATATCAAAAGGGGTGGTGTACTCAATCATTGGCCTGATGAGGGAAGAGTAGAGGGAGGTGATACTTCTGTTTTCTGGAGACAGTGCCCTTACCTATGAGATGAGCAAGATATAACACCCTTCTTACCACTGTGGAGACATGGTGGTCAAGGATACGGAAGCTGTCAACCTGTGTGCTCAGGTCTCTCACCACTGAGTGCATACTTAAGATGTTGCTGTTGATGTGGTAGTTAACAGGAACTTCGCTTTTATAAAAAGGAATGATAATTTTTTTTTTTGCATTGAATTTAAGACCCTGATGTAGGTTGTTGACATCATCTGGAGATTCTATGACCACTCCCAGTTTGCAGTCATCAGCAAACTTTGCCAGCCACAGACCTTTAGTTTTTGCTTGTACTTTGGAGAAATAGATTCCAAAAGTAGAGGTCCCAGGACTGAACTTTGTGGAACACCATTGGCTACAGGTCTACTTTTGGAAGTGGATTCCCCTATTTTGACCATAGGAGTTCTATCAGTGACACAGTTAGCAACCCGTCTAATGATATAAGGGTTAATGCCTAGTTGTGTGAGTTTGTTAATGATGCCTGAGAGGTTGATAGTGTCAAATTTCTTGGCTAAGTCAAGGTAGACTGTTTACACAGATTTCCCCTCATCCAGGGCCACCATCCAGAAGTCCACCAGGTTTAACAGGCATGATCTCCCTTTGACAAATCCAAACTGAGTAGGGGCAAAACTTTGGAGCTTATCTATATCTTTGTTGATAAGGTACAAAATGATTCACTCCATGGCCTTTCAGATAAGGCTAGTCAGGCTAATAGGTCTATAATTCCTGGGGTCAGTGGATGCACCACCTTTGTGCAAGGGAATAACAGTGGCTGTTTACCATTCAGCTGGTATAAAGCCGGTGCTTAAACTTAGATTGAAAAAAGTACTCAACAGTGTTGCTAATTCATGTGTGAGTCCATGTAGGACACAGCCTGGGATGTTATCAGGTTTCATAGATGTTGTATTTTTGACCTTAGAGAGGGAATTTGAAACCTGCTGTTTAGGTATACAAGGTAGGGGAAAGGTGGTAGGGATATCATGGGGTATGTGTGGTGAGGAGGGGAGTGAAGTTTTCACAGAATCTATCTGCCAACAGGTTAGGTATGTCCACAGGCTCATTTTATGTGGTATCATTATCTACCAGTTTGGCACAAAGCTGGGCCTTTACATTTACGTTATGGATATAACTATAGAATGCCTTGTGGTTGTCCTTTGTTGAGGAAGCTAATTTGGACTCATACTTTGATTTGGAGAACTTCACAAGATGTCTTATTGGCTTGTTTAAGCTGAGGAGGGATTTTTTTCCATTTTTAAGAGGGATTCCTCCCTCTTATTTATAGACAGTAATGTATTCCTCTTATTTTAAAGCCTGTTAATGGCAGTTATCCACCAGACAGGTTTGCTCTTCCTTGAGGTGCTTATTTTGGTCCTATCAAGTATGGCCCAGTCAATGCAGTTATACATGTGTTTGTATAAAGCATTGTTGTAAAGCTTGGCATAGTTGCCAGTTTTATCTGAGGGAGGAGGCGCAGTGTGATCTGCTTTGGAAGAGGTTTTTAGTTTAGTTGCTGCTAGGGGGGGTGTCGGGTGTGATAGTTTATTCGAATGAGACCATTTTGTGGTCATATCTCACAGTTGAGGTGCCACTGTGGACCCCCATATTGGTAAGCACCAGATCCAGGATGTTGGCTCCCCTTGTGGGGATGTCAACCAGCTGGATGAGGGTACTGGAGTTAATGAAATTGAGGAATCTTTGGGCAAGTCAGTTGGAGCACAAGTAATTTACCCAGTCAATGGATGGGTATTTAAAGTTGCCCAAAACATGGTGTTCAATGTATCTCGATAGAATCAAGTGTATCCAAATAAGCAGAGTGGTTGTCCTGATTCATGGAGGGGTCCTGTAGCTGGCAGTGACTTGACGAGGTGCCCTACCAACAGTTAATTGCACCTGAAGTGTCTCCAGGGAATCATTTTCTTTAACCAATTGGAATTATCTTTAATGAATATTGATACACAACCTCCTTTAGTTTGCATGTTTTCAGTCTGAGGTCTGAATGTGTGGAAGGAGGTGTAACCCAGTATTGCTAGGGTGCTGTTTACAGCCTTGAATCAGGTCTCCATGACTGCATAAATGTCTGCCACTTCTACAATGAGGACAACTGCCAGTAAATGCAGTTTCATATTGAGACTCCTAGTGTTTTTTTTTTAGATGGTGTTTTTATGTTGGGAATTTTGTCCTTGAGACACTGCCTAAAAAGGGCATGATGGGGCTGGCAAGAACCTTAGCCAGTATCTGAAATCCCAGGACATCTCTGTCAAAGCATTGAGGTCTGTCGATCATGTCATCCCAGGCTGACAGATAGTGGATCCCCTTAGAATGACTTCAGAAGCTAAACCAATTTTTGAAGTCAATCATTTCCTGTTTGTATTGTGGCATCATCCTAGGTGAAGGTGAAATGCTGTTTAAGGCTAGGGACATACCTGCCAGAGACAGATCGTCTGACAGTTTTGTCATGTTTCTCTCCATATAGTCCAGAGAGGTACATCTCAAGTCATTCGCACGAACATGGACTATGATGGAGTCATAACAGTGCCTATTGTTTTGAGACTTGAGTGCGTGTGTGATATGGCATATCCTGGCACCTGACAGACAGCTGACCATGCCATTTCCCTTATACAGCCTGTTGAGAGTGACATTACTGTGTCACATGATGGAATCACCTGTGACTAATATGTCTGATTTTGTGTTTTGCCTTAAGGGTTTGACCGGTGAGAACTGGTACATGAGCTGTTATGTGTGATATGCTCTGCAGAGGATGTATGGGTAGCATGCTTGTGTATGTGTGTGGAAGGTCTCTGGGGTTTAGATATGATTCTGGTAAGGACCTCCGCATGTGTGATGTGGGTTTGGGTGGAGTCAGAGCTGAGGTGTGTGTGCTGGCAACCCGCGTATTGTCATATGTATTGACTGGTGTGTGAGAGAGCATGGGTTCAAGGGTCTTAATATAGTTGCATCTCTCACACATTGTTTTTGTGTGGATTAGGAGTAGAGGGTTGGGGACGATGTCCACATCTCTGCAACAGACACTCCTAATGCCATTAGGAATAGATTATTGCTTGTGTATATGTCACAACAGGCCATGGTTAGGCAGTGTCCTGACAGATGACTAAATGTAAGATGTTATTACCTTTATGGTGTCAATCTAAGGTAAAACAGTACCTGACAGTATGTCATAACTTGGTGGATTGAGTACGCTGCTTTGCCAGATATATGGCTCTTGCCTGAACTATAATCCTGTTATTAGACAGGGTCATAATAGCATACTTACAAATGTGACAAAGTACAGATCCAGCAAAGTATGGTTCATGCTGCTGCACCCTTTGGGTTCACAGTCTCAAACACACCCTTTCTAGGCAATCTTTGCAGTGAAGATATGGATGTCTGTGCATGCACAAAAAAACTTGTTCATCTTTGCAGTAAGTACTTTGGCCCTTCTTGGCTACAAGGCTGATCAAGCAACCAGACAACAAATGGATACTGTGTAAAATAATGTGGGACTACAGTTTTGTGTTCTGGAGAACCTAGATGTACAGTATGACATACCTAGGACATGCTGGAGGGACAGGAACATCTCACAAAAGTGGTCACTCCTCTGCAATAGGCCTCACATCCATGTCAAGCAGATCACCTCCATTACCCTGTTGAAGGGCAGGCTGCATGAATTGCCATGAAACTGCTATCTAACATGGATCACTGCCACTGTGAACCTTGCTAGACCAACCTGTCACCTGACACTGAACATTATATTGTGATGCAGCAGCTATGCTCCTAATCACCATCAGGTCACTACCTTGGAACCCAAGGCATAGTACATGCAAAACTGAACTATTTGCCTGGTTACTATTGAAAGCATCTACCTGGAAAAAGCTACAGCAGGCTTACAGACCCTTGGATCATCTGGGACAAGTGTGCAGATCAACCAACAGGCTGTGGCCTGCTTCTTATTGTGGGACTGGTGCTAACATTTTGGTTCTAGTGAAAAAAAAGAAAAGGAGCATTGTATCCCAGCAGAGTGAGGCCACAGTGAGACCAGCAGTAGTAGTAGCCAGGCAGTAGCCATTTATGTGACTCCTCTATTTTCAGCATTCTTCAAAAGGTATTTTTTTGTTTTCAATGAGCACTGCTTGGTTTGTTTCTAACTTCAGAATAACTGCCTAAATACTCCATCCTTAACTTTTCAGGGTGTATGTATTAGTTTTCCCTCCGGTTTTGTGTTCTGCAGAACCTAGATGTACAGTATGACATACCTAGGACATGCTGGAGGGACAGGAACATCTCACAAAAGTGGTCACTCCTCTGCAGTAGGCCTCACATCCATGTCAAGCAGATCACCTCCATTACCCTGTTGAAGCATGATGCAATGTACTCCAATACCAAGTCACACACAGGACAACTAGTTTACAATGGCAAGCACTGTCCCCATAATTGCAAAACATATACTCGTGACATTGATTGATATTCTTCAATACAACTGTTTACCATGGATATAACCTTTCCCACTGTGACCGTAACAACCTTGGTGGATATAGGCATCTTGAGTCAATGCAGAAAATGCCTCACGTTTACCGACAACCAGTTCATTCTCAAACAAGCTGATATTGTATGTGAGAGATGTATTTACACAATGTTACTGCCTGGAGGCAAAGCTCTCACATGAAAGTACTCCTAATGTCAATAAAATAGTCAGCAGTATACGCCCCACACATCACACACAATTCAAAGCACACATATGCTGAGGCACTGAAATGTAACCTTCATAAATCACAAAGACCTCATAGATAAAGTGCAGAGAGCAAATACCCTCAGTAGCCCCAAATTCATTTTGTAAAAAAAACACACATACCAACACAGAGCTACATCTCATGGAGGCTCAACCTATAAGCCCATAAGGCAGGATAATACACAATACAACATTCTAGTCATTGCAGAATCCATTGTGAGTCACACTAATGTCCCTCTCACCAAGCTGAGTAAGAGACATGTCTGGTCAGTTATTTACCAGGGGCTAGGATCCACCACATTATACATGCACTCATGTCATTGGACCACAAGTAACACAAACTCAACATGTCAGAGATGCAACTATATTAACAATCTGGGATATATGCTCTCTTGCACACCAGTCAATACAAATACCAATGAGCAAGTTGTCACCATGCACACCTCACCTCACAATTCACCCAAACCCACATCACACATGCCTACATATGTGGAGTTCCTCACCAGAAACATACATATACACCTGAGACCTCCCAAACACAAACACAAGCATACTACACATAATAAGTCCACTGCAGAGCACAACACACATAATAGCTCTTTCACCAGTGTCTCACCTGTTAAGCCCTTAAGGGAAAACACTAAAAAAATATTAGTCACAGGTGATTCTATTGTGAGGCACACAGCCCTCTCACAAGGCTGGATAAGGAGAAAGTCATGGTCAGCTGTTTTTCAGGTGTCAGGATATGGCATATCACACATTCACTCATGTATCCTAAAAACAGGTACTGTTGTGACTCTGTCATAGTCCATGTGGGTGTGAAAGACTTGAGACGTACCTCTCAGGACTATATGAAGAGAGACATTACTGAGCTCTTGGACTACGTGTCTTAGGCAGGTATGTCCCTAGTCTTAAGCAACATTTTACCTTCACCTATGATTATGCTTCAATATGAACAGAAAATATTTGACCTCAATAACTACCTTAGTTTCTGGTGTCATTCTAGGGGGATACAATATCTTTCAGCCTGTAATGACATGATCAACAGACCTTGATGCTTTGCCAGAGATGATCTTCATCTTTCACCCCTGAGATTTCGGCTACTGACTAAGGCTCTTGCCACCCCCATAGTGCCCTTTTTAGGCAGTGTCTCAAGGACAAAATTCCAGATGCAAAACCTCTATATAAAAACAACCTCAGTGTTATGCAGCTAAATGCTAGGAGTCTTAACAAGAAAATGTGCTCACTGGAAGCAGTCCTCACCTTGGAAGACTTACACATTTGTGCAGTCACGGAGACCTGGTTCACGGCTGTGAAGAGCACCCCAACCATATTGGGTTACACCTCCTTCCACATGTTCAGACCACAAACTGAAGGTGTGAAAACTAAAGGAGGCTGTGTATTGATATTCATTACAGATAAATACACCTCCAGATTGGTTAAAAAGTAGAATTCCCTGGAGATACTTCAGTTGCAGTTAACTGTTGGTAGGACACTTATTCAAGTCATTGCCAGCTACAGGTCCCCCTCTGTGAATCAGGACAACCACTCTACCTATTTGGATCTACTTGAGTCTATCAAAATGCATCCAAACACCCTGGTTTTTGGTGACTTTAACTACCTATCCATTGACCGGTTACATTTCTTGTGCTGTAACTCACTTTCCCAAAGGTTCTTTGACTTTGTTAACTCCGGTGCAATGGACTTGCTGGTTGATACCCCCACAAGGGGTGCCAACATCCTGGATCTAGTGCTTACCAATATGGGGAGCCCTCTAGCACCCACACTGTGAGGTCTTCCCTAGTGAGATTTGGCCACAGATCTGTCTCATTGGAAGTAACTATCATACCACCACCCCCAGCAGCAAAGAAACTAAACACTGCTCCAAAGCACTTCATTACCTCTTACGGGATGATATAAATAGCTGTACTGCACCTCCTCCTCAGATGGAACTGGCAACTATGCCAAGTTCTACACCGATGCTTTATACAAACACCTGTATAACTGTATTGATTTGGCTGTACCTGATAGGACCAAAACAAGCTCTGCAAGGAAGAGCAAACCTGCCTGATGGACAACTGCCATTAACAAGCTTTACAATAATAAGAAGAAATTGCTAAGAGTAATAGGGAGTGAGGCCTAAACTGTAAACACTCCCTACTCAGCTTAAACAAGCCAATAAGACTTCTTGTGAAGTTCTCAAAAGCAAACTCCTGAATCTAAATTAGATTCCTCAACTAAGGACAACCATAAGGTGATCTTATCTGTTACATAAAAGGGCGGGGCCAGATTTGTGCCAAACTGGTAGTTAATGATACCACATATTCTGAGCCTGTGGACAGAGCTAACTTGTTAGCTGACAGGTTCTGTGAAAACTTCACTCCCTTGACTCTGCCACACTTACCCCATGGCATCCCTACCACCTGTCCTCTACCTTCTATTTCTAAAGACCAAGTCATAAACACCCTCTCTAAGGCCAAAAAACACAGCATCTATGATACCTGATAATATCACAGGCTGCATCCTACATGGGCTCCAACATGAATTAGCAACACCCTTGGGTAATCTTCTCAATCATAGTATAAGCACTGGCTTTGTCCCAGATGAATGGAAAACAACCACAATTATTCACTTGCACAAAGGTGGCACTTACACTGACCCCAGGAATTATATACCTATTAGCCTAACTAGCCTTATCTGCAATGCCATGGAATGAATCATCATGTACCTTATCAACAAAGATATAGTTAAGCGCCAAACACTTGCTCCAGCTCAGGTTGGATTTGTCAAAGGGAGATCATGCCTGTTAAACCTGGTGGACTTCTTCAAGGCACTCTCCAAGGCCCTAGACAAGGGGAAATATGTGCATACAGCCTAGCTAGACTTAGCCAAGGCAGTTGACAGTATCCCCCACTCAGGCATAATTGAAAAACTCACACAGCTAGGCATCAACCCATATATCGTTAGATGTGTAATTAACTGGCTCATTTATAAAACCCATATAGTCAAATTTCAGAATTCACCTCCAATAGCAGACCTGTAATCAATGGTGTTCTACAGGGATCTGTCCTGGCACCTCTACTGATTTAGACCTAGTTCTCCAAAGTACAAGCTAAAATTAAAGGTCTGTGGCTGAGAAAGTTTGCTAATGACTGCAAACTGGGAGCAGTCATAGAATATCCAAACAATGTTTTGAAGATAGGTGAAGGCTGCCAGCCTAGCCAGATAGAATTTTGCAGATAATTCTGTCATTTGTAAATATTAATATAAGCCACATGTTTGTTCTCTTAAATGGGAAAAATGGTGATAAATGTGGAACTGCAAAAATGTAACAGCAGTGCACTCTTCTGTAAGAAAGCTGATAAGTCAAGCCTTTCATGCCTGTCTTTGATCTCAGGGCTTGGAGCCGATATGTCTGGATGAAGGAATTCTGCCTTTTGTTTGAGGCCAAACTTAATGGCTAGAATTTGCATGTATCATTTCTTTTATTGCCCTGTCTTCCTGACCAGCTGCAAGATCAATAGGGCTATTAACCTCTGAGTTCTGTTAGCCTGGAAACCAAAAAGAAATTATGTAATCTGAAATCAATCAGTGGTACTGGGTTATCAATTTAAGGAGAGAAAGAATTAGAGCATTAGAGCATTTTGTCTTGAGAGCATCCAACTTCACCAGCACTGCCTGTATCTATATGTAAGTAGGATCTTAGACTTTGGTGTTTCTCTTAGAAATAGCTAGGAAATATGAAGATTAGACTAAGTGTTTTTCTGCTATGTCAGAACTTTTCTCCTGTATTATTTTAAACATTTCTCTATGATCTCTGAACTCTAAGAGTACATTGCATGTATATAGTGATACTGTACCAAGTCACTCCTAACAAGTCTTGACTGTTACACTTACCATTTGGATAATAATATTGCACAGTAATAATTGGACACCCTTTAATAAGGGCCTTTGAGTAGCTGATAAATATTAGCTAGGTGATGGCAGTGATTTCTACTGTATAGTCTGTGTAAAAGGGGCACAGCTGGAAAACCTGTGCCAGCCTTCCCCAAGAGTGTCTGTGTAGTTGTATAAACTCTTATCTCAAAGTGTGTGTGTGTCAGCTATGTGGGCAGGGACATGAAGCACTGGTTGGACAGAGAGGATGCTGGAGGTTTTAGCTTGCCCACTAGGCTGAGATATGGACCCTACAGCTGTGCCAGTGGGAAGTCTTATTGGGGACCTGGATAGAAAGGGAGAGACCAGCTCCAGACTGACTGTGATCTCTGTGTGCTCTTAAGGGTAATTGTACTTTAATGTGTGTGTATTTATTATCCTTTTCCCTATATGGATGCTCCTTACTGGTGTTAGTGGTGAGGATTGAGGCTCCTTGATTGCTGGGCCATTGCACATGCATCACAGATGTTAACATCTTGCAAGAGGGTCTTACACAAACAAATGATTGATGCCAAAGTCATGGCCTTAACCTCAATGCAAAAAAAAAAGGTATTATCAACCACCTCAGTATGCACAATGTTCCTGATAACTACCACACCAATAACAAAACCCTAAGTGTGCAATCACTGGTGAGAGACCTGGGCACACAGGTTGACAGTAACCTTACCTTTGATCACTATGTCTCCCCAGTGGTAATAGGGGTATTCTATATTGCTCATCTCATAAGTAAGACCATTGCATCCAGAAAATGAAAGTAGTTATATCCTCTCTGTGCTCTCCCCTCATCAGGCCAATAATGGAATACAATGGCTCTTTTGATGGGTCTATATCATATGTTCGAAGTTTTATAACTTTGAATGTTAAAATATCAAATTTAAATGATCTATGTTATAAAACTTTGAACATATGTAAAAAAAAAAAACTAAACCCAAAACTAATGTCTGTAGCCCCCTGCACCCCCACACCCCCCGCTCTTTAAATATACCAACTCCGAGACCACACTACAGTGCAGTAAGGGAAATCTTCCCTTTATCACACTATAGTGCAGTCTCGGAGTTGGTATATTTAAGGAGTGGGGGTTGTGGGGGGGTGCAGAGGGGCTTGGCCCCCTGCCTACACTAGTCAGGTAAGTTCTGTTTGTTTGTTTTATATGTTCGATGTTTGAAACTTTAAGCATTTAAATTCAATTATTTAACGTTCGAAGTTTTCAAACTTCGAACATATAATATAGACCCCATTTTGATATGCACCTTTCTAAGCACCAGCAGCAATTGGACAGACCACAAAGGTTCCTCAGAAGGATAATTCAAGGTCTTCAGCATCTTTCCTATGTGGATCATCTGCTTTACTGAAAATGCTGCATATCCGCAAATCAAATGGTACACAGGTTACTCACTGTAAAGACCTTAACCTGGTATGTGACAGCAATAGAACATGCTGAAAGGTCAGATTTGTCTCCCAGAGGTTACCACACCTTTGGAATGGACTCCTACTTCATGTCAAACACAGCACCTCATTGGCCCTTTTCAAATGCAATGTGGATGATTGGATGTGTAACCATAAATTCATTCCAGGAGTTCCGCCTGTGTGCCTGTTGGACCTAGGCAATTGGTGCTGATCATGGAAATAAGTGTAGAACTTGGCTAGGTTTGTAAGGGCCCTAGGGCCATAAGCCTAGTAACTTCCTATGATATAACTCAGTCATAGTCCATGTGGGCGTACATGACCTATGACATATCTCCCTAGATTATACTTAGGGATACTTATTTGAGCTCTCAAAAGACATCTGCGCAGTCACTAACACATGACCTAAAACCACGAAGAGCACACCAACAGTGCATGGTTATTATGCCTTCCACACATTTAGACCAGCTAATTCACAGTCAGGGACTAAAGGTGGAGGTGTCTCTATGTACATCAAAACTGAAGATACTTCAAGGCTGGTCAGATAGGACAATACACTTAAGCTGCTCCAAGTTCATTTCACAATAGACAAAATCCAGTGCTACTTCCATGCAAGCTATAGCCCCCCCCCCCCTCTATGACCCAGGTCACCCATACCATGTATGTAAACTTGTTTTGGGACCTATGTCTCTAATGGACACAGGGAAAATGTAAACGGTTCACCTCCCAGGCCCCTGCTTGTAAATATTTCCTCTCCCTTATCAAGGGCATCAGACCTTGTCAGAGATTTGGGATGCATAGCTAGGCTTAAAGAAACCATTGTGTTTGTCTGCCTAGTAAACACCTATTAACCTATGAACCCATGCACCTATACTGTATTACCTTTCTGACAACATTTATTTTCTGTGCTGATATTCATTCTTGTGCTCTGACATTGATGGGTTGATTGTAGATGTGTACCCATAGGCGTGTCCTACACAATCTTGAAAGTGAAATGTAAACATTTCCATGAGATACATTTCATTGTGTGACTCCACAGCCCTTAAAGCAGCATGCATCATAACTTACACAATTTATTATGCTATACGCATTATAAATGGCAAAGTACAATATCTGTAAATGACAAGTATAAGTACCATGTCAACAGCAACAGTCGATGAAATGAATTCATACTAATGTAGACAGTCACCCTGTCTATCAGACACATAGTTTTATTTCTCTGCATCCATGAAAAAGATGATAGTGATGTGGCACAGCTATCATCACTTGGACAGGGTGTTGTGTGGAGGTGCAGGTGGCCTAGGCTGACTCAATAGGTTGTCAATCATGTGTGTCAGTCAGGAAGGGAAGCAGGCAAGATGGACTATGGGAATGTTGTGTGTGTGTGTCTGTAGGTGCCTCAATGTGGCAGTGGTGTGTGAGTGTCTGCATGAACACAGCCAAGCTCAGTGATATCCCTATATGTTTGTATGTTGAACAGCTGTGAGCCCTGCATGGTAGAGCTGACAGTTCATCATCTCCAGCCCAAACATGAGAACTGCCTCTGCCAGGAGTTGCAGTGGCACCTCCACACCCAAAGTCAAATGCTGTGCTACTACCTGTGGGTGACTTATGTTTGCTGGGCACATGCCCTCCACTGAACTGCTATGTCTTGGTGTGGATACACACTCCCCTTTGGAGCACTGGATGTACTGCCACTATGGGAGCATAATTGTGCATGGCCATGTTGACTCTCAGCAGATGTAGTTGCTGACCTACACCCACAAGGCCAACAATCAACTCCGATCATATGCTCCATCACAGACAATGTGCATTCCAAGACAGATAGTGTGCAATCTGCCTGAGACCTACCTCTTTCCATTTTTTTCATTCCTCTGTGTCAGTCAACTGATCCGGGGTATCAGCAACATAGTGGAGGCAGTGAATGTCAGAATGTGCCTGTGCCTCCATGATGGCCCTAAACATACGCCTAGTGACACATAATGAGACACCTGCAACAGGTGGTGGTGGGACAGCAGGCCTCCTATGAGCATCTCTATCAATCCGCTGTGTGTTACCTCACCAAGTGTTTGGCCAGTGTCAACAGTCACTGAAGCCACAGTAGCCACACTTCCTTCAATGTCCCCAGTCTCTGACTGTCCAATATCTGTGCCATCAGGAGAGTGGGTATGTGTAGGCATACTGGTTGTGTACTGTAATAATAAGGAAGGACAAGGGATGTCAACCTCTGTGTCGGATTCAGCCTCTGCAACTCCCAGCTGTACCTCAGTTTGGCCACCATCATTATCAGAGTCTAAGAGACACTGACATCAGGTTGTGAAGAGTTCAAAGTCCAACCTCCCTGGTCATATTTGATAAAAAGGAAAAAGCATTACATTAATACCTGCACTACTATGCTCTGCAGTACTATGGTGCAATATATGTTAAGCTGTATCCACTGCTGTCACTATTACAGACTTTTATAACCCCTCAACCTCACATAATAGGACATTATTTTCTAACCCCAATCTGTAAATTATTTGGAGATATTTATTCATTAAACAAGAATCTTATGATCAAAACATAAAGTATGTACATTGTTGACATTCTGCAAAAAACTGCACAGTTGACAGTCTGTAATGTCCTGACAATACTGTCAAGTCAATCACTATGATCACACCTACAAGGCAGAGTTATGACTGTAAACTGTGGACATTGAGAAAATATCTGTGCATTTGACAGTCATACAGACAGTACATCAATCCAGCTATCAGGCCTAGGATGACACTTTACTGAATACATTGAACTAAATCTACATCTCTGACAAAACTGTTTTGTGCTTACCAGCAGCAGGAGCATGGCCTCTTCCAATTTTTGTCAGTCCTGAAAAAAATGTGAATGTGAGGGAGAGTTATGGCAACAGCACCACAACATGTTACAGTAAAACAGTGGTAATACATCCAAATATCTCACATTTACAGTAGCTGCTATGTTGATAGATATGTGGGTCACAATCTCTACATGAGCTTGAAACTGCAGCTAACTCCACCCCCCCCCCCCCATAAAACACCTGGCACTCATGTAAAACTGTATACACCTTAACACACTTAATGCAACAGTATTCCAGTAACTTAGCATACCTGGATGCTCCTCTTGAGAGGACCTGGTGGCACTCATGTCCACAACATATTGGCTGATGGATGCATTCTGTGTTGCAAGGTTTGCCAGGAATTCTTCTTTGGCCGACAGAGGTTGTTCTGCTGCAGGCCCACCACCAGTCACCTGGCGACCCTGGCAATGACAGCTGCATGTCTCCATACAGAATTTATCATATCTGTGGCATGGTGTCATACCTGCTCATATGTAAGATTCTGGTGACAAATGGCATTGATGTTATGCACCAGTTCATCCCACAGGACTGCACATCCTGTCCTATTTGCCCTCCCTCTGGACAGCAGAACCAGGTAACGTTGGCACAACGCTTCAATGATGAGATCATTTTCTGCCTCAGTAAATGGTGCCCTGTTATGTGCATGCATGTTTTTCATGAAATACATATAATTGAGAACACATTTAAGGATCACATTTGTAGGAGTGCAGTATGCAGAGATACAGCACTAAAGGAAGGCTATCTGTATTCACCGCTTGATTACACATCACATATTCAACAGTGTGCCAAACATACAAAGGGTGTAGATGTATCTAAGGTAGTAGAAATAGTGACCTATTCCTGTTTGTGCCATGACAGATACTCACATATGATCACACACTCAACACAGGAGTCCATTGTACTGTGCCCCATAGCAGAAAAGATCATTCTCCATCAATATAATATGTATAAACAACACTGCCAACAAAATGGCAGGGTACCATTACATCTGTTATTAAAGGGAGTAGCCAGGAAACCTTTGTACCTAGTTATCACACAGCATGATACCCTTGCTGTGGTCTACATCATGTAACAGGGCTGGAGATCAATGCCATGTCATGAGTACAGTTCTAATAAAAGCTTACTGATGTAGTCCCCATTCTCCCTATGTACATTCAAACATATGCATCATGTTGGAAACAAAATGGTAACATACCTGATGAAGTACAATACTCCTTTGTTGAAAGATACTTTTGCTATATATGTAATATGTCAGAGTTATCTAAGCAAACTAACTCTCATGCATATTGGTTCCCCTAGCTAGAAGTTTGACTTTTTAAGTTGGTGCTCATTAACCGGTGATTGCCTCTAAACCAATCTCTGCTTCAGAGAGAGGGGTGATGACCACATAAGTGTGTTGTCAAGCCAATTGGACCAAATTAATTGTGCCCAGTAGACATGTGTGCAAAAGGGAGAGTAACATATGGGATGATATTTTTTGGGAGGGGGGGCAGGTGCCCTTTTTTTTTTTTTTAAGGAGAGAGTAGAATTTTGGGGAAGGACATTGGTATGTGTGGGGAAGATAAGTTGGGAAGGTAAGGAGGCATTTGTATACAGACAAAACTTACAAGACAGCAGACAGTTAGTGTGGGACACAAGAGGGGAGCACACACCTTGGTTGGGGAGAGTGTTGGGGACCCTAGTCCCATAGATGTCAGACATGGTAGCAGTGTAACTCAAGTCCTCAACCATCAGACTGTTAGAATTGCACTTTCACTCCTCCTGTGAAGGCAGTGGTTGATGCTGGTGCTTGGGGAGAGACTACCCCACCAGGATGGACAGCATGCTCTCCATCTAGCATAGCAGTGCACCAACAGTTTGATGCACAAGCCTATGCACCATGCCTGATATTTTCTCACTGGTAACAAATGCATCCCCTCCACCTTCACTCCTAGAGAGGGCCACACTCCCAGCCTGTGGGGTGGAACAGGTAGTGCAGGGGCAGTAGAAGGTTGCCACCAGGCTGTGGCCCAGATGTGCTGGGCCCCGGTGCCTCCAGGTAAGTAGATCACTGAGAACCGGCCTACCATGTCACTCTGTAGTAAATAAAATAGAAAGATAAAGGAAAAATAAACATAACCCAATCAAATGTAATTAATAACATAAGAGAAAACAATAATGAATAATGGAAACAAATTGAAAAAGCAATATTAAATTATACATAAAGCCAACATAAGAGGTAATAACAAATAATATGATAATATCAAACGATAATAGTAAATATATTGATTAAATAAATGAAAGAAGAGAAGGGGTGGGGTGAGAGAAAAAAAGAAGAAAATTAGTAACTTCACAGCTAATATAACTAAACATGCTACTACTACACACTTTTAGATCTGTTAGATTTCACTTGTGAGACCATTGACTGCTATGACATTTATTATTTGAAATACTACCTTGTTCCTTACACACACACACACACACACACACACACACACACACACACACACACACACACACACACACACACACACACACTATAGTTCAAATCATATTGCATCCAGCAATCATTCAGTGTTGCTTACATTGTATATGTGATGTTCCACATACATAACTCTCAACCCCTTAGCACGGCACATTATGGGCCAAGCTATACATAATGGTGGTACAAAGGCACAATAACAGATAATATTCTGACATAGTGTGCTCATATAATAGTAGCAAGGTGTTCTGATAACAGAGTTGCCATTAAATTGCATTTCGAGTGATGTCGTATATCCGCAAATCAGACAACTGAGATTTGTTTTCCTGACATTGATCCTCAGCAATGTGGCAGAGTCTGGTCAGTAAAACAAGATCATATACCAAACAGACCAGATGTGTGGGACAATATTCAATGCATTATGCAAAAACTGTGACAGGTGAGGGTTATGTCTGTGTACACTGATTGCACTTGACAGCTGGACAGTCATGGAACAAGTCTATGGGTGTGCACTTCACATGCAAGCATGGTTATGTTTTACTGATGAAATGCTCAAACAATATTGAGAACTGCACAATTTCTGTGTTGGTTAGAGTGGGATTAGAACCTACAGCAATGACTACAGGAATACTGAACATTTTATTTGGAAAAATTAATTATCAGAGCAGTATCTCCTTTTACACTTTATTGATTCATGTTGTTTCAAATCTTGCATTTACACACATGGATAGCTGTCTAGGACATCTGTTAACTTACATGTTTACCCTACTCGGTTATTGACTGCAATCTACAGCACATTTCAGACAATGAGCAGAACACAACATTGATTCTTAATCTGGGTATTCCACAACATTAACTAATGGTTGGATGTTCTGCTTCACAGTACTGCATGCTTACTTGCTTTAACTTGCTTTACCAGTTCAGATATGCACTGACACATTAATGAAAGTCTATGATGTCCTAGGTATTTCATACATGACTTTTAAGACTGCAGTGTCTGTATTTACTTTATTTTATTATTAAGGTATGTATTAAGTTATTACTTTATTGATTGTCTTACATACCATGTGTTTGCTCATCTTGGCCAAATGCCTTGCATGTGACTGGACATTGCAAGTCCTCTCCTCTGCAGCTGTGGTAGGAGAAGGAAACCATTATTAATACCAGTTGTACACAGATGCAGCTTGTATATTTATAAATTACTAGAAAACATACTTACATTAAATGCATCCGGTTTCTACTTTTAGATGTCTGGCATAGCTAAGCATTGCTAAATAAAGCAGCACATCATGCAAACAAGCACATAAACATAAAAAATTAAATAAAATAAATCTAACTTAGTGAAATGAAATGTCTTGTAGACATTTCAGTCAAGGTTAATGGGGCAAAGGATATGTGGGTGTGCCATGGGTCTTACATGGATTCAATATCCATGCTCTTCTCACCTCTCTTAGCCACACACCACAATTAATATGCATGGCTTGCTGCCGAGGAAGAATTATGGCCATGTACATGGGGTCATGGACACATTCTGTGTAGGCTCTACACAGAGCCTACAAGGAGTTTATTGAATCCTGGTGTTAGTCAAAATAAAATTACATGCCAGCATTGGGGTCTTAATGCATCAGCTACAGGAGAAATGTAACAAATTTCAGGTTACAATTATTTGAGTATGATGCATTTGTGGTATTGCAGTCAATTGCATGGCATCTGTCTTTCCTGGTGCAAATGCCACACCGTACATGTTGACATAAAAAAGTGTAACAAAGTACACATGTGAATGCAATATACCAGAGTTCATATTATATGATTGAACTCTAGAAATAGCGAATGATCTATTATCAAACCCAAATGCAGAAAACCACAAAATGTCAAAGGAACGGATCAGCAAATTTTTTTCACAGGGAAAAAAATTCGCCGATCCAAAAAAAAAAAAGTACAGGCAACATAAAGTGGAGGGCTTCAACCCCCCCCCCCCCACCTTATATATACCAACTCCGAGATTGAATCAGAGTGAAGAAAACAGCAAAGTCCAGAGAATGGCCAAGTGATTTTTTTTTCCCTGGGAAAAATGTTGATGATCCGTTCCTTCGATGTTCTGTGTTTTCGTGCATTTGGGTTTTTCAAATGAGCATTCGCTATTTCTAGTGTTCACTCACGTAATAGAAACCTGCATACCATGATGTTGTAACTGATACTTAGCCCTAAAGTCAGCCTTGTTAAAAACATTAGTATTACCTGTATGACACAGTAACACACATCACACCATGGTAAAATATTAATGTATATTAATAAGTGACCTGTTGACAAATTACATATCACCTACACAAACCGTACACTAGCCTGTGACAAATGTTGCCATCCTCCACTTGTAGGTTAATAATTGCATTGCCTAATTCTATTCATTTTTGAAAAGGAGAACAAATGACAAAAAATATCTAAGGACTCTATAATTACTTAATGTGCTTTGTACTAAGTGGTGTGCATTTAACACATCATTATAATGGGCATACTCATAAGGAAGTACCACAAAGACTACAATAACAACAACTACCAAACACAAAAGCACAAAAAAGTATCATAACACTTATACTTGTATCATGATTTTGCAGCATGACACGCATTAAAAATGATTAATAAGCCCTCATTTTCTTTAAAACCCTACAGTGTGATGTAAATAATAAAATGGATAAGTAAATATTTGTATGAAGTCATACAAGTCAGATCATTATTTTGGGGAAATAAGTAATGCCTGTGAGCATTCACTGGCATACTCAGTACTTAGATCTTGCCAGACTCAAACACATGAAGGTCAGATCTTAGAAAGAGGTGTAGCAACTATTGAAGCCACTGAAAGAGGGACATCTGATGCGTCACAAAGAACACATTTCAAGGGATTACACTAGTATCTGAATGTAAAGGCTATAGCTCACCTCTTACTGTGCCATAACTATATTCTTTGGCTAAGCCATTCCTGTCTGTCACAGTTGTCTGACAGCACACCTTACCAGATTTAAAACCAGGCCAATAGTGCTACAAACTATACAGATCTAAGTAGCAACTGTGTCTGCCACAGGAGATAGCAATGAAGGCACTCACAAAGAAGACACTTCAAGATATAAAGTAAGAAAGGTTTTTGATGTTAATTTATCTAAAACAAATTATCCTGAGGGATCAAAAGGTTATAGCAATGTTAATTGTCATGTAAGTGTGAGTTATCAATATACTTTGGTCAGTAAAGGCACTCTCATTTGTCAATATTATTTTGCATATATACATTCCCAGGTTTAAACCACTGCCTATCTTGGTACATGTGTTGTAGAAGCTAGTATGAACTACATGCACCACAGGAAAACTCACACCACAAGCATCACAGAATGCCTGCTTGACTTACATGAAATTCTCAATGCGTTGAAAGGCCTTTGAAATAAAACTGGATACAGATTGTTACCCTGTTATATGTGTCACTGCAGCTATGATGCATAGCATGTTTTAAGGCATGACATCATTATTTTGGTGCAAAGCAGCTGTTTGAGTTAAAAGTAATGGAGGAAGCCTTTTCCTCTACAAATATGCACATTAAAACTATCAAGGATGTAATTCATGCATAGCAGTACAGTGACAGTATTTGGTCAACACAAGTTTTGCACACCTACCTATGGTGACAACAGAAGATACGGATATTGTTTGGACTGCATATGCCACTAGAGAAGTCTTACTTTAAATGTAAGTGCGTGTGTATTTAAAGGTATTACATCATCCTGTTACTGCAAGGCATATGTGTGCCTTTAAATTGATTGAAAGAGCTGTATGGTTCTTTGTTACAAAATATTGTATGATGATAGATATACCTAAACACACATTTATTTATTTTTTATATTTGTTAACCGGGTAGTGTCCTACTGGGTCAGAAACCCATTTTCAGTGGAGACCCGGGTAGAAAAGCTCCAGAACACTACAAATTAGTTAAAGTTAAAGTACAAGTATGTAGTTACACAAAATATCAAAATATGTTAAAAAAATGTTACACGATCACAGAAGAATTAGAAGGAATAGCAAACTTTACATAGTAAGTAAAAATAAGTTAGGTACAAATTTTAATGGTAAAGTGTACAATATCCAAAAGAACAAATATGCAAGTAATGCAAAAATGAGCAGATGAAGGGTATCTCATGCACGAGAAGAGAAGTAAATAGAATGAAGAAAAACTAGCCAGGAGCAATAAAGGTGCAAAGCCAGTTAGCATTTAAATAATCTTTCATGGTAGTTTTAAATGTGGACAGGTTTGGATTATGTAAGATGTGCTGAGGAAGATTGTTCCAGTCCTTCACAATTTTATAGGAGTAGAGGGTGTTGCCATGACAGTTGTGAGATAGGGATACTTTTAGCATTATTTTATTGGATGACCTAAGGAGCCTGCAGTTAGTGTTAGGTTGTAACAAGTTTGAAAGAGCTGGACAGTCATCAGGGTTGTAAATGATTTTATGGGCAATTGAAAGTTGTTTTAGCACTAACAGGTTGGGAAGTTCCAACCAGTTGAGTTGTCAAAGAACTCAACAGTGGTGTGTTTTATGGGGTTGATTGGTGGAAAACTTAGCAATTTTGTTATAGCAGGATTCTAGTTTACTTAGGTCAGCTTTGGATAGATTTGTAAATATCTGAGAGCAGTAGAGAAGGGTGGATAGCAAGTGAGATCTAGCTGTGGCAAGTTTAGCTTGTTGTGTAAGGTAAGGCTTAACCCTGTAGAGAGTGCCAAGTTTGGAGTGAACTTTTTTTATTGTAAGGCATATGTATTTATCAAATTTTAGTGGGTTTATTTTGGAACTTCAAAGGCTGATAAGTCCAAAGCTCACAACTTCAAACTTCAAACCCTGAAAGCTGACAACATCGAACTGCAGAACTGAGATCACCAGAGTGTGCGGGAAGGGAAGATTTCCCTTTAGTGCACTATAGTGCAATCTTGGAGTTGGTATATTTAAGTAGCGGGGAGTGTGGGGGTGCAGGGCATTTTTTTTTTTTTTTGGGTAGTTAGTATTTTTTTTTTTTTTTTTTTTTGTATTTTCGATGTTGTCAGCTTTTGAGGTTTGCATTTCTAAGTTGTGAGCTTCGGACTTGTAAGCTTTCGATTATCTGATATAGACCCAATTTTATAGTATCATCTATTGGAACTCCAAGCAGCTTGGTCTGATTGGTGGGTTTGATTATTGTCCTATTGTAGGAGTGTATGGAGAGGCTTGTTTTGCTGAGTTTGGATGATTAGTTGGAGAAGTATATGAGCTTGATCTTATTTGGGTTGAGAATGAGTTGATGATTGCTGAGGTAATTTTCAATGTCCCAGAAAAATTTTTGCATTTTATTTTGCAGTTCTTGAAGGGAGTGGGCTGAGAAGATAAAAGAGGAATCATCGGCATACTGGATGATGGTGGCATGTTGGGTGGCAGTATTGATGTTATTGGTAAATATGACAAAGAGGAGGCGTCCAAGTATGGAGCCTTGGGGTACCACTGTGGTGATTGGTAATAGAAGAGAAAGGGTGTTTGCCCATTTAGTAGTCTATTGACGGTTAGATAGATAACTATGGAACCATGTTAAGTTTGAGGTAGTGAGGTATGTAGCATAATGCAGTCACCCCTGTGACTGTAGAAGTACAACCACATGCAATGTGTACATAGTCCTCGATTTGGACTGATGACTTACTAAGCCAACAAGCAACACAGCATTGTATAATTTTCTCATACTACAGGAAAAGGCTTGCTACTAGGTTGCCATAAAGCACCTTTCAACAAATGGCCTCACTAGTGTTTAGCAAGTAGTATTCTGTGCTAAAATGGACATAAAGTAGTGAAAGTGATGTCTCCAGTTATAAATGTACACATCAGATATGTGGGTGGCACCATTCTTACCTACATGTATATGTACACACACACACACACACACACACACACACACACACACACACACACACACACACGCACAATGACACAGCTGAGGACATTGTGTGACAACAGTGGCAGTGCCCCTTTGAATGAATGGCATCACTATTGTTTTCTTAGGGTGATGCATGTGTTAAAAGAGACTGCAAGTGGTGGTTGACCAAAACTACCACCATAAAGCTACACATCATATCTAGAGTGAAGCCATTCCAACCTTGCATGAGAGTGGTACACACAGTCATAGTAGTCAGTCACTGCTGGATTCAAACCAGCAACAATTTAGTTACACAATCTAGAGTACACAGTATCAACTGCAAGTGCCACACAGTAAGAGAGTGCACTTGTGAAAGGATGACTTCATCAGTGTGTTGCAGAGAAATGTTTGTGAGAAAAGTGGAAGAAACTGATGGGGTTGGCTTCTCCCTGTTTAAATGTTTCTCCTGAATGTCATACTACACATTAGATGTTTGGGTGAATCCTTTCCAACCAAACCCTACAGACGCACAGAAACATACTCATGATAGTCAGTCACTGCTGTATTCAGACACTTGCCTACCTAATTATACAATTGAAAATACATTATATCAGCCATAAGGGTCACAGGAAAAGTCTGACTTTAAATGTGTGATAATGCACATTTGTAAGGATTAACACATCAGTGTGTTGCAGAGAAGCTAGTGTGCATCAAAGGTTTGGATGAAAAGGTATGTGTCTTGACAAGCAGAAGTAACAGCAATGTGTTGATCACAATTACAAAGTGCTCAGATAAAACTCACTTGGAAAGGTACTGAAAGTGAATTAAGTGGTTTAATTAATAACATCAACAATAGTACTTCCTTTCTTAGATTTACTGATAGTATAGATTTAAACAAAGTTAGCTTCCTAGATGTTGAAGCATACAAAAAAAGGGTACTACAGTACTGAATACAGTAGTTACATATTAGAACATCTCCAGTAATGCCTTTTTGCATTACAACAGCATGCATCCTACATATTTAAGAAAATAACAGAGTAAGGGGCAATGTCATAGAATGGAGCATTCATCTATTCCATTCCACCCTCAACCCCTTTTCCCATTATTGCACATGGGGTCAGGGTGTAGAGTAGAGTGACTTACCAAAATGTAGAATATTGAGGTTTTATTGCAAATTTTGCATGAGAGGTTTCTTTTTATGGGTTATCCAAAACTCATAGTTCAGAATATTATTGAAAAAAAATAGCAAACAGAATTGTCAGCGATAGACTGTTAACTGGTTAGTTTCTTTACCTCTTGTTTTTTTTTTTTGATCGATAGAGATGTGTTTAATAATACAATGCACCAACATTGGTTTATACTGGCAGGAAGTCATGAATTTAAAGAATTTGTTAAAAAGCAACAAACATGAAGTTATAGGAAATAAAAAGGGGTATTATAAATGTTTTGGATGTTCATTATGCTGATACATAGCAGAAGGTCCTAATGTTTAGTGTCCTACCAAATAATTTATGTGGTACCAAGTTCTTCTACATGTGTTTCATTGTATGTTATTTGTTACACTCAGTGAACAACTTGTTACTCTTATTATGTAGGAAAAACAAATAAGAGTTTTAGAAAATATATTTATAAACATCACATGGCTATAAGAAAACAATAATTTGATTAATGCCCTAGCCAAACATTTTCTCACCTGTAATTTATGTAATGTTTTGAAGTTTTTATTTTTCTTTGTCTTTTTGTGGAACAGCGATTTTACAACTGTTCCAAGTGTTTGGGATTGCAAGCTTTTGATTACATAGGGTTGATAAATCAGCGTTCACTTTTTTAAAAGCGTTCACTGATTTAATATAGACCCTTAAAAATAACCTATCTAAACCACAAAGGTCTCTTAAATCTAACCTAAGAAACAAATACGCTCACCTCACAAACAGGAAACACAGGCAGCACCCAACATGAAGTGAACATCTAAGAGTCACATTGATTCAGTTCAAGAGCACACAAGGCAAACCTACACCCACTCCAGCATCCTAGTCATAGCTGACCTCATAGTGAGACATACTGATGCACCACACACAAGGCTATATAATGAGAGGGTCATGGTCATTTGCCATTCAGGTATCCGAATTCACCACATCACACGTGCACTCAAGTTCCTGTACCACAACTAGACACATGACATAGTCATAGTGCATGTGGGTATAAACGGCATGTGACTTAACTCCATAGACCATATCAAGGGACACATAATGAAGGTCTTGGACTAGGTGTCTGAGGCAGGTATGAATCTAGCCTTGAGCAGAATTCTACTATTACCAGAATGATGCTGCAGTACTAACAAGTGATTATTGACTTCAGTGATTGGTTTAGCTGTTTGTGTCATTAAGAATTCTACTATTACCAGAATGATGCTGCAGTACTAACAAGTGATTATTGACTTCAGTGATTGGTTTAGCTGTTTGTGTCATTAAGAATTCTACTATTACCAGAATGATGCTGCAGTACTAACAAGTGATTATTGACTTCAGTGATTGGTTTAGCTGTTTGTGTCATTAAGAACTCTACTATTACCAGAATGATGCTGCAGTACTAACAAGTGATTATTGACTTCAGTGATTGGTTTAGCTGTTTGTGTCATTAAGAATTATACTATTACCAGAATGATGCTGCAGTACTAACAAGTGATTATTGACTTCAGTGATTGGTTTAGCTTTTTGTGTCATTAAGAATTCTACTATTACCAGAATGATGCTGCAGTACTAACAAGTGATTATTGACTTCAGTGATTGGTTTAGCTGTTTGTGTCATTAAGAATTCTACTATTACCAGAATGATGCTGCAGTACTAACAAGTGATTATTGACTTCAATGATTGGTTTAGCTTTTTGTGTCATTACAATATATATCCACCTGGAGGAGATGGATGACAGCCATATCTGCTTTGCCAGGAATGGCCAGCACCTATCCCCACAAGACTTTGACATACTGGCCAAATCCTTGTCCACCCCCATAATGCCTTTTCTGGGCAATGACAGTCTTCAAAAGCTTGAAACATAAAAAAAAAAAAAAAAAAAAAAAAAAAAACAGAATCTCAGTAGCATAAAAGTATCACTGCTCAATGATAGAAGGCTAAAAAAAGCCTCTACTCTTTATAAGCACTCCTTACCCTGGAAAAACATCAAACTATGTATTGTCACAGAAACCTTGATCAAGACCTATGGAAGCACTCCATCAGTCCAGGATTTCAATGCCTACTTCATGTTCAGGCCCACTGCATTAGATAAAGGTAATAAAGGCATCAGCATCTCCACAGTCTTAAAAAAAATCAGCACCTTATTTATTAGACAAGATAATGATCTGGAACTCCTTCATGTCTAACTCGCTATTAACAACCCCCCTTATCTTATCATAGCTAACTTTAGGAATCCTCTTAGCCCATACCTCCTGCATAACACTAGTACAGAGTCCCAATGCATTAAGCCAAACACCATCCTCCTTGCAGACTTCAACTACCCCTCCATTAGTTGGGAGATTTTTAGATTCTAAAACCTGTATGCCTAGAAATTTATGGAGTTCATCAATGCAAAATCTCTGAACAGTTACTCCAGATCTAAACCACAGGTGATAAAATCCTGGACTTGGTCATTACCAATACGGGGCAACTTTGCACCCCAACAGTTGTCACTTCCTCCTTGGTCAGATTGGACCATAAATCATTTTTATTCACTCTAAGACTGAAGTCAGAAGCATTTGCCAGTACCTTGGTATTCAGAGATTATGATCAGGCTAATCTACTAAAACAGAGTGATTACCCAACTAAATCCAAAATTCCCTTCCAACCCAATGACCCCAATTGCTTATTCAGAAGCCTTTACTACCAAACTTTGTGAACATGTCTGAATAGACATCGGTTTCCTCTCCAATGTAAATACATCTAATTTAGGAATAAACTCATATGATGGAACTCAAATATAAACATGCAAAAATAAATGTAACACTTTGGAGGCTAAAGAAGCTCTTGTAAACTTAACAGAGAACTCTAGACCCTGATCAAATCCCTCAATGCCAAATATGAGGTAAAGATAGCCACCCAGTTGACTAATAACCACAAAGCCTTCTTTAATTTTGTTAGAAACCTGAGAAACAAGTTATTTTACAGAGTTAATAGTAAAGTATATCATATAATGAGACCCCAAGATCATAGCCAATCTACTATTAGGCAAATTTAACTCAAGCTTTGCCCCCCCTCCTTCTATATTCCCAGATCACATCCCTGTACCTACACCCACGCCTCTCAAATCTCCAAAGCCCAAAACATTACTTCTACAGGGCTGAAAAATTTGTCAGATTCCCCCTACAGAGACTATTCAATATAAGCCTGCTAACAAGCTTTGCAGCAGATGAATGGAGGACAGCAACAGTTATCCCTTTGCACAAAGCTAGGGTATTGATGGACTCAGGTAACTATAGTCCTATAAGTCTAACCAGGCTCATCTGCAAGCCAATGGAAAGGAACATTATGGAATTAATAAATACAGATATAGACAGTCCAGAAGAAAAGAACCAAAAACCACAAGTAGTGAGGGTGGTTCCTGGGCCTCTACCTTCACTACTTACAAATATAGACAGCCTAGAAACTGGACCCAAGCAAATTTGGATATGTTAAGTGCAGTTCCTATCAACTTATCCTGGTTGATATCTTTAAAAAGGTTACTGAAGTTATGGATGAGGGTTATTCAGTAAACACCACATATCTAAACCTTGCAAAGGTATTTGACACCATTATAGATTCAGGCACCATAGATAAACTTTTGCAGTTAAATGTAAATCCTTGTGTAGCTCATTGAATATCAAATGGTCTCACAAATAGAATCCACGTAATTAGAGTTGACTGCTCTACCTCCAGCAAAAACCTGTCACTAATGCCTATTATACTTGGCCCTCTGTTCTTTGCAATTTACTTCACCCAAATATCAAGTTTTGTTTTCCAAAAGTGATTTTCCTTCCATCTAACCCAACACTAAACACACCACGTACAGAAAAAGCATCATTTAATAATTATTCCATGTTCTTATGTCTTATGAGCTTATTTCTGTTTGCCTCTCTTTTCTACATTTGTTTTGCCACCTGTTAGATGATAGAAATGTGTCCAGCATTACAAGATGTGAAAGAGCCAAACCCTCTTTGACCTTCTATTCCTTGACAGAACAAATTGTTTGCCAAATACCTAGTTAAAGGAACTAAACCTTCATCAATAGAAAATTAAGACGTTTACATGATAGAGTTATATCCCAATATACCCCCACACCTGGAACAGGCTTATACTACATGTCAAGCAGAATAGCTCCCTTACCACCTTCAAGGTAAATGTAGATAATTGGTTAGGCAGCCTCAAATTTCTTATTTTGCCATATTTCGGAGTGGATGAAACTTCTGAAAATAGATTATTGGCTAAGTCTGCAGACTGATTGCTTAGTACATCCCTATGAATAAAGCGCATAGGAGATATGTAAATGACCATTAAAGTACATACAAGTGTTCCAGCTACATAGCTTCAGAATGGCCATTGAATTGTAACTTTGTAGATGTCTTTGTTAAGGCTTAAGGCAATACACATGGTATAGTTTGCCCTTTTATAGACTTGCGTACAGGATAATGGGATCATTTGGCCATTTCCTAAAAACATTCAGCTTTTTAAAAACCTTTATGCCTATAACATTAGAGTTACTGAAAAATTACCCAATTACAGACCACAACAGCAAGTAGAAAAGGTCACACAGAGAAAAAAAACATCAAAAAACCCTGATAAAATTAAAGCTCCACTGATTAATATTTTAAACTTTCTGTGAAGGAATCCCATGGAAAATATGCACATGACTCCATAAGGACACACAAGCATTCCAGCTACATGGCTTCTGAATCCCCGAAAATGTATTGCATTTTATAACCTTTTATTATGGTATTCATGATGACAACTTTTTATCTCAAATTAACATTCATTAATACAAAAGTGTTATTAACATAGTCCAATACTTACAATTTACAGTTGAAGATGTATGTGAATACTTCCACATAATAATAGCAGTGATTTGTTTATTGTGTACTTCTCAAGCTTTCTGGAAGTTACTTTTTCTAGCAACATGTGATGAACTCCAAAGCCGAGGATGTTGTTCTTTGGGTACACAAACTGGAACTGGGGTATTTAACAAAATGATATATGTCACAGGGAACTTTCCCCAGTTGTAGTTATAATATATGCAAGTTTATAGTAGACAAAATTGATTAATAGTGTAATTTTTAAACCCAGGGAGCATTATTCATACAATACATCTGTTATAATATATGTAATAGCATGTAAGTGTAGTAATGTATACATATTGGAAAGACTAAGAGGGAAAATGCAAAGCTAGAATTCAGGAACATTTTAATGATATGGAAAATAAGAAACATCACAATGGTGTTGCTGAATAGGTACAAAAAGAACATATTCAACAACAGTATTGTGATGAAAATGTTCACTATATAAATAATGAACATAGTGGTGATATTTGTGTTACTTGTACTTGGGTTTTACAGCATGTTACTTCAAGAAGGATAAGGATGGAAGAGATCTGGATAACTTATTATTAAAAAGGGAAATTAATTCATTATGAAGTATAGGATTTTAAATCCACTTACACTGAATGGTGATTTTACTTGGAAGGCGATAATGATTTGAATTATGTAAAATTTTCACAAGGCAGATTATTAGTGAATGTTCTGATGTTATTTGCACTTTTGTTTTTGAGATTCACTGAACCTTTCAATGCAATGGTGTTTGAAAACTCTGTACAGTAATAATTAAGTCTGTTTTCATTTCTAGGTCATTGCATTTCTTTTGAAGTATTTTAGTATTCTATGGTGAAATATGTAACTATTTATTTTTTATTGTCACTACTGGATTTTATCCTGGCTCTTTGGAAGATTTCCTAAGACTGCTGATACCAAACAGTACTCAAAAGAAGTTAGGATGGTTTCCATTTATGAATACTATCTGAAAAAGGGTAACAGAGCAATGAAGGGATAAAATGTATGATGACCAGTTAATCAAGAAAATTATTTGACCAGTAACTTGTTTAGTAAAAGAAATTAAAGCACAGGAAATTAAGTCTCTAAAAACGTATAAATGTGCAACAGACTGCTTAGTCCAAGAATTCATTGATAAATTACAGAAGTTAATGGTGACTGACACTAACATAAATCATAATACATTATATTAACTCCACAAAAGTAGAAAAAAATTAAGTATTTTAGCACAGGGAAAAATAGCTTTTAAGACTCCCAGTATGCTATTTTTAGAAGGGGTGGAGTGAAAGCAGCTTTTAAGGATACAGTATGTAAATATAAGTTGAATAGCTTCAAATTTAAATTGAGCATAATTAAAGTTAGAAAGGATGCAAATATAAAAAAGATTCTTTTAGTAAAGAATGCTTTTTATTCACTCGCTCTAAAAAGTAAAAAATAAAGGCGACTGAAAACTTTGCAAAAGTTACACAGACAAGAAGATTTCAGAAAAACATTTGGTCTTGCTGATTGTGGTAATGAGGAACCAGAAGTAGCAGGAATCAAGAAAACCAACCTTGAATGCTTTGCTGAAATCAGCTTGTCTGTGTTTCTTTTGCAAAGTTTTCACTCGTCGTCTTTATTTTTTGCTTTTTAGAGTGACTGAATAAAAAGCATTCTTTGTTAAATAAATCCTTTTTTATATTTTTATTTTTTACTTTTTAGTCTTTAAATGACAGAGGGACAATATTTAACTTAAAGAATACAATATTGTCCCTCTGTCATTATTTTTAGTAAGTACTACTCCATTTGATAAGTTTGAAATTATTTACCTGACACCATATTCATTAAAGTGCATTTATTTTCATAAAATTAAAAATGTAATTATATAAAATTAATTAAATGCACATAATACACTGGTCCTCCAGATATGTAGAAGTTTAATAAGTATACAAAATACAGTGTTGTTGTTTTCATCCATCGTTGTCGACCATGACCAAAGACATCATGTCAAGGAGGATGACTGAGTATGGTGTGTCTGTCTGTGGCTTAGTCTGATGCGGGCTTGGAAAGCTCTGCCACATGTTGGGCATAAGTGGTCATTTGAGTTGGTTGGCAATAAGTTGGCTGTGGATTTATGCAGCTGATGCTTCTTCTGTGCCTCTGCGGTCCTGCTCTGCTCATAGGAGGTAGCACCTTTGCTGATGCAGATTCGCCGAGTAGGGCAGTCTTGCACTAGGGTTTCCCTGGAGTCTGGGTCAATGTCAAAACACTTCAGAGAGACTTTCAGTGTGTCCTTGAAGCAATTTTTCTGCTCACCTTGTGTGCATTTGCCTCCTGCAAGTTCACCATAAAACAGTCTCTTGGGGAGGTGTGTGTCTGGCATAGGTACAAGGTGACCTGCCCACCTGACTTGGGCTCATCTCAGCAGGGTGTAGATGGCAGTCCAGCTTGAGAGAGAACAACTATGTCTGGAACTTTGTCCTGCCAGGTAATTTTTAGCAGCATTCTTAAGCAGTTCATATGGAAGTGATTCAGCTTTTTGGCATGGCACTTATACATGGTTCATGTCTCACAGACATACAGTAGTGTGGGCAGTATGACTGCCTTGTACACCTTCAACTTTGTGGACAGTTTAATGCCTCTCCTCTCCCACACTGACTCCCTCAACTGTCTAAATGTGGAGCTTGCCTTGGCGATGCATGTGTCTACCTCATTGTCAGTGTACACAAATCTGGAGAGTGTGCTGCCGAGGTATGTAAACTTGTCAGCAGCCTTCAAGATCTCACCTTCAGTGTTGATAGCAGGCAGTGGAAAAGCAGTTCATACTGTGCTGCATCTGGGCCTCTGGGGCAGCACTGAGTGCATAGTCATCCTCAAACAGGAAGTCATGCACAAAGTCTTCTTCAACCTTGGGGTGTATGAGGTGAAAGGGAGAGGTAATACCTCTGATGGGCAAACATGTCATGCTCTTCAGAGTAGTTTATCCATCTTGGTCCTCACCTGACTCAGCTCTCACCTGTGGCTCCTCATAGCTGTCTGCATGCAACAATGGCCACACACTGGGCAATGGCTTCAACTGTCCGGCAAAACCAGGTGAGGGTAGCCGATGGGCTTGCAACCCTTGGCAAGGCAGGGCTTATCTACCTATGCATGCAAAGACTGGATCCAGCAGACTTCATGGAGGAAATCACCAAAATCACCAGACTGATTCAGCGGGCAGGAAAGTGGAGTCAGCTAAGTGATGTGGAGCACAAATAGGGCACAGTGAGACACATTAGGGTACTGTTGGCCATCCACTGCATCCCAACCCATCTCCAGTCATCTCAACTATGTCCTGCCACTGGATCAAGATAGGCTGGGATGAGAGAGTGACACTGACGATCTGCCCAACTCTCACTCACTATAATCCAGTTCACGCACCAAATCAAGACATCGCCCTCCCCAAGTCCTGTGGCAATGGGCGAATGACAAAGCAGCAGGTGCAGATGCACTGGAAACTGTAGCCACAACCTCACACACAGGTGGCCCAGGGCAATAGGTTGCTCTCTACTGGACTGAAGCAGCAGTGGAGTTCTTCAGACCCCTGGGTGTCTGAGCAGCCCTATTTAGGATCACTCTGCTCACCTCCATGGTCTGAGGAAGGGGCTAGAAAAGGTGTCCTAAACATAGCCTGTTTCATCCTACCCCTGGCCTGATTACCACAGCAGGTGTGGTTCCCAACCATGCAATCGAATCACAAAGAAAGAAACATTGGTGACTTCGCTCACTATTGGCACATAGAATGTGCACACGCTCATGGATGGCTCCAAAACAGGCAGACCTGAGAGACAGACAGCACTTGTCACAAGAGAACTCGGCAGGTGCAGCATCCAGATAGCAGCCCTCAGTGAGACCAGGTTCATAGACGAAGGCCAGCTGACAGAAGTTAAAGCCGGTTATACTTTTTTTGGAGTGGCCGCAGCAGCAATGAACATCGTGAAGCAGGAGTGGGTTTCCCAATCAGATCTAATCTAATTAGCAAATTAGCCAGCCTCCCTGAAGGATTCAATGATTGACTCATGTCTCAGTGGCTCCCTCTCAAAGGAAAGTGTCACAGCACCTTCATCAGTGTATATACCCCCACCTTGACAAATCCAGATGAAATTAAAGACAACATTATATAGTACAGTACATCAGATGGACAAGCAACATGACAAGATCCTGGTGGTAAGCAGTATTTCCTGCCTTTACAACAAATCAAATGCTTTATCAACTTGTTTAAAATCACAAGGCTATATATATATATATATATATGTATGTATAAATACAGCTCATTATTTTTGTAGAGACTAGAGAGTGTATGGCACAGTATTTAAGATGAAAATAACCAGGACAGTGTGTGTGAGACTGTGTGTATGTGTGTGTGTGTGTGTGTGTGTGTGTGTGTGTGTGTGTGTGTGTGTGTGTGTGTGTGTGTGTGTGTGTGTGTATGTGTGCGTGTGTGTGTGTGTTTTCTGTAAATCATTTAATTCCACTTGTTCAAATCTGAAGTACCTGTAACAGTAGAAAAAGTTTTAATATTTTAACAACCCAGTTGTACCACAAAAATCTGAGCAAAACTGATTTCTTGGATGTGCACTGATTTAAATCATACTGAGTAAATAATTATTTTCAGAGCATGTATAACCAAGGATATCAGAAGAAAATGAAAAACAAAGATTACCTTGTAGCATTTTCCTGTTGCACAAAACCTGAAATAACACATTGTTCGTCCAGTCAGGGTAAAATAGATGAGCCTTCTTTGGTTCTGTTCAAGCAGCTTTTTTATGTACAAACACATCAGGACTGAGGCTTAATAACTTTAATGTAGATAAACTTATAACTTATAGCTATAACACGCATACATGCTCACTCTCTGGCTGAACTCTCAAAGTGGCACTGGAGGTAGCACATGCTTGCTATTTATATGCAAGTGCTGACCTTGAAACACTTCTTAAATGATACAACACACACACACACTATTCTACATCCTCCCTCCTTGAGACATGAGTCATGCAATATTGATGAGATTAATTGGCATCAATCAATACAAATAATTCTTTGTCATGCAATTATACAGATCTAAATACATATAGACAATTATGTCCAGGTTGCTGTGTATTTCACACTAGGTCTGGAAATATGACCAAATCACAGGACATATAAATTGGAATTAGGTCTAGCAACTAGGACTGTCTGTGTTAAATGTTCAGCTTTGGGAACATCAGGAACATCATCAGGAATGGAAGTAGAAGGTAAGACACGTTCTGCAATAGGAACATTGTCTGGATTGCTCTGAGATCTAGAGTCTTTATCACAGGAACAATGCTGCAATATCGATTCTGGTACAGGAAGAAGATGTCTGTAATTTCTCTTGTACCCCACACCCTGATATTCTAAGAAGCAGGATCTCAGCTTGGCACATATACCTGCTACTTGACCAATCCAGTCTTTCACTTTTCATTGTTTGTATCCTCACTGTATCATCCTCTTTCAATGGATGAAGAAATCTGCTTGATTTGTCATAACTGGACTTCTGGAAAGAATGTTTTCTGAAAAGTCAAGCTCTAATTGACCTGTTGTTCTTAGCTTTAGGCCTCAACAAACTGGAACTAATAAGCAATGTTGTTCTGGTTTGCCTAGATAGAAGTCTCTGAGCAGGCGAGCCAAGTATATCGTGACTGGGTATGTTTCTGAGATTAAGTAAATTCAAAAAGACATCAGTATTATTAAGCTTTGATTTCTCCAACAATTGCTTTGCACTCTGTACTGCACATTCGGGTGGAATACTAGTAACATGCACAAAGTCCCATTCTTTTGCAAATTTATGAAACAACTGACTGGTAAATTGAGTACCATTGTCAGAAACAACTTTGTGTGGACTACCATGGACTGAGAAATGACATTTCAACTTGGTAATAACAGCACTGGATGGTAGATTAGGTAGTAAATCAATCTCAAACCAGTTCGAATAAGAGTCTACCAACAATAAGTAATGCTGATTGTTCCACTCAAATATATCAGTGGCTACTGTTGACCAAGGTAGTTCAGGAACTTGACTTAGCTGAAGTGCTTCTTTTTGCAGATGCAGTTTAGTATTAATGCATACTGAACAAGAAGAAAGTACTTTATCAATGTCTTTTACTAGTGAAGGCCAAAATACTAGTCCTCTTGCCCTTCTTTTGGTAGATTCAGAACTTGGGTGACCACGATGCAAAATCTGGATATATTCATGTTGTAAGGAAGCAGGAACAACAATTTTAGGACCTTTGAAAATAATGCCATCTTCCGTCAACATCTCATCTCTGTAAGGAAAATAAGTTTGCACTTTAGGTGCTACACTAGATTGCTTTTACAGCCATCCAACATTAATGTAGTGGTTGAGCTTTTGCAAAACTGGATCAGTCTTTGTATGATCTCTCAGCTCATCAAGTTGCGTGGTAGAAACATTACACACTTCCATGACATTAAAGTCAAAATTCTCTGCACAAAGCTGTTCCATTGTATTTCTGGGTGATCCAGATAAGGTATCAGCCGGATAAAGAAGTTTGCCTTCTATATAGACCATTTTGAAGTTGTACTTTTGCACTTTGAGCATCATTCTTTATAATCTGACTGGAGCTGAATGCATATGCTTCTTTAAAATAATAACCAGAGGTTTATGATCAGTTTCAATTTGAATAGCTCGACCATAGATATAATCATGAAACTTTGAACATGCAAATACTATTGCCAAAAGTTCTTTCTCAATTTGAGCATACTGTATTTCAGTTTGGATAAGAGATCTAGATGCACAAGTTACTGGTCTGCCCCCTTGAAGAATAACTGTGCCAAGACCAAATTTTGAAGATTCACAGGAAAGAGTTACTGGTTTATTGTTATCATAGTATCTTAATGTAGGTGGAGTAGCAATTTTCTGCTTAAGGTCTTCAAATGCTTATGGGTGCTGTTCCAACCAAGACCATACAACATTTTAGCATGTCAGCTCTCTTAAAGGTGTTGTCAATTCACTGATGTCTGGTATAAACTTGCCTAAATAGTTGACCATGCCAAGAAAACGTTGTAGATCTTGAACATTATCTGGAGCTGGCATATCAAGAATGGCTGCTTGCTTGGAATGGCCTGGTTGCAAGCTAGTGCTAATGAATAAATGATCTACCTATGTAGCTTCTGATAGTCTGAATTTGCACTTCATGTGCTCTGTCTAGAACTCTCTTAAGGTCTATTGCCTCCAACCAATAAACTATCTACTATTATGGCACAAGGATAACCTGAAAAAATTTGCTTCATTGCACACTGAATGACTTCACTTGCAGAATTTTTTCCAACTGGCATCCTGTGGAATCTGTATCTGCCAAACGGGGTACTGAAAGTAGTCAGTAATGAGGATTTGTGATCAAGCATTACTTGCCAAAATTAACTTTTTGCATCCAAGACAGAAAAAACAGTGGCATTTGTTATTAGGTCTGCCACTTTCTTGACTGTACACATTGGACAAAATGATCTTTTTAATGCTTTGTTAAAATCTCTTGGGTCAATACATATTCTCATTTTGTCTGTGCCTTTTTTGCGGGCTGGATGACACCCATTCAATTGGTTGTGTGACTGGACAAATCATAGCTTGCTGCACCATTTTATCCAGTTGAGCTTTAACTTTATCTTGCATAGCTATAGGAACTTTTCTTGTCAGTTTGACCACTGGACTAACCTCTGGGTCTAACTTCATAGAATACACAACTGGACGTTTGCCCAACTTGTCACTGAAAACATCTACATGCTCTGAAAAAATAGCTTCAGTAAAACTGGAACTAGAATATGTGCTTATATGATGAACCTCTTTGGTAAATGAAAGCAAATTCATTCTCATACTGTCTCTGAGATCCAGTAATGACTGTACAGGTCTTCGGACTACATAGAATAAGAAGTTGTAACAGTTCCTAGCCAAATAACATGAAAGCACTACTGAGCCTTTGGTTTGAATTTCTTTACCTCCATAAGGAACAAGTTTTACACAAATAGCCAGAGTGAGTTATTCACCAGTTCTCACCTTAGCAAATTTGTCTTCTGATATAACTCTACACTTTGAACCAGTGTCCACTTTAAGCTCGGTGGATTTACCATTGATCTGGACAGTAAAAAACACTTCACTCTTCACCAACAAATTCACTGCATCAACCTTTTCACCAATTACTGATATACCATCTACATCAAAAGTAGAATTACAGCTCTCTATATGATCAACTTGCTTTTTTGAGTGACCCTTCTTTATAGCTGTGTGAAGTTTACTTGATTTGCAAAACTTCTGAACATGGTTCCATTTTTTTTAAACTTGTGGCATTGCTGACCAAATACTAAGCATTTTACTCTTTTAGACTCACGACTGACACCACAGTTGAGACAGTCAACAATAAAGCTGGATTTGGGTTTTGCTGACTCACCCTTGTACTGCACTGAGCATGAACTTTTCTTAGAACTTGCTGGAAAACTACAGGTTTTACCTGGGGAGACTGCTGGAGTAGCAGGTACTATGTGCTTAAGCCTGCTTCTGCTAGCCTCATGTTGCATACTGCTTACATTTGCTCTGGAGCCTGCTGAAGCCATGCTCTTATCATGCATACGTGTGTGCCTTTCTATAACTTCATGGATTTGACAAATCTCAATAGCTTTGTTCAGCATTAAGACACTGTCATGAAGCAAAATCTTTTTCACTGCAGCACTATTAATATCACACACACAACCCTGTTGTTTATTAGCTCATCTTTTAAGTCACCAAATCAACACATTTTAGCTTTGTTTCTCAGGTCAGTAATGTAAGCTTCAAAGGTTTCCCTGATTTCTAATCTCTTGTGTAAAACAAATGCCTCTCTAATATAATATTTGTCTGGGGGGTTACACATTTCCCTAAACTTGCATGTCAAACACTCGGGGGGGGGGTTCTTCCCTTGATTCAGCCTGTACAACAATATGATGGTTTTCACCTTCTCCCTCATATACTGCTGGTGTATACACAAATGAATGCTCTCTTTCAATGACCTCTGACCCAGCTAGATTTAGCAAAATGAATGCCTAGGTGCATGCATCTTTGTCAAAATAAGCTGCTTGTATAAAAAATATTGTACTCTTGCTCAAATATTCTCCAGTTCTCTGCAATATTCTGATCAAATACTAGTGGTGATGGTTTTCGAAATCCATCTGCCGTATTAACACATACCAATGAAGGCTTTTTAGTATAAATGAACACTCACACAAGTGCATACTCCAGAAATTTATGCCAGCATTTGTAACTATGCACAATAGCACAAGAAGCCTCTGAATAACTGAACTTTGTGAAATAAGACTCTCAGACCCCAGAATACTCTTGAAATAACTGTACTGTAAGAAATCACCTCATCAGTATAAGAAACATTTCAAAATAACTGCACTGTGTGGATAAATTGGGCAGAAGAAGCTTAGAGTAAGAAGCATTTCATGCAGCTGCACTTCAAGAATAAACAGCACACAGTGCACTGAAACTTTCCCAAAATGGCTGTACTTTGCTAAATAACTCTTTACAGTGCAAGAAACACTCTGTAATGGTGACACTTTGCGAACAGACACCAAGCACAGGAAACTTTTCGAAATGGCTGTATTTTGACTGTACTTCACAAAATAATGGCACCTTGGACACAAATAAACTCTTCAGAATAAATGCTCAGTAATAAGCACACATTGTAAGCACTTTACACTGTTTGAGATACTTCAAATAACTATAGTTATGCCCTTAATACAATGCAAAATAGTAGTTATGTCAAAACACAGTACTTTGCCAAGAAACATGCAGTTGCCTTGCGTTATTTAAGCTTAATATGCCTTTTTTGCCCTTATTATATTTGTTTTGCTCATTTAATCTTTTTCCAAACGAACCAAAAAAACAGGAACTGCAACTAAACTGATAATCAGCAAACACCACCAAGCAGTAAACGAAGATGGTAAATCGTCACCCAGAGCCGAGGTTCACAAGGACTCCAGTCCGATCATATTAGTTGAACACTTTATTCAGATATACATCTGAATAAAGTGTTCAACTAATATGATCGGACTGGAGTCCTTGTGAACCTCGGCTCTGGGTGACGATTTACCATCTTCGTTTACTGCTTGGTGGTGTTTGCTGATAATCTTTTTCCAAGCCTTTTATACTTTTCTTGTGCTTGTTTTACTCTAAACATGCCCATTTTAATTTAAACATGCTTGTTTTGGAATTCAGAGGTAATTCCGATCCCCTTATGTGCTTTTCTGATAATTGTTTTATCAAATATCTCAATTTTAAACATTTCATTTAATTAATAAACCATTTGTGCAGCTCGCATGCTTAATAATGTGGTTTGTGTCCTTGTAATGCTCCATTTTATCTTTTTTATAAAACAAATCATTTGTGCAAGTTTTCATTACCTTTGGTTCATTTCTGGCCCTTTTTTGTGCTCAGTTCTCTTAGTTTACCTTGACTGTTAACTCTGCTCCTCATTGCTCTGAAAAGCAGTCTCTGGAATCCAGGTTCTGACACCACGTTGCTCGTCTAATCAGGATAAAATAGACGAGCCTTCGTGGGTTCTGTTCAAGCAGCTTTATTATGTACAAACACATCAGGATTGAGGCTTAATAACTTTAACTTAGATAAACCTATAAACAAACTAGCTATAACACTCATACATGTTCACGCTCTGGCTGCACTCTCAAAATGGCACAGAAGCTAGCATGTGCTTGTTATCTATATGCACATGCTGACCTTCATATGCTTCTTAAAGGTACAACACATATACACACTATTCTACAACACAGCAATTCCATCACTGCTCAAAGTTTGACTTGGCGAGTATATGCATATGAATATACAGTGATATGAGCAAATCAGAACATGAAAATATGACTATCGAATGTATTTGACAATTGGTGATGTCTTCATTTCTCAACAAGCACAGATACTGTACTCTTTGGCTTGAAATGCTGGTTAATGATTTACAATGATTACTGGATGCCCACTGGGTGACGTTCACTGTAACATCAACTATTTCAGAATAAGGTGAGTGCCAGATGCTCCAGAGACGAGCATTGTGGAGGAGCTGATTCAGACGACATGAGAGTATGAATGGGAGAGTATAGAAGGCAACGTTAGCAGCAGCACCACCAATCCCAACCAACACATTCACAAGAAGCAGTAGCATCTTGTCCATTTTAGAGCATCTGAACTGAGAATACCATATCCAGTGAACAAACCAGCTGGGGAATCATAAGAACACACTTAGGTTCATAGGTTCTTAGGTGTGTACTAGGCTAATGGCCCTGGAGCCTTTACAAGCCTAGCCCATAGGATTACTCTGGCATTGTGCCACCCGACATTAGTTCCCAGTGCCTCTGTCAAGTAAAGCCACTGGAGTGATCCCCGGGGTGAATTTTCTATTTCTCATCTACTCATCAAGGTTTCTCTTGAAGAGGCCCAGTGAGGTGCTCTGTTTGACACGTATTGGAAGTCTATTCCATAGCATGGGCAGTCTCTGGGTTATGAACCTGTCCCTCCAGCATGTTATGTTGATTGTGGTAATGAGGTTGAGATTTCTGGAGCATGTAGTGTGGAGGGATTGAGATTTCTTTAGCTGTAGCATTTCTAACAGAGCTGGGTTAGACATGGCTTTGTAAGTCAAGCAGAGATCACCTCTAAGTAGGTGATAGGAGACAGAGAATAGTTAGAGTTTTTGAGTCTGTCCATATAGGACAAGTGTTTAAGGCCTAGGATCATCTTTGTGAGGTAATTTTGTGGCCTGTCTAGTTGTTGCAGGTGTCTAGTGAGGTACATGCCAAATTGGACATTGTACTCGATGACTGGCCTAATGAGGGAAGAGTAGAGGGAGACAATGACCTCTTTCTTCCTGGATGAAAAACCCTTAGTAATGAGATGTGCCACATAGAAGGGCTTTCTGACCACAGTGGCAATGTGGTGGTCAAAACAGAGGTTACTGTCAACCTGTGTTCCCATATCTCTTATAACACCTCACGTGTTCAGTGAACTACCATCGATGTGGGGTAATTTACTGGAACTGAGTTTTTCCCAAAGGGGGTGATGACACATTTTGTTTGGCATTGAGCTGAAGGCCATGATTGTGATGCCAGTCGTTGGTATCAGTGAGGCCTTTCTGCAGGATGCCAACATCACTTGGGGAGTTAATAATAGCTCCCAACTTGCAATCATCTTCGAATTTTGTTAGCCAGAGTCCCTTTGTGTTGGCCTGGACTTTAGAGAAATAGATACCAAACAGGAGAGGACCCAGGACCAAACCCTGGGGGACTCCACTCGTGACTGGTCGGCAGTCAAACTTGGAGTCAGCTACTTTCACAATGTGGGTTCTATCTGTGAGTCAGTTTGCAACCTACCTAGTGATATAGGTGTTGATGCCTAGCTTAGTGAGTTTTTCTATGATTCCTGAGTGGGGAATGGTATCAAAAGCCTTGGCCAGATCAAGGTAGGCTGTATGAACCAACTTGCCTTCATCCACAGCTCTGTTGACTGACTCAAAGAAGTTAACCAAGTTGAGCAGATTTGATCTGCCCTTCACAAAACCAAACTGTGTGGGATCCAGAGTTTTGGAGATTCCCTATATCCTTGTTTATTAGGTCCACGATGATGCATTCCATAGTTGGCATACCAGACTCACCAGGCTAATGGGACAATAGTTCCCAGGGTCTGTAGTCACTCCTCCTTTGTGGCGAGGGATGACTGTAGCAGTGGTAGGGACAAAGCCTGAGGTGAGGCTGTGATTGAACATGGCACACAGGTGTGGTGCCATTTCACTCTGTAGTTCATGTAGAACACAACCAGGGATATTTTCAGGTCCCATAGAAGCTGTATTCTTGGCCTTGGACAGTGCTGTTTTAACCTGTGCAGCAGTAATACTGGGTGTCTGGCAATCTACTGGTATTGTGATTGGTTCTTTGGGGGGGGGGGTAAAGTTGGCACTGTGTCGGCCAGTATATTGGCAAAATCTGTTGGCTCGGTATAGGAGGTACCATTGTGCAGCATCTCAGAGCAAACCTGGGTATTGCTGTGGAGATTCTTTACATAACTATAGAAGGCCTTGTAGTTGTCTTTAATATCTGCTGCAATTCTGTTTTCCTAGTTAGCTTTAGAGGATTTGATGAGGGATCTCAACTTTTTGTTGAGGTTGATAAGGAAGTTTTTCCAGTCTTGGAGCTTCACCTTATTCTGCATCAGTTTCTTCCTACTGTTGGAGAGTTTGTTTATGGCAGGGGCCACCAGAGTGGCTTTCTTTTTTTGGAGGAGAGCATCTTGGTTCTATTGGGTATGGCAAGATCCATGCATTTGTGTACGTGTTCATACAGTGCATTGGTGTATGATTCAGCGGTCATACAACTATTCTCCATTTACACTTGCATGGCTATTTATCTCTTCATCTCTTCTTATCTCTTCATCAGTATTAATTGCCTGTCAAGCCAACATTTTTGTTCAGAAGAAAATAGGAGCTAGATACTTGTCTATCTGCTACTTTTGAGACATTTGATTGTAACTGCTGGTTTTGAAAGATGGTTGCAAACTATATCAACTATGGGCATCTGTCGGTAAAGGAAAATAGCGGCCAGCAAAAAGAACCTGAGGCATTGCTGATGTAAAACTCAAGGCAATGTGCTGTGTCCCTTTCCTTTGGCACAAATACAATGCACTTTGATTTGTGACTGTGCTACCTCAAAGTTCAAAGTTCAAACAAGTAATCCACTTCCCAAGCCAAGGAACCAAGATGTTCAGGAGAAGTTGACTAGATTCCTGTTTCCTACCCTTTCATCAGTGCTTCTTTTTCTTAAATGTATTTAACAAGAGCCAAAGCTTTATGACTAACTTGATCATCCTTTCTCCATATTCAGCAGCTAGAGCCTAAACCAAAGACCATGATGCACAGTGCAAGGTTATTGTTCCTCTGTCATTAAGTTCGGCATTTTTTCCTCTGTCTTTCTAATGACAGAGGGACAATATTTTACTTAAAGACTAAAATATTGTCCCTCTGTCATTACTGAGACAGAACCACAGAGAGACAGAAACACAAAGCCAATCTCTAAAAAGCATTCAAATATAATTCTAATAGAAAAATATGAAAAATATTTTTTTTAATAAAGAATGCTTTTTGTTCAGGTACTCTAAAAAAGTGAAAAATAAGGAAGAAGAGTAAAAACTTTGCTAAAAAAACACAGACAAGCTAATTTCAGAAAAGCAGTGAAGGTCAGTTTTGCCAATTCTGGTAATGAGGTACTCAAAAGAAGTAGCAGAAATCAAAAAAATCAACCTTGAATACCTTTCTGAAATTAACTTGTCTGTGTCACTCTTCTCCCTTATTTTTTTTTTAATTTTTAGAGCACCTGAATAAAAAGCATTCTTTATTTAAAAAATCGGTTTACATTCGTACTGTCAAGTGTACATTGCTCGACCATACATTTGAACAACTTTTTTCCGTGAATCCTGTAACGCTGAACAGTCAAAATGTCATAAAAACACTGGATTCAACATTTTTGACCACTCTACACCCTAAAACGAGTGCTAACATGGGTCAAAAAGGGGACAGGACGGGATTTTGCAATTCACAACACTTGCAATCGCAGTTTTGAAATGTTGCCGCACTCTTTCGGCCATACAGCTCAACCATTCACCGGTCGACCATATGCATGTACACCAAAAAATCTTTTTTTATATTTTTGTTTTTACTTTTTAGTCTTTAAGTCAAATATTGTCCCTCTGTCATTAGTGAGACAGAACCATAGAGGGATAGAACCACAAAACCAATTTCAATAAAAAGCAATCTAAAAAAGTAAAATACGCTGAGAAACCCTTGATGCTGCATTTGACTAGCAACCATTGTCATGGAAACAGTGCACAGTATCGGAGCTACAGTTGCTGTGGGCTTAAATTGCTGCTGTTGTGATTAAATGGTGATATTTCAAAGGTATAATGATTATTTGGTGTCAGTCTGTCCACAATTATAATAAAATACATAAATATCACTGCTTGTGTAATGCAAAAGCAAAAGGAAAACTTTATTAGAACAAACAGTGAGTGCGATAGTCACATGTTCATCAGACTGAAGTCTGTAAAGAACTGCAAGATGAAAGCACTCAGGACTTGTTTTCTTCTTATTCCACATTACACAAGGTGGTTTTCCCCTAATTTGTTGATGTTTCACTGTTTCTGCTGTTATAGGACAATTTAGTTGTTAGATAAAAGAATACCTGTCAGCAGTCAAGATTTTTGCAAAAGATTCTTGATTTTAACTCTTATTCTGCCATTTCCTCCTCAAATGTTTGATTTTTATGGTAAATCAATGTGGATTGCAGTCAGTTATGCCAAACATCAGAGCTTCATACATTGTATTGTTTAGAAAGTGCAACTTGAGCTTTCTATTAATGCTTTAAGTGAAATGGACTATCATCCCCGAATTTGGACCTTCCTCACATGATTATTTTTTTGGATTTGTGTGCTGATTTAAATGATGTAAGGAGATGCAAGAGAGTGTGCGTGCATGTGTGTGTGTGTGTGTGTGTGTGTGTGTGTGTGTGTGTGTGTGTGTGTGTGTGGGTGTGTGTGTGTGTGTGTGTCTGTGTATGAGTGTGCATGTCTGTATATCTCTATGTTATTCTGAATGAATCTGGTGTGTGTGTGTGTGTGTATATTGTCTCACTAATGACAGTGGGACAATATTTTACTTAAAGATTAAAATTTTGTCCCTCTGTCATTATGTTTACTTTATAAGTAAAATATTATTCCTCTGCCATTAGGGAGGCAGTGAAAAAATGCCAAGTGAATTGCTAATGACAGAGGTACAATATTTTTCTTAAAAACTAAAATATTGTCCCACTGTCATTATTAGAATATATTTTTTAATTGGTTAGCAAGACAGAACCACAAAGGGACAGAGCCAGAAAGCCAATTTCATTAAAAGGAAGTCTAAAAAATAACATTCATTATAAATGCCAGCACACATACATCGATTTAACTTTATTAAATATCAGTTCTGCAAAATCTATTTATCTGGCATGTGAGAATAACAAAAAGTTTTACTAAGTACAAAAGCAGCGCCAGACAGGATGACCTTATGACTGTAGTGCTGCACAAATCCTAACTTCCCGTGGAAGATAGTCAGTTAACAACATCAAATGTTAGAGAACATCCTGCCCAGAAATTAGGTTTAGATGTATAACCTGGTTTTCTATTTTTTTTAAGTAAAATAGAGTAATAATGAACTGTCGTCCCTAATTCTGTGCCTCGCTCCATTATCTTTTGATGATTTTTGAGTATTTTTTCCTCATTTTTTTTAGATTTATCTCCTTTCTAATACATCAGATAAATACTGAGATCACTTGCTCTCAATTACCTAAAGCAGATGATCTCAGAGGGTACTGGAGCTATTCACAGTGACTAACAGATGCACCTGACCCACCAGGACAATTTTCCATTGCAGGTATGGCTTTAGGTAATGGCAGAACAGCAAGCAGTAGTAAGTAATTCATACAAAGTGAATCACTTACTTTTTTAACACTTTAAGTTTTACTTATACAACCATGCATTCTGTACATAACACCTTATGCAGCCATGTATTCTACATATACCACCTTATATCTTGTTTATATACATTCAGTACCTAACACCTTATAGAACAATTCATTTTGTACATAGCACCTTATACAACCATGCATTCTGTACATAACACCTTATACAGCCATGTATTCTACATATACCACCTTATATCTTGTTTATATACATTCAGTACCTAACACCTTATAGAACAATTCATTTTGTACATAGCACCTTATACAACCATGCATTCTGTACATAACACCTTATGCAGCCATGTATTCTACATATACCACCTTATATCTTGTTTATATACATTCAGTACCTAACAACTTATAGAACAATTCATTTTGTACATAGCACCTTATACAACCATGCATTCTGTACATAACACCTTATGCAGCCATGTATTCTACATATACCACCTTATATCTTGTTTATATACATTCAGTACCTAACACCTTATAGAACAATTCATTTTGTACATAGCACCTTATACAACCAAGCATTCAGTGCATAACAACTTATACAACCATGCATTCTGTACATAACACCTTATGCAGCCATGTATTCTACATATACCACCTTATATCTTGTTTATATACATTCAGTACCTAACACCTTACAGAACAATTCATTTTGTACATAGCACCTTATACAACCAAGCATTCAGTGCATAACAACTTATACAACCATGCATTCTGTACATAATGCCATAGACAACCATGAATTTGGTACATAACACCTTATACAACCATGCATTATATTGCTCTTCAATGAGGCCCATCATCATATTAGCAAAATTTGCAACAAATGGAGCACATGTACAAGGAACAACCCATTAAATGTAATGAATTTATTTTTAAGCAAAATTTAGTAAACTCTAATATGTCGTGGCCATAGGTTCTCTCAAAAAATGCGATATTGCATGAAAACTATTGCTATGCTTTATATTTTTACATAAGGAGACCACAATTGCAACTATCCAGTAATAGCCTATACACTGCGTTAATTGACTTTTGAAATCAGATCTGTTGTTTTAAATATGAAAGCAACTAATTAACAGGAGAATGTAACACTGACTTAATTAACTTTCATAAGTTCTTAAAAAACACTGCAACCTGTTTTTGTGAGTCTTCATAGTGGTTTAATACAATCTTTATGTAACTTTGGTAAACAATAAAAACAAGGTATTCTTGTATTATTTACCAATATATATCTTTTTTTCATCTTCTTGGAAGACAAGTCTCAGCCTACACATTTTAACTGATTCATGCAATCTATTACATGCTCAATCTTTGTCTTTCATATAATTTATACCATAAACTTAATTCTTCCTTAAATGTGACTTACGTATTTCATAATGAATCAATTTGACAATATTATATCTACCTTCATCTTCTGGTTTTAATATCAATTGTTTGTTTTTCTTTAAAATTCTTTTAAACTATACTATTGTTGTTTGCTCAATTTTATTTTGATAAAATGTTACATATAGGTCCTAGCTGCTTGGGCTGATGGTAGCTCAGGTTGATATAGAAGATCCCAGAGCACCCAATGGAAAATTGAGAAGTCCCCTCTTTGGAGAAGTCCCCTGTTCCCTGTCTTAATTTCCCCTAGTTATTATAAATATAACCTCTGATCTCCTCTAAAAAGAGACTAATAGTCTAGTGAGACTAACCAGGTCAGAAAAGTACAGAAATATAGATAGATATATAGACAGACAGAGATAAATGGATAGATAGATAGATAGATAGAGAGATAGATAGATAGATAGATAGATAGATAGATAGATAGATAGAAAGATAGATAGATATACTTAATTTCTATCAAATAACTTAAACATTTACATTATTAGAAGAGAAATAAATTAGAGTTAGTTTCACACAAAATGATCATATAGAGAAATACACCAGTCCATAGAACTGTTAATGTCCATATTCTTCTCATAAAGTAAAAATGAAATCATTGATGAGATAGAGTCAAATTCAATATTTTTTTTACTGTAATCAGTTTTATTTTCAAGAAAGTTCATCAAATGTGACTTATTAATTAAGTCAACAAGTCCTTTTCCAGCATTAACAAATTCTGTAAATTGATCGGTACAAAATTTAATCCCACTGAAAGTACAAAGAGAGTTCAAAAGGGATATTAATACATGATAAGTTGACAACAACATTAGAATTATATTTTGCAAAAACCCAAAGCAATAAATCAGAAGAACAATCACAAATGTGAACATATTTAGCAAGACATACCCTTGTTAGGGCATCTGCTCTTATTATTGGTGTTATGTCCTCCTTCAGCATTGGAGCAATGTCTTTTCCACCACCTCAAAAGACAAGAAAAGTGGCCAGATTCTTTCTATACTCACTGTGATTTCCATTTTCTGAACCTCCTTGGATGCCAACATCATCAGCCACACATCCTATTTGTCTAGGCCCACCAGACGTATTGCTCGAGGCTGTACTCATGCAGACACCTTAATTATATTTTATAGTTGTTTCTTTTAGTGTTTTAGTGTCTCCACATAAACATATATTTTTTCTTAATCATTAACATCCCTTTCTAATCTTTTACTAGTTTCTCTTTTTAGTTCACAAGTTTCTGAATGTTTGCCCTTAATATTTTAATAAGTAATCCCATAGTGCTGCAGAAAGTTGGGCTTTGATTTGTACCCCTGAGGCCTTGATTTCTTCATCACTTTTTAGAATGCTTTTTATTGAAATTGGCTTTGTGGCTGTGTCCCTCAGTGGGTCTCTCTCGATAAGCCATTTTCAATAAAAGGTATTCCAATAATGGCAGAGGGACAATATTTTAGTCTTTAAGGAAATTATTGTCCCCCTGTCATTAGTGAGACAATACACACATGCAGACACGCACACACACACATGCACACACACACACACACTCACACACACACACACACACACACACACACACACACACACACACACACACACACACACACACACACACACACACACACACACACACACACATCAAATCATAAATAAGAGACAAAAATCATACATGCCATGCCCAATGAGTAACATTTGAGAGTTAAATACTGCCCCTGCACACACACTTGCACATTCACGCACTCGCATATTCGTACTTTCTTGCACTTATGCACCAGCCACCTGCACAGAGATGCATCATTTCTGAAATAAGCTTGCACCTTGTCTCCTGCCTTGCCTATCTTTTGGCACCGCTGACTGGTCCTGCAGTATGCTGCTACATCTCTGGAAATCCCAGGCCAATAAAAGTTCACCATAATATGTCTCTTTGTACATTTTATGCCCATATGATGGGCAAAGGGAATATAATGGGCTATGGCTAGAAGTGCCAGATAGTAGGCTCTGGTCACTACCAACTGTTGTATTCTTTCACCCTTTAGCCCTCCCTCAGGGTTCCACTCTCTATACAGTAACCCTTTGTCCCAGTATACAGATTCCCCCTTCACTTTTGAATTAGGAGCCTTACTAGCTACCTCCCTCAGGCCTTGTAATATAGGGTCTGTGAGCTGAGCATGTCTCAACTCTCTTAGTAACCCTCCACATCTCCCCTTCCACAGGAAGTCTGGTATTCTCTGACAGCAGTGCCTCACTGTCAGCCTAGGCACTGCTACTCACCTCTGCCTTTGCAGTCACTTTGTCCAAGGGACCATCAGTACCCACAAGCAGCTGTGGCTCACATTCAGTCTCACTGCTGCAGGGTATCTCCCTCCCTGAAGTAACCACCTCATCAGTCCTGGCTGCAAGTGTGCTGACTATCTGGGTCTCCCCCAGGCTACCAGACCCACATGTTTGTCTCCAAACCTGACTGCATGTAACTACATGCACACACACAGTACTGCATTATCAGAATCATTCCCTATCAGGATATCTGAAGGGATATCCTCAAACACACCTACTTGCTGGCTTCCTTTTCCACCCTCCCAGTCAACATCAACTCTAGCTAAAGGTATTTGGAATGGGATCCTCCTAAAGCTATGACTAGAGTAGCCTGCCCAAGCAAGTAGTGCTCTTCTCTAAGCATTTCCAGCTTCATAATGGTTAGGTCAGAGGCTTTGTGTCTCTTTTTCTCTTAGCAATGGCCTCTTTCCCATCCACTGATAGGATATACCCTCTTCTAGTAGTTTTGTACCCTTGTTGTATCGGGACAACTTACTGCTGGAATTTTGTCATTCCCACTTACTGGCTCTCCCATCTTTTATTCCCCACCTTGCCTTCATGGACATCTATATCCTACAAGGCCCCATTGGTTGCATTTAAAACATTTAACCCTTGGTCCTGGATGTGTACCTGCACTAGTGGCTTCCCCTGCTACTGGCGGACTCTGTTGGTGCAGTCTGGTCTGCCCATAATGGGTTCCCTTGTACTCATGAGCAGCACTGGGTTCCCTTTTTCTGTGCAGTGATGCCCTGTTTGCTAAGTATACAAACCTTCTACCCAAATCATGTGCAGTATTGCATTGTCTATCAGCTAACCAGATTCTCATGTACTCAAGCAAAGTGTTAAGGGCTTGTTCCCTCACCAAATGGTCTGCCACCCCTTCTCAAGTGGTGACCTGACATCCACTCACCCACCTATAAAAGTAAGTGCTTAGTTCAGCAATATATTCACTCGCATTTTCATCTGCCTTGCGTCTATACTCACAAAAGTTTTTTTCTATAAGCTTCGGGTGTTAACTTAAAACATTATAACAAAGAGTTTTTTTTACAATATTATAATTTAAACAATCAATATCAGACAATTTGGAAATTGCAGTTACAGCTTTACCATGGAGTAAAGGGGTCAGGAACCATACCCAGACCCCTTGGTCAACATTACATTGTTTACATACCCTTTCAAACATATGAATGAACCTATTAAACTTATCCCCCCTCTGGAAATTGTGGAAGAGATTTACGGACCTTTTTTGCTTCTGGGGTTTGGTTACTCCCTTCCCCATTACCTCCATGACTCTGGTGAAGAGTCAGCATCTCCTTTTCATGTTGCCTCTACCTCTCATTCTTCTCGGCTTCCAGGCATCACAGTTTCTCATTTTCCTCAGCCTTCAAACCTTGCAGTTTCTCATTTTCCTCAGTCTCTAGACGTCTCAGCCTCTCTGCTGGTTCTATTTCCAAATTCTTAGCCTCCAGCTCAAGTTTCTTTAACTCCAGATGGGTTTTTAAGTCCTCTGTGGAAAGGTTGAGCTGTCCATTTTCTGAGAGATGTACATTTGCAAGACCAGCCTGGTACTCCTCCTGACTGCTGGTCTGTGATGCAGCTGTGTCAAACGCTGCACTAATTTCTGCCTTAGGTTGGCATGCACCAGTCCTTTTGCTTGGCACATCTCAGTCAACTTGCACTTTGTCAGCTCGCCATACTCCTCTGCTGACATGCTTGCCTGGTCTCCCTGACTAACTAAGCTAACAACCCCCCCCCAAAAAAAAAAAAAACAATTGTGATGTGAAACTCTGAATGTTCACTGCCTGGCTGATTGACAGTAAAAACATCTTCAGTGACCACTGTACACAGACTCCAGGAATTCAATATCCATGCCACTACAAGCCAATTAATACATGATGTGGGTTTCTCACCACTGTCAACCAATTAATATGTGATGTGGAGATCCCACCACTGGCACCACTTAATATGTGATGCACTAACACTAGCCCAGTAATCAAGGAGCATCAGTCCTCATCACTGACAACAGCTAGGGGACGTACACACTTGTAAATGACAAGTACACACACAGTAAAGTGCAATTTCCCTTAAGTGTACACAGAGATCAAAGTCAGTCTACAGCTGGTTTCTCCCTCTTCCTCCAAATCCCCAATAAGACTCCCCACTGGCACAGCTATAGGGTTGAGATCTCAGCTGAGGGGCCAAGCCAAGGCCTCCAGCACTCGCTCTGTCCAACAGTGCTTCATGTCCCTGCCCAAGTAGCTCACACACACACACACACACACACACACACACACACACACACACACACACACACATACACACACACACACACACACACACACACACACACACACACACACACACACACACACTTTGAGATTTGGTTTATATACAAACACACACACCTGGGGAAGGCTGGTATAGGTTTATTAGCTATATCCCCTTCTGCCCAGACTATAAGATAGTTTCCACTGCCACCAACCCCTACTTATCAGCTACTATAAAGCCCTTACAAACGGTGTCCAAGCCTACTCTGTAATGTTACTATTAATCCCAATGGTAGTTTTGACCAAGCGCCAGACTATTAGGAGTGACCTGTACAGTGTCACCAAATACATATGCTAGTACTCTCAGAACTTAAATATGTCTCACAAATATCAGCCACAAAGATAGGTTTAAATATATTTAATAATAAATAAAAGAATAAGACTACACTCAGTAACTCAACACGGTGACTTCAGAATTCAAAATCAGAGGAAATATTTTAAAACAGCATTGCAGGACAGTCTCAAATAAATACAGAAAACATCAAAACTAATATCTGATATATTCCTAACTATAACTATAAGAGATAATATGCCCTGAATCCTACACACAGAGCAACAAGCAGGCAGAAATGCAGAAGGTGGTGATAAGTGGATGTTCTTGGATGTTCTTGTTCTCTCTGTTAAAAATACATATCTCTCAGATGTTTGCCAGATCTTGGCAGTCATAAAACAGTAAAACACTTTACATTTTAAACCTAGTAATTACTTTTCTTTCAAGAGAATAGAAAAATTTCTAGCTCTAGACAGTGTGTCTGCTATTGAACTAAAACTGAGAGATAACATCTTTTGTATATGGCTCGATATAAAGTCACTTAACCTCAACTATTCTTAAGTTTTGCAGGTTAATCTTCTATGTTCTAGCAGGGTATGCTGTTGTTACATTATTGAAGCTCCTTAATAACATACAGTTCTGTAGAAATCATATCAATATTCACAAATGACATAGGATTATTTTCAAAATTCCAGATAGCTGGGCTGACAGCATAACACTTGCCATGCAGACCTTTCAGAAACAGACTGGGAACATGTTGGATATCCCACAGGCTTCTGCCTCAAGGCTACTATGGCAGTTCCTGGATGTACTCTTGACATATGTGGATCAGTACATCTATTTTCTGGTGGCACTTCAAGATTGACCCTGGACTGTGAGTGCCTTTTATGAGGCTGCATGGATCCTTGAGTATCTCGTGTGTTAGATTGCACCCAAGTTGTAATTAGGGCCCTATCTGGTCCACAGGGGAGTTGTAGCACAGTACGACGAGCTACCATTCCATCAACTGCCAAGTAGCATGTGATGTATGGGAGTGCATCACTATTGTCTTTGTCTAGCATCATGGCAGTGCACATGATTCCTATATCTGGCACACTAGCTCACTCTTCCTGCATGAGTTCACAAAGATGCCCTTTGGGATGAAAAATGCCCTAGTGACTTTACAAAGGCTGGTAGATTGTATCCTAGCAAGAGCAGGGGATTTTGCCCTTGCTTACCTAGATGATATTGTCATCTACAGCTATTCCTAGCAAGAGCACCTTCAGGATGTCAGGAAGGTGCTGGACAGACTAAAGAGGGCAGGGTTGACCATTAACATCAGCAAATGTCAGGTGGATATGGCAGAGGTCTCCTACCTTGGACATAGAGTGAGGTGTGGTAAGATCAGGCCAGAACCTGCCAAAGTGGAAGCCATTCAGGCATGGCCTGCCCCTGCTACCAAAAAGCAGGTGAGGGCATTCCTAGGTCAGCAGGGTACTATGGATAGCTTGTCCCCATGTATAGTACCATAGCTGCTCCCCTCATAAACCTGACAAGGAAAAACAGGCCAGATAAGGTAGTGTGGACCCCAGCATGTGATCAGACATTCCAGAAGCTTAAAGGAGCTTTGTGAGGACCCCCTGTGTTAGCCAGTCCAGATTACAGCAAAGAATTTGTTGTGCAGGTGGATGCTTCAAACCATGGGGTGGGGGCTGTACTTAGCCAGGTTTCCTCAGAGGGAGAAGAGCACCCAGTGGCGCATCTCAGTCGTAGGCTCCAACCCAGGGAGGAATGCTATGCAGCTGTAGAAAAGGAATGCCTAGCCATAGTGTGAACTCTGTCAAATCTTCAGCCTTATCCATATGGAAGGAAATTCACTGTAGTTACAGACCACAATCCCTTAACATGGCAAAATCGAGCTAGCCAGCAAAATGCCAGGTTACTAAGGTGGAGCCTAGGGTAGCAAGCATATAATATGACAGTGCAGCACTGCAGTGTGGTTATAATGCCAATGCAGATGGACTCTCAAGACAGGGAATGGAGTATGGTATGCCAAGATAGGCTCAACCCTCTCAAGCAATGTTTCTCAAGGGTCACTTGAAAAACTAGCTTGAGTTTTCGGGGGGGATGTTACACTGCCAGCCCAACTATCTGGAATTTTGTAAATAATTCTATGTTATTTGTTAATATTGCTATGATTTGTACAGAACTGTATGTTATATACTCAGGTTCAAGAATGTAACCACAGCTTGCCCTGCAGGAACATAGAAGATTAATCTGGAAAACCTAAGAATAGTTGAGGTTAAGTTACTTTATATCTGTGCAAAAAACAAAAGAAAAACTGGTAAAAACAGGCACAGTGGAAAACCATAAAAGCCAGCAAAAAGGTGAACAAGTACTGTCACACCAATGCGAAATAAAATAAAATAAGATCTTTAATGTTTAATGTGAGTGCTTTCAGCAAGCACATTAACTTGCCTTCATCAGACAAACAGTTGTAAAACACTTTTGGTTCTCCTTATATACTATTAAGTTGAGTAAATTAATGAGTCAGCCTACTTAACAAGCAGGAATTTTAAAGTAGCCTCGCCCCTATACTATAAAATAAACCATAAGTTACAATGTAAATACAATGTAACTATATACTATTTACAAACAATAAAAATCCAATATTAGTCGAAGACCCACTTATACAAGACCAAACGCTGTTGCAGAAAAGGTTTGAATAAACACTTTCCAAAATCTTGTTCTCATAAAGAATATATGTGAGCCACAGGTAGATGTAATGAGTCCCTAAGAATATTTCAACAAAGTTGCTATGTTAACTAAGAACTATAAACTTAACAGTATATAACATCTAACAAATAAATGTAAATATAAAAAATGAAAAATAAAATCATCAATAAACATTAACAGGAACAGTAGGTTCATAAGTCCCTCTAAAGTGGACCAAAAATATATGTATGTGTATAAACAATTTAGCATCATCGTTTAAGGGCCAAATATCTCAACATACATTTTATAGAAAGACTCTCATTCAGACCTGGAAATACTTGTGCTCTTGTCTTGATCTGCCATATAAGCTCATCAATTTCCAGAAGGACTTGCCATGGTCCTCCCCTAATATTGATGCTCCTATGTTGTAAAACTGCGAATTTAAAAGCATGATCAGGGTAGTCTAAAATGTGTTTGGCCAGTGCATTATTAGGCTCATTTCTACTTATGGCATAACAATGTTGGTAAATACGTTGTTTCGGTTTGACCAATGTAGAATGCGTCACATAAAGTGCACAAAGCCACATACGTAACACCTTTAGACTCACAATTGTATCTGTAGTTAATTCTGTACATCTTGTTGTTAATCAAAATTTGCTTGGCCACAAAGATATGATTACAGTATGGACATAATCCACACTTAAACATTCCTTTTGTTCTGTTTGTACTATCTCTTTTCCTCTCTAGGAGTTATTTCAGATTCGGGCCTTGCCTGTAAGTTATTTTGGGCCTAACCCCTAGTGCTTTAGATAACTTTTCATTGCCTTTAATTATGTTCCAGTTCTTATTAAGAACTTCCCTAATAGACGAGTTGTCAAGTGAGTACGTACAAAGAAAACTAATTTGGTGGACTATGGTATTATCAGATATGTTGGTTGATTAATCACCAAGAAAACCTTCATGGTAACTCAGATTATTAGTAGGGGTGCGATCTAGATCAAATAACAACGGTGTAAAATACCCCATAATCCTTTTATTTATGATTTCATTTTTAATGTTTGAAACTAGGGTAGAAGGATACCCTCTGTTCAAAAACATTTTTTCCAGCAAGCCACATTCATGATTGAAATCGGTTTCATCAGAAACCATGCGGGTAGCCCTAACCATCTGCCCCTTAACTACTGCCTTCTTCTGATGGTAGGGGTGACTGCTGGAAAAATGCAAAAAGGTATTAGAGTAAGTTGGTTTACGATATATCAAACTCTTATACCTACAATTGAAGTCGTCCCTAGTAAGCTGTATATCAAGGTAGTCGATGTTTTTTTCCCCTATGGTGTAAGTAAATTCCAAAAAATTGGTAGTCTGGGTGATATTATTAATAAAACAAGGAATGAAAGAAAGATCGCCTTTCCAAATGCAGAACATGTCATCCTGGTATCTAGTATTAATGAATCTGCTCATGGGAAGTAGCACTAGTATGCTTAGTTCATTAAGGGTCTCTAGTGTATTTAACCCACTTATTCATCCAGACTTGAATGTTTTTGAAAAAATGTGCGAGACAGACTTTTGGGCTATTAAAAACTGTCAGCATTTTAAAAATATGAGTAACAACATCAACAATTTTGAATTTGACTATTTGAATTTGCTGAATGATTGTAAGATTAGGGTCATGAAGCCCGACAAAGGTGGTGGCCTTGTGTTTATGCAACATGATATGTATGTTGATAGTATGGCCAAACACCTTAACACTACCATATACACATGAGTAACCTTAAATGAGGTCAATGGGGCACATAAAAAGGTCAAAGGAGTCCTGGAGGATCTATTTTTGGAGGGCCTTATTGATATAGACTTATATCACTATCTTCTAATGTTAGCACCTAGAACACCAGCACTATTTGGCACTCCCAAAATTCACAAAACTTTAATTGACCCCCCAATTAGACCTATAGTTGACGGTCGCGGATCAATTACATATGGATGTGCCAAATATATTGACAGTGTTTTAAAACCACATATTAGCAGTGAAACACAGATTTGCAAGGATTCGTGGGGGTTTCTTAGCCATATTAACAAGCTTGAGTTTCAGCCCAATGCACATTTTTTAACAATTGATATCAAGGACCTATACACGGTTATTCCCCAGCAGTTAGGCATTGAATGGACTAGGGAATTTCTACTTATGAAAAAAAGTTAATGTGGATACCATCAACTTAGTTGAGACACTTTTAGAAATCATCCTAACTTAACAATTTTATGGTTTTTGAAGGCCATTTTTTCTTACAGAAGTCGGGGGTAGCTATGGGCTCCCCCTGTGGCAGTAGCTTTGCAAATGTCATTATGGCATTCTGGGAACATAACTTTTTGTTCAAAGATCCATTTTTTCAGAACTATGTATCCTGGTATACTAGATACCAGGATGACATATTCTGCATTTGGAAAGGCGATCTTTCTTTCATTCCTTGTTTTATTAATAATATCACCCAGACTACCAATTTTTTGGAATTTACTTACACCATAGGGGAAAAAACCATCAACTACCTCGATATACAGCTTACTAGGGACGACTTAAATTGTAGGTATAAGAGTTTGATATATCGTAAACCAACTTACTCTAATACCTTTTTGCATTTTTCCAGCAGTCACCCCTACCATCAGAAGAAGGCAGTAGTTAAGGGGCAGATGGTTAGGGCTGCCTGCATGGTTTCTGATGAAACCGATTTCAATCATGAATGTGACTTGCTGGAAAAAAATGTTTTTGAACAGAGGGTATCCTTCTACCCTAGTTTCAAACATTAAAAATGAAATCATAAATAAAAGGATTATGGGGTATTTTCCACCGTTGTTATTTGATCTAGATTGCACCCCTACTAATAATCTGAGTTACCTTGAAGGTTTTCTTGGTGAGCAATCAACCAACATGTCTGATAATACCATAGTCCACCAAATTAGTTTTCTTTGTACATACTCACTTGACCACTCGTCTATTAGGGAAGTTCTTAATAAGAACTGGAACATAATTAAAGGCGATGAAAAGTTATCTAAAGCACTAGGGGTTAGGCCCAAAATAACTTACAGGCAAGGCCTGAATCTGAAATAACTCCTAGAGAGGAAAAGAGATAGTACAAACAGAACAAAAGGAATGTTTAAGTGTGGATCATGTCCATACTGTAAACATATCTTTGTGGCCAAGCAAATTTTTATTAACAACAAGATGTACAGAATTAACTACAGATACAATTGTGAGTCTAAAGGTGTTACGTATGTGGCTTTGTGCACTTTATGTGACGCATTCTACATTGGTAAAACCGAAAGGAAATTAAAACAACGTATTTACGAACACTGTTATGCCATAAGTAGAAATGAGCCTAATAATGCACTGGCCAAACACATTTTAGACTACCCTGATCATGCTTTTAAATTCGCAGTTTTACAACATAGGAGCATCGATATTAGGGGAGGACCATGGCAAGTCCTTCTGGAAATTGATGAGCTTATATGGCAGATCAAGACAAGAGCACAAGTATTTCCAGGTCTGAATGAGAGTCTTTCTAGTAAATGTATGTTGAGATATTTGGCACTTAAACTATGATACTAAAGTGTTTATACACATACATATATTTTTGGTCCACTTTAGAGGGACTTGTGAACCCACTGTTCCTGTTAATGTTTATTGATGTTTTTATTTTTCATTTTTTATATTTACATTTATTTGTTAGATGTTATATACTGTTAAGTTTATAGTTCTTAACATAGCAACTTTGTTGAAATATTCTTAGGTACTTATTACATCTACCTGTGGCTCACATATATTCTTTATGTGAACAAGATTTTGGAAAGTGTTTATCCAAACCTTTTCTGCAACAGCGTCTGGTCTTGTATAAGTGGGTCTTCGACTAATATTGGATTTTTATTGTTTGTAAATAGTATATAATTACATTGTATTTACATTGTAACTTATGATTTATTTTATAGTATAGGGGTGAGGCTACTTTAAAATTCCTGCTTGTTAAGTAGGCTGACTCATTAATTTACTCAACTTAATAGTATATAAGGAGAACCAAAAGTGTTTCACAACTGTTTGTCTGATGAAGGCAAGTTAATGTGCTTGCTGAAAGCGCTCACATTAAACATTAATGATCTTATTTTATTTTATTTCGCATTGGTGTGACAGTACTTGTTCACTTTTTTGCCGGCTTTTATGGTTTTCCGCTGTGCCTGATTTTACCAGTTTTAGTTTTCGTTTATAGTTTGTTCAATAAACAAAAGATGTTATCTCTCAGTTTCAGTTCAGTAGCAGACACAATGTCTAGAGCTAGATGTTTCTCTATTGTCTTGAAAGGAAGGTAATTACTAGGTTTAAAATGTTTAAAATATAAAATGTTTTATTTCTTTACAATTTCCAAGCTTTGGCAAACATCTGAGAGATATATATTTTAACACAGAGATGTTAAAATTCTATTAGTTTCCATTTTAGCCTGGGAACTGAAGTCAGATGACAAAAACTGATGTCATCCAAGCTAACCCAGCAGTTAAATGTGATATTAATTTAACAACTTTCTCAGAGAGACACTATGCATTTTGTATTTTGTCTTGGACCTAGCAAGAACATCCACTCATCACCACCTTCTGCACTTCTGCCTGCTTGTTGCTCTGTAAGATTCAAGGCATAGTATCTCTTTTAGATATAGTTAGGAATATAGTAAATATTAGTTTAGATATTGTCTGTATTTATTTGAAACTGTCCTGCAATGTTGTTTTAAAATATTTCCTGTGATTTTGAACTCGGAAGTCACTGTGTTGAGTTACTGAGTATTGTCTTGTTCTTTTATTATTTATTATTAAATATATTTAAACCATTCTTTGTGGCTGATATTTGTGGAACATATTCAAGCTCTCAGAGTACTGGCATATGTATTTGGTGACACTGTACAGGCCACTCCTAATAGCTTGGTGCTTGGTCAAAACTACCATTTGGATTAATAGTAACATTACACAGCAGGATTGGACACACTTTGTAAAGGCCTTATAGTAGCTGGTAAATAAGGGTAGTGTCAATGGAAACTCCCTTATAGTCTGGGCAGAAGGGGGCATAGCTAGTACACATGTGCCAGCCTTCCCCAGGTGTGTGTTTGTATGTAAGCCAAATCTCAAAGTGTGTGTGTGTGTGTGTGTGTGTGTGTGTGTGTGTGTGTGTGTGTGTGTGTGTGTGTGTGTGTGTGTGTGTGTCTGTCTGTCTGTCTGTCCACTACTTGGGCAGGGACACAAAGCACTGGTTAGACAGAGAGGGTGCTGGAGTTCTTGGCCTGGGCCCTCAGCTAAGATCTCAACTCTATAGCTGTGCCAGTTGGGAGTCTTATTCGGAATCTGGAAGAAGAGGGAGAAACCAGCCCCAGACTGACTGTGATCTCTGTGTGCTCTTAAGGGAAACTGCACTTTACTGTGTGTGTATGTGTCATCCTTCCGGTGCGTTCATCCCCCTAGCTGCTGCCAGTGGTGAAGACTGAGGTGCTTTGATTACTGGGCCAGTGTTGGGGCATCACAGCAAGTATAGTGAGAGATTTTCATACCTTAATATCCACAAGGATAGAAAATCCATGCATCCCAGCAGTAACTCTATGGAAGTGTCATATATGTTCACTAAGATCCTCATAATATCCCTGTCCACTTTAAACCTATTATCTACCAAATATAAAAATTATAATGTGTTATTCTATGATGATATCCCTGCCTTCTTGGCCAGCAGGTGGTTTTGGGTCAACTAAAACAAGCAGCTCACACTGGGAAATAGCAATACTAGTAGCAAGTGACCATATCTTAACAGATTGCAAGGCAGGTAGAATAGGTGTGATTCTTCTTTATGTAAAATATTTGTGAACTGCATGGAAATGTGGTAAAACTTTATTATGAATCAACAAGCAGATGAAAGATTGTTTCATTAACATACAGTGGGTTACATCATTTCTCATATTCATCTCATTATGACTTCATTTGCTTAGTCTTATTTGTGGCAGTTATTCATTAATGTAAATGGCCTTTGTGAATTGCAGCTTACCTGCGCTCATTTCCATACAGCTCAGATAGCCTTAACACATTTGCATTATGACAATGACTATCACTCTGAAAATAGAACATTCACTATTAATAACAGAGTTAGCCAGTTCCATATTCCATCTGTCAAAGGAAAAGCAATCTGTCCTAGAGAAATCATATATCTTAAATAAAACACTTTCTTCTACCTTTACTTTTTCCTCTTTTTATTTCTGCTACATAGCATACAACTAATAAGCTAAAATGTTATTAATATATCACTCAGCTGTTAAATTCAAGCTTCAAATGAAGACCAGAGTTTCATAATCTAAAAAAAAATTAAACACAATTTAAATTTCATTTATTTAGTAGTAATTCATTATATTTTGTCAAACAATTTATCCTAGAATTTCAATGAACAAAAGCTTCAACAAATTAATGGACACCAAAACTGTCAATTCCTGTCAAGTTTAAAATATCATCAAATATAGCTCCCCAAGCAACTTCTGATTTGTATCATATGATATACTTCACAAAACAAAGAAGAGAAAAACACATATGATTGTGATGTGGCCACCCTGGACCAGTAATCAAGGAATCTGAATCCTCACCAATGACACTGGAGAGGGACATTCACTTGGAATACAAATGGTTACACTCAGTATTTCCAGATGCAGACCTCTGTACATTATGCACAACTTCCCTTAAGAGCCCAAAGGGTAGACACTCAGCCCAGGGTCTGGGTATCTTTATCTGTCTCTCTCCAGGTCCCCAATAAGGCTCTCCACTGGCACTGTGAAACCAGTATTTTGTGTCCCTGCCCCAAGTAACTGACACACGTTCTTTGAGATTTAATTTTCACAAACACAAACACACCTGGGAAAGGCTGGTACAGATTACCCACTCTACCAACTTTGCCAACACTATAAGGTAGTTTCACTGCCACTAGTCAGTTACTATAAGGCTCTTAAAAGGGTACCCAATTATACTCAGTGAAGTTAATATTAATACAGACGGTAATGTTGACCAAACAGCCAGGCTTTCAGGAGTTATCACCAAATAAAAATGCACAAAACTATTTTCTAAAAAGGACCACCCACAATGAAAGTTTTAAATATATTTAACAAAAATAATAAAAGAACAAGAAAATACTAAATATCTATTTACAGTAAAAAACAGAGGTTCAGCTAAAGGGAATATTAAAAATAACACTGATGGAAAGTTTCACATTGTTATAGAAAAACAATATTTAGCCAGTCTTACTATCTATTCTTGATTGACTAAAATAATTACTGTTCCTACTTACTGACTAGAGTAAGGCAAGATGGGTGACTGGTCCTTGTTGTCAGATCCAAAACAGAGTACAGAATGCTGCTGAGACTTAAGTCTCCTCTAATATTAAAACATTATTTCTGTACAGAATTGCACTACATACATCTGGTCATCTGACTCTGTTTCCCACACTATTCCCCATCAGTAGAGGATACCAGGGTTTTAGTACCTTTGTTTTGCCATGCACACAGATAAAACTTTGCTCAGATGTGGTGCAGCTGCTAGAAGTCATAAAACCATAAAACCATTAAACTCTTCCTACAGAAGCTGCCAACTATTCTTTAGCAAAGATGTTGTGTCTCTGGCTGCATTCAAAACTGTGGGATAACGTGTTTATGGCTTAACCCATAAAGTAATTTAACTTCAAGAATATGTTGCAAAATCAGGTGGATTACAATTAACTTCTTCACTTCCAATATATTCTGTTACAATGGATGCATTTAAACACTTACAATAATGTGTGTATGTCTTTTTCCCCTTCCAACAGGGCACACTGTTCATACATTTTAACACAAGCGAACCCCACATCTGTACAAAACAGTTTGATATACAAATGACATATAATTATTTACAAAATTCCATCTAGCTGTGCTTGCATATGTTATAAAAACAATGCCCTATTTCTCCTGGCATGTCTGGCAGTACCTCCTGTCATCACAATGATATAACATGGAAACATCACATTCTTTACAACAATGGCCCAGCATATATTCCGTGTAATGAAAATTTAATTAAAAACAGAAATTAATATGTCCTCATTCTTCTGTTTCATTACTAACCCAGAAATACATTTTTGTGCCCACAATTTTTTCTTTTGCTCCACTACTTTCCTGTAGCTGACCATCAGCTGTTATCAACTTTTCTCTGACTTCCTCTCTGTCTCTGTCTTATTCTTATTCACTGGATCTGCTAGAGCCACCATAGCATCCCCTAAGGCTCAACATCCCCAATTGCTCAACCCCACCCATGGCCAGGGCTAATAAGGACATCAAGGACAGAGGTGAAGTGTCATACTGCTGCCAGGGAATGTATTGCATTCCAGTAATCCACAGCAGCCTTGCAGTCTGTGCAATGGCTACCTCTGGGATGTGTATACAAATTTGTGTACATGCATAACATCCCATGTAAGTGGTATATCACCTGCAGCAAGGAGCTAACAAGGATCTTTATCATGCTACTGAAGGAAGAATAGGGAGACTATCTTTTCCCAGTATGGGCAAGCCAGTGCCAGCCACTTACTCTCACTGATCACTATCTAGTCCATCCAGAACCCATGCCTCTAGTCGATCATGGGTTGTCTAGAATGGAGGCAGACTATTATTCATCTTCCCCTTGAGGCATGGGTTTGGGGGTTGTGCTTAAAAAAGGTAGAATTGACTACATTTTAAACTCAGGATATGTATTAGCCATTCTATTTTGTGAATAAATTAACAAGCACTATATTGTGTAATATAACTAGGGCTGAAGCAAACTTCAGTGACAACTAAGTTCAATTCGTATGTGACTTTAACCCATATTATTTTATAAGACATAAACATGCTACTCTGCATGATTTAGCAATGTGCTGTTAACTACTAAAATAAGAGGTTGAATTCCCAAAAGTTTGCAGAACTCAGTGGAATGCACCAAGTTCCATGCAAGATTTGTAGTAAGTCAAGTAATATGCAAATGTGTTCCATTCAAATGACCATATCTCGGCACAATGCAGAAAGAGAAAATAACCAGCAATGTCATTACAACTTCTTCTTCTTTCGGCTTTTTCCCGGTTAGGGGTCGCCACAGCGGATCACCTTGTCCGCACATTGAATGGCAGTGGAGTTTTACGGTGTCGAGTTGCCAGCCCGGCGCTCAACCTTCCACAGAAGGCACACTCACACGCACACCTAGGGCCAATTTAGAGTGTCCAATCCACCTGCAGCATGTCTTTGGGATGTGGGAGGAAACCGGAGCACCTGGAGGAAACCCACGCGACCACAGGGAGGACATGCAGACTCCGCACAGAAGGCACCCCAGCCGAGGATCGAACCGGAGAACCTCTTGCGGTGAGGTGGCAATGCTAACCACTGCACCACCGTGGCCGCCCAGCAATGTCATTACAACTACAATTACAAAATCATATTCCAAGCAAATACTGTCCTTAAATTGATATAGTTGCTGTAGCAATGTACTTTTGTGGCAGCTAGATAAACTTAATGGAACATGTCAGTAATACGTGGAAAACAACACTGACCAAAGTCAAATATGCATCAGCAAGAGTCCTGTAAAACAACAACTACCTACAATATGTTGCAAATATCATTGCAAAATGGAGGCATATATATATGTATATATATATATATATATACATATATATATATATATATATATATATATATATATAGATAGATAGATATAGATAGATATATACATACACACACACGTGTATATCTAAATATATATATATATATATATATATATATATATATATATATATATATATATATATATATATATCTATATATATATATATATATATATATATATATATATTTATCTATCTATATATATATATATATATATATATATATATCCCCGACAGCACTTTCTGCAGAAGCAGAAATCACTGAACATACTTAATAGAAAGTGCTGTTCACAGAAGCAGCACTTTCAGATAAGTATGCTCATTGTGCCGGTCACACTATGGTGCAGTTAAGGGAAATTTACCTTTCCCCCACTGTAGTGCGACCTCGGAGTGAGAATATAAAAGTAGGTGCGGTGTGGGGGCACAGTCCCTCACATGGGGGGTGCAGGGGGGGGCTTGCCCTCCTGCATAAAATAGATTTAGTGTTTTTTTTTTTTCCTAACGCACTTTAACGAAAGTGCTTTTTCAGTGAAAGTGCTTTCGTTAAAGTGAGTTTGGTTATTTTGGATTCGGACTATTGAATTTTCGTTCAATAGTCCTAGATCCATATATATATATTTAAATATATATATAAATAAAGGATAGATAAGGTACACAGAAGGACTATACAACATAGGTTAAGGAAAGATGCATGCATACCAGCCATGGTGCACCTCAATAATGCATATAATCCATTACTAACCAATACACAAACCAGTGCCGAGATGTTGCAAACTATGTAAAAGTCATAACAAAAGCAGTATGATTGATGATAAGCATATGACACAGATCACTAACTGGGGATTTACAACATTGCAGTAGACCACAATGAACAACAAACATTATCATTCTGCATGCTGTAAGTAGTGCAAATGTAAGCTAAGCAACAGCAAGGCTGAGCCAATCCAGAAAGGGAAATGTAGAAGCTGAAAAGCAGAGATCAGATTTGAACCTCCAATGCTGCATATGCTAGACAAACAAATAAACAAAGGGCCAGGCAGTAGTATGGTGGCAAAGAGTAATGTCAGTGTAACAAATCACTAACTGTACACACCACATATTATGACAAGGGAAATAAGATCCATGTCAAAACACAAATTGCATGCCAAAATTTACACAGATGCTGTTCAGGTATGCAATTTAGAAAGTTGACATGCAATATCACACAAGCCAAATGTACAGAAGACTCATCATCCATATCTCCACCAATGACATGAAATGTGAAATTACCATGTGGAAACCTCATGGTGATACTGACACATTACTAAATAGCATATGAACAATACAGAGCAAGGTGGGTAAATCTGTCCATACATAGCTTTATAGAAGTATAGAAATTATGTCTGGAGAATGCACTATACACAAATAAAACATGAACTTATACGGAAACATCACAATGATCCTGTGGATATGCATTGCATATGTATGATAGCCTAATATGGTGGCAGAATGTGTATAAGCCCAATACACATACATTACAACAATGATACATTGCACAAAGGTACACATATACATATACTTATGAAATGTTTATTTGAAACATAAAGTCCAAAGCTATTAGGGGGAAGGGAAATGAAAAACTTATGTCCACAGTATTAAGAAAATGTTTGCATGAAAAAGTAGGCAGAGAAGAACACAGTATAGGCTAGAAGCATACTAATGTGGGGGTGGATGTGGTGATCTGCCCCAGGTGCAAACAGGGCATCATTCTGAATTGGATTTTCATTATAAAATCCATTTTTTGCCTTTTAAAAACCTTTCATGTTTAAAATACAAAAAGCTCAAAGTAAACAGACCTACAGCCTTTAAGAGCATTCTTCTTGTGTGCATTGTTGCTTAAAGGTGTTCTTTTTTAAGAATGCCCTCTGTTTCTGAGCATCCCTGCATGCATCAATGCATGTGCCTGTTGCTTTCTCCTTCTTTTCTATGTTCTGTGCTCATAATTTAAATATGACACATTCTTGCTACTGTATAGAAACACACTTGCTGCCACCGCAAAATTAAATGCAAGCGGTGCATGTCACATGCCCTAGTTAGGAATGGCAGGTTAGTTAGTTTCCTCAGGCTCAAATCGTCTACCTTGTTTACAGGAAACAAGAGCCTGAATCATATCCACCAACTACCAAACTATTAAAAAGTGAGTTACAGTGAATTTTCCTGGAATTGAAGGAATTGAGTTTCAGTGCATTTTCTAGGAATTGTAAGCTTCAATGCATTTTCAAGGAATTGTGAGCTTCATGGGAAGAGGTTTACTGCTGCTCATGCTATGTCTGTTTTCAATGAGCAACTGTTTTATTTAGCAAATGGTCATAGCACAACAGGTACCATGCTTGCTTTTGATGCAGAACTCTCACAGCATATAGATCATTTGCTAATATTGTGTTGTACTTTAAGGTGGGGTGGGGGGGGTTGAGGTGCTGAAGTTCAGAGTGTGTCCTACTTTGGATGAGATTCCTAGTAATCATGAATTTTTTGTCAGTTTGCCATCCATTCCTTATTGCAACATTACCAGGTTACCATTTTTTTGTTATTGTAACATAAGCAATTTATTCTTCCAAGGTAGCAGGCACTGAATTTATAGATGAAACACTGAAATATAAAGTTGTTTGCTAGCAGCAACCTCTTCATTAGTTACAGATTTTTTTTAATGTAGAATTATTCAGATGACTTTTACTTCTGCAGAGATTGTGCATATTGACTGATATTAGTGGACTGTAATGACAAAAGTTTGAGTGGCCTTTAATGGATGAAATGTTCTGAAAGGTGCAGTTTTGTCATTATTAAGTCATGCATTTTGGTTCATTGCTTACTAGAAAAATGCTCAATAACTACAAATTTAAAACACACTCTAGCAAGGAATACAATTTAATACAATCAGGAAGGTGAGTCTAAGAACACATGCATGTATGCATGGTCCTAAAATATGTGCAAGGAGAATATGGTTTGAAAACAGCCCAAAGGTAAACTTTATCCACCACTGGCAAGATACATTTTCTTTGAATGTGGGTTTCAATGCTGTTTTAATGAATGCGAGTTTCAACGGCAGAGAAGTTTACTGTTAATGCTAAGTCTGTTTTCATTGTGAGACTGCATTGTTTTGCTTAGCAAATGTCTACCATCATCTGTGCTATAAAATTTGAAACAAAAGTTTTAAATTAAATCCAAATTTCTGTAATCATTATAGAAGTAAAGAAAAGAATAGTATGCATACTTAGAGATTTGAACAGTGTTTATGGTAAATTCTTAAAAATAGCCAAGTAATGGGACACTGGAATGACTGTGTGTGGGTGTGGGGGTGATCCATTACTCTGCCTAAGGCCCCATTCAAAGATAATCCGGAAATGAAGTAAATGCTTTATTAAATCCTCCTGTGTGTGTCTGTGTATCCATGTGCCCATGTGTAAAATTTTGGTACAGGATTGGAGAAAACTCAAGAGGAACTACAAACAAGACTGAAGAGAACCCTGGTTATTTTTAAAATTAACAGCAGCTTTCTAGTTGTCTAGTAGTACAATGCAGCATAGAATTTTAAAGTGGAATTTTTTTTTTTGTTTGGTTTAACTGAACCAAGTGAACATCAACCAGGGCATTGTGGGTAACCAGACTGAAGGTAAGGGATATAACCAGATTTTCTTTCTTATTTTTGGAGGGGGGGATGGTGGCTAACTGGTGTACGTGCTTGTATTTGTTTAAATATTTTAAAGTTTAGCTAGAGTCTGTGTGCGTGTGTGTGTGTGTGTGTGTGTGTGTGTGTGTGTGTGTGTGTGTGTGTGTGTGTGTGTGTGTGTGTGTGTGTATGTGTGTGCGCGTATTTGTTTTAACATTTTGAAATTAGATATTTATGTTCCTTTTTTTTTCAATAAACTCTTCTGCCCTCCTTATGTTTTGGTAGGGTGGGGGGTAGCTAGCTGGGTTATGAATTAAAGTAACTTGCCCTATCGCCTGTTCAGTTTAAATTCTCCCATTAAGATTGATAAGTGAATATTTATGTTAATAAACTGGAATATTTTTATCCTTTTTTGGGTTATTCGCCAGCTGTTCTGTAGATTAATGCAATTTACCCTTTTCACTTGGTCAGTTTACATTCCACCCTTAAGGTGCATTTGTGTGAATAAATCTGAATATTTATGCTTTTTGGGGAAGGGTACCAGTTATCTTTTTCATATTACTTTAAAGGCTGGAATGTATGCATTTTTATGAAATATATAGAATTTTTGGGGTGGGGTGGCTAACTGTGCTACGGCAATTTATCTTCTTCATCTACTCAGCTTAAAGTCTGGTATTAAGTACTGTCTAGTGCATGTTTGTGTTAAATAAATTGAAATATTTATGTTTTTTTTTCTTATGAGATGAGTGCCTAGCTGTATTGTTGATGAAATAACTGATGCTCAGTTTAAAGTTAGGCATTAACAGCTAGTGGGCATTTGTGTGAAATACATTGGAATACTGTATGAAACACATTTGAAACTGTCCCCAATTTTACAAAATGTTCTTATACTTGCCTGATATGTTTGGTTTGCAAGTTACTTTCATATTGTTTACTTCACTTATATTCTGCCTTTACATGACTAGTGTGCTTTTGCATAAAATATGCTGCAGTCGTTACTATCTCTCTTTGGGTGCTGTATTTGTAAAACCAAGTTGAAACTGTTCTTAATTTCACAAGATGTCCCTAAGTTTGCTTCATCTTGATCTGTTCCTAATAGAATTTGGGGACAACTGTCTATGTAAGTTGCTAAATTCCAGACTACTGGGTCAACTCTTAGGTGGGTGTTGTCAATGTTGTACTCAAGGTTCTAAAGGAGATAATAATGTATTTGTGACATTTAGCTTTATTTAGTCCATGATTCTGGTACTAGTTATTTGTTTGGGACAAGCCTTCCTGTAGGTTGGCTGGGTCTTTTGGGGATCTGATCACTGCTCCTAGCTTGCTCCTTGCTGGTTATTATTCTGTTTCATTTCGCAATTATTACTAAAAACAATTATCGTAGAGGAGGAGGTGTTAGAAAAACATCTCCGTTGAGGTAAAAAAATGTATGCTCCAGGTGTCAAATATGTTAGGCATGCCACTGGTACAGGCATATCCCAGTAAAAAACACTGTACATGCATGTGTCCCCAACATAAGATGGACTGTATGTCCCCTGCAAGGTACATGCAGCAAAGGGCCAACATCTGAAAACATGTGCATTGTGCATTGGTTATGGCTACTAATATGTCAGTGCACAAATGACACAAATAAGGCAGTAATGTGCAACAAGTAAACAGCAATCAACATAGGTACATAATTCAAGTAGGGTTGAATATTACATACCCATATGTACTGCCACACAAACATAAGACAACATTCACCACACTCACTGAAACTGATAGCAAAAGTACATGCAAATGTGTATGACTGATCAAAGGACACTTGTATACACAACTTGTGCACTACAACTATGGGAGAATTACCCATTCATAATATTACATTACAAGGAGTGATTTGTGTGTTGTCGATGGTTGGGGCATACAAATGTATAGCTGTACAAAGCAATTCAGGTGTGGTATACATATAAAAGCATGTTTATGTTAGCATGTGTAACACACAGCAAAGGTGTACACATACATGTCAGAAGAGAATCTATAAGCACATCACAGTGGTGTTTGACATGATAACAAAGCTGCACAATAGATTGTCATTACTTGTTCCATTCATATCATAACATCAATAATTTCCAAAAGAAATCCCTGTTGTTAATGCCATACTGCAAGAAGACAGGTTATGCAGATGTTAATGCCATAGGCATACATTATGAAGAAAACTGTGTAGTACATGGTGCACAAAGTAACATTAAACATCACACACAAGGAAAGAGTACAAATGGAACCTCATGACACACCACCCTCACAAACAGAACTTGATTATATTCCTTTCTTGTATTTCTATAATATTTTGTAATGTATCTGTAGCACAATAGCCTTTCTCTATGGCAATTAACATTGCATGTCATTGGTGGAGATATGCATGCTCATCATTCTGGAATTTCCACTTGTATGATAAGACTGCATGGCACATCTCTACATTGCATATCTGATCACCATCTGTGTTGTCTCTGTCTCGTAATGCCTCCTATGATGATAGTGTCCCATTTCTCCTGTGCAACTATGCAGAGTGTATACGTGTCATGTTATTACACAGCTGCTGACCTGATTTGCTGCAGTACTGCTGCTTGGCTGTAGGGTTGGGGTTTCTAAAGTGACCTCTGCTTTATTTCTCCTGCATTATCTTTGTTGGTTGTTTTCAGCCTTGCTGTTGCTTGGGTTACATTTGCACTGTCATCAGCATACTGGATAATAATGCCTGTTCATTGTGATGTACTGTAATGCTGGCAATCCCCAGTTAATGTTCTAACTCATATGTCTACCATCAGTCATACTGTTTTTGGTATGACTGTCACAGTTTCCAGCATCCCAGTACTGCTTTGTGCATTGGTAATCTAATGTATTATTGGGGTACACCTAGCTGGTATGCATCTCTACCTATTTCTTTGGCTTTCCTTGACCCATGTTGTACACTCCATCTGTGTGTATACCTCACATCTCATTTGTGTATATCACTGAGACTTATCTTTCCTATAGTGTGATACATGTTATATGTTTTTACCTACCTTTTTCTCCATCTCCACTTTCCTTGGATTTTTCATACCTTCTATTCTCTAAAGGGGGAGGGAGCTATTCCCAACAACAACAAAAAAGAATTGCCCCTGCCCTCCTCACCCTCACTGTAACCTTCTCTTCACTCCTCCTTCTTTTGTGATCCTCTTCTTCCCCCTCACCCTTCATCTGCTTTTCTATCTATTTCTTTGGGTGTGTGCAATACTTGTGTTCCCTACATCTATCACACACCCATTGTTAGCTATAGTCTGTGGTGTTGATGTGACTTTGAATGCCAATTTACCATAATTAATATTTGTATTCAATTTTTGTAGATTACAATGAATTCTGTAAATATATATGTAGCACTATGTAATTTCTCCACTATGTTTTACAACAGGGTCTGCAATATATATTGTGGATGCTCTATGTGCAACAAGGATATTGATGATGTAACTTTATATGCTGTCTGTATTTTCTGCATATTACTGACATGCCTATTTGGTTTTATATACCTTTTATACTTGTGCCCTGCTGATAGGACAATATCTACGTATCCACATTTTTTTCATTATCATGCAATTTTTGGTTATACCTGTCATTGCACTGACATTTCTGCATATCTGTTTTTGGCTGTATTAAGCTGAGATACACTTTTATAACTAGGATATATTTGCATGTTATTAGCTTTTTTGCAAATTTGCAGAGTTCCCCAAATTTTTGCTATATGGCCCTATATTTATTAACTCACTGTTATACCTGTTCTCTTTCAGAATTTCGTAACATTTTTTCCCCTGTGCAAATTATCAATTACTACCATTAAATATAGGAAAACTTTGAATAAATTTGTTTACCTGTGTGCATTTTTCTGTCATATGCTGCACTTAAAATCAAGCTTATTGGGAATACCTTTTATGAATATAAGTATAATGAAAGGAAGGTATTCTTATACATTTCATTCTTTAATTCCTTTAAGATAAATGATGCAAAGATTTTCAGTGAAATACCTAATACTATTTTAGAGTGCTGCACTGTGTGGTCATTGTGTTCTTTCTTATTTAGTCTAAGTACAATTATCTCACCATTCCAAGATTTAGACAAATTTAAGCTTTTTACATTTTCTTTGAATTGATGGCATACACTGGGACTCAGAAAAGTTAGCACCAGCGCTAAGTCCTCTTTACCAGTGGTGGTAGCTATTACTGATACAACCCTACCACAGTGATTTATCTAGATGAGCAATTTGGTGGGCTGCCTCCCTAGTCTACTGCAAATGTAAAGGAGGCATTTTGGGAGTAAGGGATGTGTTAATAAGTCATATGGTCTCCCCAAGAAATGCCCATGGTATGTGTTTTATACAGCGAAGCAATTCACTGAACCATTTTGCAACATAAATCACCATTGCCTGTCATGTTAATTAACATGGTTAAAAGCTTATGCTCACCCATTAATTTCAAGGGCTGAGATCATATTACAGGTAAACAGCAGGGAGTTTAGTGGATAGATTGTTTTGGGAGTGAGTGTCTGTGTGTATGTATGTGTCACTCTGTGTGTGATTATATACAGAGTTATGAGTGGTCAATGGTGAGTATGTGTGTGTGGGGGGGTGCACGGGTATGATTATGTCAGGGGTGCTTGATATACTGGTGGGGAATGTGTGTTAGGGGGATTCCATATCTCTCAACTCTTCCTATACAAATGAGCTGGGGCTGTAATTTGGGGGTGGGGAATGACACTAGACAACAGAGACAATGACAAGTAAAAATATGATATATTAAACTCTAATGTCTGCCATTTGACTGACTGCATTCCTTCCTGACAGGAACATGGTGAATGCAAGAGGCAGTTGTAAAATCATGGATGTTCTAGTCAATCAGGGTAAGATGAGAGGTATGGGGATGTATGTGCATGTGTATGGGGTGGATAAATAAAGGGAGCCTGTGTCAACACAATAAAAGGGCTTTCAGTGGTATGTATCACATCAAAGTTCTTATTAGCACTTGAGGTAATCAAAATAAAACAAGACATGTTATGTATAAATACTATGGAATTCATTCAAATGTATTTGAAAAATAAAAACAAAATTTGAGAAAAATAAAACAAGACTAAGTAACAAGTGGTAAATAAACCAAATAACCAAAAAAAAAAAAAAAGACTTTAACTCTACGAATGGTAGGAGAAAACAGAAAACATGTAATTTGTCTTTAGTGTTAATAAACTTTAATACTATGCTTTGTCTCAAACTGTTTTTCTGAAGAAGTCAGAAACTACATTGTCTGAGGAGCAATCATCCAGGCAGCCATGAGCATTCTTTGTGTTCTTTCCAGCATCCTGAAACACCAAGCTTTTTTCTGGTCTATCCCTGCCCAGCTGATGATGTGAGTATTTATATCATGGCAATGGCCACCTATGCCTCCCTGTCTGTACATTCATACTTCTCCACATGTGCCAACAATGACTCCTGTCACCAGCTTGGGTGGCCATGTACAACTCTTCCTAGCATCATTTCTCTGCCTCATGACAAGCCTCCGCTTTTTAGCTGTGGCCTTTTCATTAGAGCAGAAGTCCATCCCAGGTGGGAAAAACCATCTCTGTTCCGTAGGATGAGCACGCCCATCTCACCTGCCTGTGTTGTCAAGCACCTGCACTGCTAGTCGAATGCTGGTTGCCTGGGCTATAGTCAGGGCTTTATCCCTTTTATTGTGCTTTTTTTTCTTTCTTTAACAATCATTGCTATAATATGCTCGATTTAATTTGTTTCTACATCAATACACAATTGCCAGCTATTATTTCTTTTTCTTGCCTTTAATTTTTTTTTTACATAAGTTATATTTAATTTTTATTTGCAATTAAATAATCGCTAGAATTTATTGAATCTGTGAATCTTCTGCTGATTTACAACAAACGTTTTTCTTTTTATAACATTCATTGTCAAATTGTTCATCTTATACTTGGCCATACATGTTTTCTTTCATTCCTATTTTTCAGTTTGAGTAATTATCCTAATCAGTATATCCTAAGTTAGATCAATTTTTATTAAATGTTTCTATTATTCTATTCTTACATTTGTCCTGTTCTTATAATTTCCACATTATTGACCCTCACTTCATCACTCTTTCTCCAAATGTGTTCTCTTTAAACAGTGAACTAAGTATCCAATATCTTTCCTGTTTACCCAATTTCTACATATGTTCCCTTTTATACAGGTTAATTTCCTGTCCTGTACTGTTTTTCCTTTATATCTCCTTTATTTGTGCAGCTATGGCTAGTGGTCTTCTATTCTGCAGTACAAGTTATTAAAAGAATAATTCATGCCTTGCTCCTTCACCTCACATCTTCACTCCTTCTAATTGTGAGTTTGCTGCCAGTTATCTTCAGATTTTGAATGTCTGGCCTGATTTTTGTTTCTACTTGCCAAAAGACCCAGTCTCATCCAGCTGGACTCTTGTACTAGCTGGCTGTACTTTAATTTTTGGACTTTCTAGATCTTATCCTCTTCCCCAAGATATCCTTGCCTTTTGACATATGCTTCCTGCCACTGTTACATCTTTTTGACTCTTCCTTGATCTCCTTTCTAAAATGTTGCTTGTTGACATATCTTTTTACTCACAAATGGCTGTTTTATTAATCTCTTTGCTTGAATTTTGACCAATGGCAGTTGTTCCTTTCTTATGGCTCCAGTCTTCTAGCAGTTGCAACTCTTCTGCCTCTATATCTCTTTCTTCATCATTTTAGTTCTCTGTAGCATTGGATTTATTTTGTTCCCTTTTTTTCCTGGTCAGAGATATTAAACAGGAAGTGATCTGATTGTTGCAGTACAAACAACACTCTTGCCAGCCCATCATATTTGATGGAATTCATATCTACCCAGCCACATGGTCTTGAGACCTAATGCCTCAAATTATATTTGCAAAATGTCAAATTTTCTCTGCAGTACCCAAAAGACCAGTGTGTATTTCTTTTTTCCCCACAAAATAACCAAGCTTGCAGGGAATGAGTCCATTATTTTTAAGCCTTACCACTGACGCTCTGACTATACACAAGGCCTTCTTTTGTTCATTTAAATCAACAGCAAAAGCAGGTATAATCTTAATTAAATTGTCTTTCATAGTTACATTTCTTGTTTCTTTCCACTGAAATACATTGTTTTATGTCTTATGGATGGAAAAAAATAAAGAATGTAAAGACACTTTTCTGTAGTCTTACTGGGTCTCTCAAGATTAAGGATTTAGTGTACTTGCAGATATATATAATTTCCAGCTTACAGAGTTATTTTTTCTGATTGCAGACACATTCTTCTGGTCTACCATTAATATTAAGACTAAAATATAAAATATTACACAGTAACTATAAAAACCAATCAGAGGAGGCTAGAACACACTGGGAAGATAAGCAATTTACAAGGGATCAATGGTAGGACATATGTATTTCTCCTAATTATGCAAAAAGTCTAAAACGTTTAGAGTCTTTGCTTGGAAGTGTTTGTGTAGGTATTTTTATACCTTGAGCAAAATTGAGCCATTTATGTGATATTGGACTGAGAGCCATAAAAAAGAACATATGTGATGTATAGTGTACATAACTGGAAATATGTTAGTTTACTTTGTTTTCATTTATATTATTGCATGTTAACAGTGTCTAAACTGGTAATTTAATAAAGGTGGCAAAAAAGACTAAGCCTGTAAGATCTATTCTCTGCTATATCATGCCTACTTTTCACTTCCCTTACTTCTTCCATTTCACATAATCTTATGTAACAATCTACTAAAGCACTTTGCTTATGTACCACTTCCTGTTTTTCAGTGTCTGCTTCTTGGTTTACTTTCCATATTCCATTTTCCTGCAGTTATTTTTTGTCATCCTTTGTCACAGGCCACCACATACTTTACTTACTTTACTTATGAAGCAGCATCCCATCTCACTTCATACACCATTCATTGCAATGGTAACTAGGGCAGTTTACCTACTCACCCTGCCCAACAAGCAGGGTCAATACCTCTGCTCGCTTCCTTTACTTATGAAGCAGCATCCCAACTCACTTCATACACCATCCATTGAATTACCTTCCACCAAATAAAAAATATCCTTACCTCAGCTTGCTTATCTGTGCAAGCTTTCTACAACTACTCATTTCCTTTCCCCAGATCATTGAAATGAACATCCAGACATCAGAGGGGGAAGAGAAGAGGGCAGACCTATCACTCTTCTCCACCTAGCCCCACTGATAAATAACCATACTCCTCACCAACGAAAAGAGGGAGGGTGGGTAGCAAGTTTATGCCAAAATGTGATTGCTTAACCAAACTACACTAGACTAAACCTCTTAAGCCCCTCCCCATCATTATCTCATTTCCTCCCAACCATCCCTGCCTCCACTTAACCCTTTCAACTCCCCAACCCACTTAATTCTTCCTAATATTAACCTAACCCACCCCCATGAAGATGTCCCGGGAGCACTTAGTTTGTTGCCAAACTTAATTTGTCCCGGTCCCCTTCAATAACACACACATCACACCAAAAGACATTTGATGACCTTTATTAAATTGCCATAACATAGAAAATACCTATTGCTAGGTTCATTGTATATTCAGTTTTGACATCTTCATGGAACTTCTCCTACTTCTCCAAGGCTAAATATATTTTCTACCAAGTTCACCTATTTAAAGTCTAATCCAGGAGGCTGCTCCATTCCCAAAGCAGACACCCAAAAATCCACCACCTCAAAACATAACACATGCAACACATACTTCAATAAATCACATCCCTTAAGGCCAAACACCATGCCTGATACACTAGTGGTAGGTGACTCTATAGTCAGACACACTGACGTTCCGCTTACCAGGCTGAACAAGGAGAGGGTAACGGTGAGCTGCCTATCAGGAGCTAGGATCCGCCACATAACACACGCACTCAGGTCACTCCAAAGCAAGTACAAATATGACTCCATCATTGTCCATGCCGGCGTGAATGACCTGAGACGTACCTCCCTGGACTACATGAAAAGAGACATAGAGGAGCTCTCTGATAATGTAGCCCAGGCTGGTATGACCCTGACCCTGAGCAGCATCTTGCCCTCACCAAGAATGATGCCACAATACAAAGACAAGATGATCAGCTTTAATAATTGGCTCAATTACTGGTGTCATTCTAGGGGGATCCAATGTCTGTCTGCTTGGGATGACATGCTGGACAAACCACGCTGCTTCGCAAGGGATGGCTTGATCTGTCACCACTGGGCTTCCGGATATTGGCTAAGGCTCTTGCTACCCCCATAGTGCCTTTTTTAGGCATGGCTCAAAAGACAAACCCACCTATTTAGAAACCAAAAATGGAAAAAAATTAAGGGTAATGCTGCTCAACACCAGAAGTCTAAATCTCAAGATGCAGGCTCTCGAAGCACTCCTCAGTATGGAGAACATCGATGTCTGTGCAGTAACTGAAACCTGGTTCAAGGCTCCTGAGAGCACCCCAGCTCTACCAGGCTATACCTCGTATCATGCTTTTCGGCCCCAAAACTCGGGCCAAACCAAAAAGGGAGGGGGAGTGTCCATATTCATCAAGGACACCCACACCTCCAGGTTAGTGGCAACACATGAAGCATCAGAGACCATCCAGGTGCAACTACCCATAGGCAAAACTGCTATACAACTGGTAGCATGTTACAGACCACCCTCCCAATCTCAGCAACCCCATTAAGCCTTCCTGAAGACATTGGAGGATATGAATGTCTCACCAAACACCATCATATTGGGAGACTTCAACTACCCTAACATAGACTGGGTGCAGTATTCTAGCCCTAACACCCTAGCCCAAAGGTTCCTGGAATTCATAAATTCAAATGCAATGGAACAGCTAGTCACCTCTCCCACAATGGGAGATATGCTAGACCTGATCATCACAAATATGGGGACACCCAGTTCGGCTTTGTAAAGGGCAGATCCTGCCTTTTGAACCTGGTTGACTTTTTCGAAACAGTCACTAGAGCCATTGACGAGGGCAAAGCAGTCCTTACAGCCTACCTGGACTTGGCTAAAGCTTTCGACACAATACTCCACTCAGGCATCATAGACAAGCTCAACAGCTTAAATGTAAATCCATATGTCACAAGATGGGTTGCAAACTGGCTAAAGGATAGAACCCATAAAGTCAAAATTGCTGCAGCCATGTCAGACTCAAAGCCAGTCACAAGTGGTGTCCCACAGGGCTCTGTCCTGGGACCCCTCTTGTTCGGCATTTATTTCTCAGATATGAAAGCAAACAAGGGAGGGTTGTGGCTGAAAAAGTTCGCAGATGACTGCAAACTAGGCGCCATAGTCGATACACCAGCTGACACATACATCCTACAGAAAGGCCTCACTGAAACGGACAACTGGTGCCGGAGTCATGGTCTTAAACTAAATGCCAAAAAATGTATAGTCATCCCCTTTGGGAAAAACAAAGTACCCACAAATTATCATATAGACAGTAACCCACTGAGTACGGAAAAAGTAATCAGAGACCTGGGGACCCAAGTCGATAGTGATCTCTCATTTGACACCCACGTTGCCAAAGTGGTTAGAAAGACTTTCTACCTTGCCCACCTTATCATGAAGGGATTCACATCCAGGTCAAAGGAGGTCATTGTACCCCTATACTCCTCCCTTATCAGGCCCATGATTGAGTACAATGCCCCATTTGGTATGTACCTCACCCGGCACTTGCAACAGCTGGAGAGACCCCAAAAGTACCTCACCAAGAGGATCAAGGGTCTCCAACATATGTCATATGCTGCCAGACTAAAGAAACTCCAGCTCTAATCAGTAGCATACCGCCTACTCAGAGGTGATCTGTGCCTGACGTACAAGGCCATGTCCAATCAGGAATTGATGGACATGGTCCACCTCAAAAAATCCAAATCCATCAGAACCACGAGAGCTAAAGATTTAAACCTCAGCACAAGTATGAATAGGACATGCTGGAGGGACAGATTCATAACCCAGAGGCTTCCCATACTCTGGAACAGAATCCGAGTTCATGTTAGGCAGAGCCCCTCAATGACACTCTTCAAGAGAAATCTTGACGAGTGGATGGGAGATCGTAGGTTTACCCCGGGGGTCATCTCTGTGTCACTACTAGACAGATGCACAGTAAACTAATTCTATTATGTAAGGGGGTCTTCACTGTGTCACTACTAGACAGAGGCACAGTATTCTAAATCTATTTCTGTACACTTTTGTACCATTACATGGGGGTGGCGAAAGCCACATCACAATGGCTAGGCTTATAAATGCCCCAGGGAAGATAGCCTAGTACTAAACTATGAAACTATGAAACTATGCTCAACTACATCCAGAACCTCAGACAATATTGATATTACTGCACTCTATAGGATGATTTATTTATGGAATGTGATGAGCAGTCTTAAACAGGAGAGAAGGCAATGCAGGCATTTTATCATTGATAAACAGATCTGCAAGGAAAGAATTGTGAGAAATGCTAGATAGACTACAGTGGGAAGTAGGCAGTCAGTCTCAGTTTGCAAGGCTGCAAATATATCAATCCAGAATATTTTTTTTTTAAATTAAAAACTGATGAGCCCATTTAAACTGCCTCCATTCCTTCACATGTTATTTTCTAGTATAATCAGCTTTGTTAAGGTACACATCAAGGCAACCAACAAAGAGATTATAAACTCCCATTTCTTGCTATCTTTTTCAGCTCTCAACTATTTGAGCAGGGATATACCTAGAGTAACAGTTTAAGAAGGCATAATCCATTCTATGGGAGAAAAAGACCACAAAAAAATTTAAAAAGTTGTGTATGATTAGTAATTTTATGTGTTGGCCATATTGATCCTTACCTCTTTTGTGTTGTTTCCAGTGTCCCTACTAGTGAGCAAAAGTTTCTGTCTAATCAGATGTGCACAAATTTGTATTTGCTCACAGGCCATCTACAGTAATGTAAACAGTATAGGATAGCTGTTTATGTGAGACTAATGCATGCTGTATTAGGGTGCTTCTTCTTTACCTACAGCCTTGAGTTAAAAATATCCCATAATTATGATGTGCCAGAGTGTTTGCATCCCCCTTGCCAAAGTGCTTTTTTTCTTTCAATCACCGTGGGCAGTTTTTAGGGAAATTATGCAGGTAGATTTTGGGAAGTTATATCTTCAACCACTTTTGATTAAAGGGTTGTTTTAATACACTCATATCTGTCATTCATAGGGCATGTATTGATGTAGCCTATAGCAAACCTTCATTACTTTGAGTGAACAAAAAAATCAGTCATTAAATGTATCAGTTATTTAGTTATTCTAGGGAAAACCATTCTTGGCAGCATGAATCCATCTGGTCTAGTTTTATATTCCTTTGTATCAGTCTCATCCCGTTGTCCTTTCACTTCTGATTGTAACTTGAAGAGCACTGTTGTTCTTAGCTTCAGTTTTTATTGGTTTGCAATAACAGGAATACTGTGGAATGACTCATGAAACACAGAGTGACCTCAGTAATCAAATTAGTGGGAAACAAGTTTAATAAAATAATACACTTGTTACCAATTATTTGCTTTTTGACAGTAAATAAACAATGTATCAAACTAAATTGCAAATTTCATAGACCTATGAAACAAGAATATAATTATCCAGCAATCTTATCCATTCAGAGCGTCTTAAGCTCATAAAGGCATCAGCAGGGATTTATTTGAAAATGAGTAAGTGGTTAAACGGATTTATATTACAGGGAATCAGCATGTGTTTAAGCAATAACACTGTCTAGTAATAAAACTAATTCATGCTAGAGGATGAAGTGTGACTAGATGGGCTGAGTATCTACAAAATGGACTCAACCTTCTCCTGTGACAGAAAAAAATGAATAAACAAGAAAGTGAAGATGAGATGAATTTCGACTGTTTACAATAAGGGTATCAGAATACTTTTCACAATTATAATAAGCCTGGTAAACAAAACTGGATAGCTTCCGTCTCCCACTAAATTAATTTATATAATGGCCATTGCTAATACTTTGTCAGATCTAGCTGGCTTCTGGGATAAACTGACACATAGTTAGATGCTATTTCATTACAATATGAAACAAAAGAAAGTATCCTATATCATATGTGTCATTTAAATGACAAAAATGTATAATAACACTTCAGATGATGAAAAATGAGAATGAATATTAGTTAGCAGAAATGAAATCATTCCATCAAACACAAAAAGAATAACAGATGTTTTATGTCCCTAATTACTACCATGAAATGTTTTACCTGGAAATCAGGTATTATACAGGCATAATTGGAATAATGCTATACAATCATAAACAATTATCTTACATAACTTCAAATAAAGTGGATCAACAAAGGATCAGTTTTATATGAAAATGCAATTAGGGAATTTATTATAGTGCTATCTTTTAAGATGCATTCATAAGACATATGCTGCAAAAGTGCTTATCACTATATAGATAAATGAACACATCTAGTGAGCGTTTATGTGCTTTTGAGATCTTCTTACACAGAAATAGGTTTTCAAGTATAACTAATCAAAAATATTGTTGCTAGATATAAGAAGCATCAGCCTTTTAGTAGCTGTTCACTTGTGAAACAAGCTGGAGTAGGTCATAACTAGAAAAGACACCTCAAGTATGGTTCAAGTTAAACTATGCCACTTAGTGCTCCTATTTGTAGACAGATGAAATGTGGGATGAGCACACATTGTAGGTTTATCACAGCTCAAATTTCTAAGTAGATGCATGCATTCTGTGAGAGGAGGAAAGAGTAACACTCAATATTTATATATTTTATATATATATATATATATATATATATATATATATAGATATACACACACACACAGATGTATCTCTATTTATATCTTACCAATATTTAAGCTTTATAATCTACAGCTATACCATCTATATCTATATGTGTGTGTGCATCTGTGTGTGTGCATCTGTGTGTGTGTGTGTGTGTGTGTGTGTGTGTGTGTGTGTGTGTGTGTGTGTGTGTGTGTGTGTGTGTGTGTGTGTTTGTGCTTGTGTTCACTGCAGATGTACAAATACACAGATTAATTACCATGCTGTGGTAGGCAGGATACAGTCGATGTACATAAGTTTGATGGCTGAAATGAACAATTCGTACTAATGCTGACCGGAGATTTAAGTAGTTAGAGTAAAGATAATGTTTTTTCTTTCTTTGTGTTGCAAGGCTTGTCTTAGGTTGGAGGATGGTGCCTTAGTGAGTACTGATTTGGTTAGGCATTATGTATTGCATGGAATCATTGTTGGTGAGGTTCTCAATGTACTTTGACAATGATTCCTATCTACATGGCAATTTTCCCTCTTCTTTGAGTTTGTGTGACTGTGGAGTTGGTATATTTAAGTTCGATGATTTATCTCCACATGGATAGAACAGTAAAAATCACTGGATGCATGCTTTTTGATTTCCTGTTTTAATAAAGTCTGTTTTTATGCCAGTAGTCACTCATTTCTGTTCAGTAATTTATAAAAGGAGTCACTCTATTGTTTTGCTGATATAGTAGTCTCTGCTTGAGTAGTTATATGAAACATGGATATATATTTAGAGAGAACAAAAGACTGAAAAGATGATGAAAGTTTTCAGATGTTAGCTGCAACTGTAAAAAATGGTTTATTAAAAGTGCGAGAAGACAATATTAAGAACAAGAAATTCCAAAATGAACTACTAAATCATCAAAGAGTTTGTGAGCTCCCCAGAAGGCCAGCCCATTAAACTATGGCTACAGTCTACACAATAGCTACCCACCAATGAAAAGGGATAATTGTTTCAGGACTCCTTTGAAATGTAAAAAGAAACCAGACAATATCTATTCTTGCCTAAACATGGCATCCTCTGTATGTGCCACGTATTTCTCGGGAGTCCATCAGCCCAATAGCTTGTGCTATGTCTGATTTATCACAGCTTATAACTGATGAAATAAGTTGACAGATGACATAATTTTCACTTCCAAATTCAAAATGGTTTTCCATAAAAAATAAAAAAACTTATGTGCACAAACTTCACAGAACAGCTTAGAAGTACCTTAAAACATGGTTTCAGAGAAAGAAAAGAATGACCGACATGTCTGTGATAAATGATCTTTTCAGATACTACTTTTTGACAAAAATATATAGGACAATGAGCAGGGTATGCCACTGGTTTTCTACTCCTGAATGTCTGCCCAAAAGTAATAACATCATGATTACATTGTATTATACTCAGGTTAGCTTACATCAATTCATTATAATTGGCTTACATAAAAATTGAGTGCGCCAAGGTAAGAGCATCATAAACTTTTAAATACTACACATATTGATTGCTATACATTTGGCATTTGCACTGGTTCCTTTTAAAATGAACTTTCCAAGTTGTAAATGACATTTAAAATGTAAGTGATCTTTTAGTCGGTCTGTGCAGGATTGTCAAAGTTGAAAAGCAAGGAGGGGAAAGTTGGTGTTCCTAATAGCAAGTGATAAGATGAAAAAATAAAGTAATGTAGTTTTAGAAGTTAAAAAACTAGGCATTTGAGTAATAATCTGTCTGTTTCTGTAGTGCTACATGCTATGGAAAGTATGAAGCAGTGTCGGTCTCTCTAGGAGGATAGCCTTATGAATCAACAGATCTACTTGCAAATGGTTTAAAGTGTAATGAGGTTATTTCTGGAAGCTGTTAACTAAATGAAAGTTAAAACATTCATCATATTGATCAGTGCTACAGTAGCCTTAACCAAATGTGTTCTGTCCTGCTAAGGATATAAGAACTGGCCAACTTCTAAAGCCTCAGACCATCTTCCATATACTCAAACCATTAGGCAGCTCAAGCTGAGCTGCCTAAAACCCACATTTGAGTGCCAAGCTCTTCAGGGCATTCCTACTGCTGAAGAGAGCACTCCTCTGCAGACTTTCAAAGATGGACAGTTGGCTTGCACTGTTCCTTTGCTGGACAGATAAGTTCTTTTTGAGGGAAAAAAAACTTCCACATTTTCAGTTTATTATTTAAATTTACTTTCTATGTTAGGAAAGTTGTTTTTCATATAAAAAATTGTGTTTTAACAGACTGTCACAAGACTTAATTGTACTTTTAAACAGAAGTGCAGTTTTCCTTTTTTTAAACAAGAAATATCTTTATTAAATTATCACATATGCTATAGGCCATATTATATTTATATAAATAAAAATAAACCATAGCAACACAATCTCAGTTTCAAGCATTATACATTCCAAACCGTGCCGACACAGCTGTAGCTGCAAACATTATACATCACTTTTAATATATCCAGTCACTGTTAATTAACCATTATTGTTAGAGAAAAAATACTTCAAAAGACCAAAAGCATAAGGTTCAGTTCAGGTATCTTAATTATTATGCAAGGAGACAAAACAATGCAGTTACAGAGTTTGTCCGACTAAATCAGGAAGTGTCACAGTTATTATACCTTTCTTTCAAGACATTGCCCACTACGACTGACGTAGCAAATCACCAGTTCACAATTCTGTTACTTTACAGATGTTTCTCACATTTTTAGCTGACTCTTCAAAGTTTAAAAAAGATTTTTTCAGTAAACAGGATGGCCTTGATGACCACCGGTCAATTATAACTTTCTTGCTATGTGATGTTACAAGTCTAGGTACTATGGCTAATTTAAGCACAAGGCAAGTACAGATTTTTGAAGCAGTTTATTGTTTATAGTATCTAACTATCTTGCAGCTTGTGCACTTTTTCATCAACACGAACAGAGCTTATTTTCCATAATGAATGGGTCTACAGAAATTATTATTCTCCTTTTAATTTCCTGACCTAGCAGAAAATCACCTGCTTTCCAGTACATTTCCAAGGCATAAACATGCATTTTGCTATGCTAGCAAACTAGGTCAGAGTGCATCTTGCAGTGTCAGAAAGCACAATTTCAGAAAAGCATATTTTCAGTTTCAAATAGAACTAATGCTGCATATAGAATAAAAACGTGTTAATCTTCCCTTATTAAAATAAGCATTGCACACATGTTAATACATATTTTTCTAACATTTCCCCCTGTTAATACTTTTTATTCTGTTTCAAAAGCATAAACAGTTTGTTTCTTCTCCTAACCTCTTCCTTTGAGAATTTGCAGCTAACAGAGTCATTCAGTTCAAACTTATAAAAGTGTTTCCTTTTTCAACAGTTCTTCAATTTCAGTACTTTGATACAAAGTCTTAGAAACTGACATGTCTATAAAATCTTTGATTATTTTTTTCATGCAGGGAATTCCACAGCAAATGCATGCTCCTAACAATAGTAATCCCACACAAATGGCAATCAGGATGTTCATTGGGATGGAACCCCACCCCCCCAAACAAATTCCGGAAAAAGTCCATCAGTGGGTTTGGGCCTGGCCTGGTCATGTCTGACACTTGCTGGATCACTTCCAAATGATCATTAATTTCGTGTTTATTGTCGGGAATAAACTAACAACACTCGTCTTTGATTAAAGCGCACGTACCACCTCTCGCCGCTAGGGTGAAGTCAAGAGCCATGCGGTTTTGAAGTACCACAGTTCTCATTGCATTCAGTTCATCAGTCATTAATTCAAGAGCAGAAAAAGTTGCATTGCTCATGACCTCGAGAAGTTTGGATAGCTTTTTCAGTTCCCAGATTGATTTAACTGCACCATATGCAGGGGCTATGCTAGCCCAGGATATGATAGTGTCACTCCAGTCCATGTGTGCTAGTTTACTTTTGTCTTTCATGGAGTTATGGTTCCTCCAGCCTGCTACAATCTGTACCACTGGATTCTCAGGTTTCTTGATTGGATTTTCAGGTTTCTTTGCGACATCTGTGACGTTTCAAATTCTCCCATGAGGCAAAGCTGTAGTGTGTCGTATGGCCGGGACCCGGTAACCCAAAAAAACAACTGCCGGACCAATTCTCAGGCAACCATTTGTATGCCTTTTTCCCACATATGAAATAACAGTTTTCTACCTTAGTATTGATATACACCTTCCCTGCATGAAACATTTTTTTATCTATAATAGACAGTTGCTTTAAAAGAACAGGATTATGTTGTATATCACTGACAGTTTTATGCAAGGACTCAAAGTATGAGTCATACTCTGCATCACAAATTATTTCTGTATTTTTAGCATTTTTAGGTTTAATATAACATATATAAGAAACTGTTACATTACATCTACTCCAAACTACTTGAATCGTGTCATTCTTAAAAAAGCATACAATTCCTGTTTGTGTAACAGGTAGAAATAATGCAATTTTGTCTCTAGATTTCACAGGTGTAGTCTCAAAAATCAAGTTTTCCCAGGTCTCATTGACCCCTAGGGGGACAGCAGCCATCAATAATCCCCCATATGCTGTTGGTATAGCTGTGCAAATCCAACAATTTGAAATATTAAAAGTCTCAGCATACACATATTTGATTGCTTGGTAAGTGTTAAAGTTCGGATGCCAGTCTATGAGTGTTGAATCATGTTTGTTCAGTCTAGCTGGTGTGGCTGAAGAAAAGAAAGGCTACAGCAAAAGCCACAGTAAAAAGAACATTGTCACTAATGCAGTTATTAAGATGATTATGCAACACTGCTGAATATACTGCTGAAATTGTTCAGTATTTCTGTCGTCTCTAGGTCTTGTCATCATTTTACTGCTGCTGTGTGTTAGCAAGAGTTTTATCAAGTTCAAAGTTTTTGACTAGTTTACAGTGTGTCAAATGAATCCAAGATGAACGTTCCGCAATCTTGACTGATGTGGGTGTGCTCAGCAGTACATGATACGGACCTTCCCACTTTGGTGTTGTCCAATTCTTCTTTTTGATTGTCTTCACCCAGACCCAAGTGCCTGGGGCTACTGTTACTTCGAATGGGTTAGTTTGGTCTTTATCTGAAACAGAATTAAACTGTAAAAGATGTTTGTTATTTAGCATATTCCTCATGTAATCTGCAAGTGTCCAATCTGCTTCCTGGTCTGCAGGCATGAGAGGTTTCCACTGAGGTATATAATAAACACTTCTGAAAATCTTTTCGATAGGTGTCAATCCTTTTGCATTTGGAACAGTTCTCATGCTCAACAGTGCCAGGGGCAAACAGTACACCCAGTTCTTTTGTGTTTCTACTATAAGTTTCTTAAGCTTATTCTTTAAAACTCCATTGTGCCTCTCTACTAACCCTGCAGATTGAGGGTGATATGCACAGTGAAGTTTTAAAGAAATCCCAAAATAATGACTTAACTGTTGTATAGTTTGGTTAACGAAATGTGTACCATTGTCACTGTAGATCCTTTCTGGTATGCCAAATCTAGGAATAATCTCTTTAACTAGGGTCTTTGCAACAGTGGCTGCATCTGGTTTACTAGTTGGAAAGGCCTCCACCCATTTGGAGAACATATCCACAATGACAAGGCAGTACTTTTTGTTTTCACATTTGCTCAATTCTATGAAATCCATACAGATAGTATGAAACAGATACGGTGGTGTAGGGAAACTCCCTTGCTTGGGCTTTAATGCCCCTTGCGCATGATGTTTATTACAAGTGTGACATGACAGGCAAAATTTTTTAGTGTAGTTTGTAAACCCGTACGTAGCGAACACCCATTTCACTAACTGTACCATCCCCCCTGTTGAGACATGGCTCTGCCCATGGCTCAACAAAGCTGCATATCTAAATAAATTAGATGGTAATATCGTTTTTCCCTCTTTGGAGATGTACAGCCCTTCCTTGAGAATTGCTCCTCGTCTTTTCCATTTTTGTTTTTCAGCCTGTGTAGTAAGTGTCTGCATTGTTTTCAACATTTCTAAGTCTAAAATCTCAGAAGGTTGTAATTCCTCGTTCAAAAGAAATGCTTCTGAGGCTGCTTGCTTTGCAGCTGTGTCAGCTCTCGCGTTGCCTTTTGAAATCCTATCTTGTTGTTTTGTATGAGTTATGCATTTACAAATAGCTACTTTCTGAGGCAACTGAATAGAATCTAACAAATCTAAAATAAACTGTGGATGGTTAATCGGTTTGCCAGTAGATGTCACCATTCCTCGATTCTTCCACTGTTGTGCAAAAACATGTACAGTAGAAAAAGCATACTGGCTGTCTGTAAAAATGTTTACACTTTTACCCTTTGCTAAGGTACATGCCTGTGTCAAGGCAATCAAATCTGCTGCTTGTGCAGATAAGTTATGTGGTAGAGGTTTCGCTTCTACAATCTCAGTATCAGAAACTACTGCATAACCTGTTAGGTTCTGTCCCATAGGACTCCTTTTGCATGAGCCATCCACGTAATATGTCACCTCGGCATCATCCAAGGGAACATCCGTGAGGTCTTCTCTAGGCTGTGTATTTTGCTCAATTACCTGCAGGCAGTTATGGAGTGTGCCATCCACAGGTTGGGAGCAAGGTAGATGGATTCAAAGTAGTACATCGTTCAATTGTCATGTGAGGTTGGCTCAGCAATATAGTCATACAAGAAAGATGCCTAGCAGGGGAAAGATATGCTACTTTTTCTTGCAGCAAAATGATTGTGACTGCATGAGGCACTCTCAATGTGAGAGGGTGGAATAACACTACTGAGGCTGAAGCCTGCACTGCCATTGCAGCTGCAACTACTGCTTGTACACAGTGGGGTAAAGACCGTGCCACTGGGTCCAGTTGTGATGAATAATAAGCAATGGGGTGTTGTTTGTCCCCATACTGTTGAGTCAATACTGATGTCATATAACCTTGCTTGCAATCTACAGTTTGGTAAAAACGTCTGTGATAATTTGGTAATCGTAAAACTAATGAGGATGCTATCAATTGTTTCAGTTTACAGAAAGTTAATTCTGCTTCTGGTGTCCACTGTATTAAATCTTGTGCTGCCATAGGCTTCTTAAAAATCAGGTCGGTTAAAGGTGCAGATTTCAAAGCATAGTTTGGGATCCAGCTCTGACAAAAATTAGTCGTACCCAGGAAGGACATCATTTCCTTCTTGGTTGTGGGTTTTGGTGCTTGTAAGATCGCTACTTTTCTGTCCTCATCTAATGTTCTGCCATCTTTGGATATTACATATCCAAGGTATTTCACTTGTTTTCTCCAAAGCTGTAATTTATTTTTGCTTACTTTGTGTCCTTCAACTGCTAGGAATTTTAATAATGCTATAGTATCTTCCTTACAACCTTGCTGGGTAGGGGCAGCCAGCAGGATGTCATCAACATAAAGTAAAATTTGACTACCTTTCGATGGGATAAATCCCGTTAAATTACTTGTCATCTCTTGTGAGAATATCATTGGGCTTTCACTATAACCCTGTGGTAGTCGCGTATATGTATACCACTTTCCCTGAAATGTAAATGCAAACCAATACTGGCTGTCAGGGTGTATCGGTATCGAAAAGAACACATTGCTGATATCTACAACAGAAAAGTACTTCTGTTGAGGTTTTAAATCATTCAACAAGGTATGTGGATCTGGCACCGTAGGTGCTCTTGGTATTACTGCGTCATTTACAGCTTGTAAATCTTGGACCATACGCCATTCTCAGTTTGCTTTTCTAACTGGGAATAAGGGTGTGTTACATGGCGAATCGGGAGATTCCACCAGTATTCCTGGTAAGGCTGCTATGATAGGTTTAATACCTGCCTCTGCATCTTTTCTCAAGGGGTACTGTCTTTTTTGTGGTCTAAATACTGACTTTGGCATGATAGTTAACTGGTCCTGCTGTGTGAATTAGTCCTACGTCTGATTTTCCTGTTGACCAGAGAGTTTCTGGTATGTCTAAAAAAGCTTTTTCTTCCCCTTTTAATAAGAGGGCTTCTCAGTTGTCTTTGCTGGACTACAAGTGTATAGCTGGATGTGTTTGTGTTATCCAGTTCAGTTTCTGTCTTTGTATTCCCTGTTCTGACAGTTCTGATTCTGTCTGTTTTTCCCATTTTGTGACTTTCTCTCCTAGGTCTATCCATTTTAAACCTTCCTCTTTAGTTAGACTAACATGCGGTATTAGATTTGATTTGTAAAGTGAAAAGAACTCCTGGGGTAATGAACAGCTAACTACACTGTTCCCTTTCATGTTCCAGTACAAATTGCACAGTACTAATCTGTTTGCATGATTTTTAAACAATTCTTGTTCATATTCTTTGTCAGGTCCTGGTGTATTACAATAATGCAGAGTACAGTGCAACAGGTGTTGTATGTCAATGCAAAGGGAGGGGAACTTACTGATAGCTACATTCATTAACTCTTCAGTTACTGCTCCAGGGCCAGTTGTAACTAAGTCCTGGCTGTACCAGTAAAATGTCTCACCTTCCGTTTGCACTGCAAAGGTATTAGTTTGTCGCTGTGCTTCCATAACCTGCATGGTTGGAACTACTGCTATGCCTAATAGTTGCATAAGATCTCTGCCCAAAAGGTTCACTGGGCATTTTGCAGAAACAACAATTTTGCTTTTCTGAGTTAATCCTGAAACAGGATCTGTTATTGTAATGTTATGAGAGAGAGGCTCCCGATACAGCTGTCCATTAGCTGCTTTTACTAGTATAAAGTCATGTGATTCTGAATTGTCCGGTAGTTTGGAGGGGTGTACCAGGGTTCGTGATGCCCCTGAATTGCACAAAAATTTGACTTCCCTCCCTTCTACCAGGAGTATCACTTCTGGTTTTGTGTCAGCCAAACAGAGCTCTAAGCTCAGTAAGGATAGGTCTAATATTTAGTTTTCTTCACTATCGGTAGCTTCCTGCACTTCCTCTACTATCACATTCTCTGTTCCTTCTATCACATTGTCATTTGTCTTTTCTCTGTTATTCCTATCTAGTGATTCCTGACTTTCATATAGTCAGTCCTCACCCTCATCATTTTTGTCTTCCACTGCTGCCTTCTTATTTTTCCTGCAATCCCTTGCCATGTGTCCCTTTTTCCCGCATTTGAAGCACTCACCTCTTTTCTTTCTCCCTTCAAAGTCCTCTGATCGCTGATCAGATTGTTTGTTTCCCTGGGCATTCTTTTTGCCCTTTTGTCCGGACTGTACTAAACAAACTTCTCCATCTTCCACAGCAAATACTTGGGCTTTCTTTTTCTTTTTGTTGTTAAAATGCCTTTTGGCATGTCTAGCATATTCAAGCAGTGATTGTAATCTGCTTGTACGATGGTCTACCATGTGTTTAGTAATGAAACTACTTATGGGTGCAATACTGCCTTTCAAAAATGCATTCTTTAACTGCTGCTCATATGGGGAATCCTGTGTCTGATCTTCAGGAACCTGCATTCCACAGTGATTGTTAAAACATTCCAATAATCTGGAAAAATATCTATCATCAGTTTCACTTTCTTGTTGGATGCATTGATTAATGCAAGTCCAGTCTGTCCTAGGCTTCCATTTCTCAGAAATTCAGTCTGTCAGACCTTTCACTCTGTTGTCTAGTTCTGCGCTGCTATGTGGGAGGGGCCTAAGTGCAGCATCACGGGGATTCCAGTTGCCACTGATCATGTGCCAATCTGGACCTACTATTTGTCTGACTACTTTTTCTACTTCCTCTCCGTTTAAGTGATAACTTAATCTCATGCCCTGTAAATCTTCTAAGAACTTTCTAAAATTAACTTTTGGATGGGGAATTCCCTCTGTGGCTTTCCGGATGTCTTCCGGTGTCCATGGTCTGTATACTAAGAGAGATGGGTTCTGCCCTTCTTGTCCTGCCTGAGGATTTGGTACTTCTATGAGTGGGCATATCTCTTCTTCACTCATAGCCCGTGAATTTCCATTCATTTGATATAATTCAACATCCCCTTTTAAATTACGTGTCTTGATAGGATCTCTAACAAACGGTAGTGGTTTTATAGGAACAACTGGATATCGTGGAGGTGGGTCAGTTTGTTCTTTTGCTTCATATTCCAGTAAGGGAGCTGGTAAGGGAACCGAAACTGGAGTAGGCAGAGGGGCTGATGCTATAACTAAGTTAATATCCTCTTTGTCTAGAAATATTGCTTTTGAATTTTTATTCTTTTGTTCTCTTCGGTTTGTTTCCTCAATCCACCTGTGTGCCTGAGAAACTCCTAATTTACGCTGTTTTTTAACCCGACCTTTAGAATTGGTTTTTAGCTGTCTAATAAGTTTGATAAGTGAGGATCTTTCTAGTTTCCCATCAAATTCATATTTATTAACCTATTTAGTATAATATCTAACATCGGCGTGCTGTGATTGCATATATTTTGCGTCTTTGGTTAACGGTGGGCTTTGGGGTCTTTTCGTTTTTGTGCACGTATTACCCATTTTGTTCTAACCTTTTAAATGTTACGTAACCCTTTTATTTTTAATGTGGTACCACCAAGTGTTTACAGTCTCTTCAGACTACCTGCCTACTTATTCTGTTTCCCTGATCTATGACAAGATAGCAATATTTCTGTCCCTGAATTTTAAAAATTCTCACAGAACAAATACAATCAAGTCCCTGATCTAAAACAGAAAAAAGAAGATTCACCTTACCTGAGCCTCAGCGATTGGTCTCTAACTGTTCAAATGGAACCCGCCTTCAGTCGTAGATCAGAAAAGTGGCTGGCCTCTTTTGCACGACAATTCAGTCGGAGATCTTTCAATGAAGAAGATCCGATGTGGTATCTTCCCTGCGCAGTTTTATGCCACCTGGCCCATCTGATCCCAGGCTAAACGAGGGTTTCCGGCTCCAAAGGACCAAAAAATGTTAGAGAAAAATACTTCAAAAGACCAAAAGCATAAGGTTCAGTTCAGGTATCTTAATTCTTGCGCAAGGAAAAAAATGCAGTTACAGAGTTTGTCTGACTAAATCAGGAAGTGTCACAGTTATTATACCTTTCTTTCAAGACATTGCCCACTACGACTGACGTAGCAGATCACCAGTTCACAATTCTGTTACTTTACAGATGTTTCTCACATTTCTAGCTGACTCTTCAAAGTTTAAAAAAGATTTTTTCAGTTGACAGGATGGCCTTGACGACCATTATAACTTTCTTGCTATGTGATGTTACAAGTCTAGGTACTATGGCTAATTCAAGCACAATGCAAGTACAGATTTCTGAAGCAGTTTATTGTTCATAATATCTAACTATCTTGCAGCTTGTGCACTTTTTCATCAACACGAACAGAGCTTATTGTCCATAATGAATGGGTCTACAGAAATTATTATTATTCTCCTTTTAATTTCCTGACCTAGCAGAAAATCACCTGCTTTCCAGTACATTTCCAAGGCATAAACATGTATTTTGCTGTGCTAGCAAACTAGGTCAGAGTGCATCTTGCAGTGTCAGAAAGCACAATTTCAGAAAAGCATATTTTCAGTTTCAAATAGAACTAATGCTGCATATAGAATAAAAACGTGTTAATCTTCCCTTATTAAAATAAGCATTGCACAGATATGTTAATACATATTTTTCTAACAATTATATAGCTCATTCAAATCCTGCTTTCTTTAAAACCTCATTTCTCCTCTGCATGTGGTGATCCCACATTTCATATTTTTTCTTAAGTAACTTGCTCCTACCCTTTTCTAAAGCTCCCAGTTAAAGTTGTGTTATCTCTGTTAATATCTTTGCTACTTCAAGTATAGTTGGTTGAGACTTTGATTTCCATTTTCTAGTAATTACTTTTTTGTCAGCCATCATAATTAGACTCAGCAAGGCTCTAGGCAATTCCAATTCTGTTTCATAGCTCAAAAAAAAAAAATTTCTCTAGTCACTCCAGTTTGCTCACCCAGCATCTTTAACAGAGCAGTCTGCAAAGAAAAGAGACATGGAGGAGCTCTCTGATCACATAGCCCAGGCAGGTATGACCCTGACCCTGAGTAGCATCCTGCTCTCACCAAGAATGATACCACGGTATAGAGAAAAAAATTATCAATTTCAACAATTGGCTAAGATTCTGGTGTCATTCAAAGGGGATCCAGTGTCTGTCAGCTTGGGATGACATGCTGCACAAGCCACGCTGCTTTGCTAGAGATGGCTTGCACCTGTCACAATTAGGCTTTCGAATACTGGCCAAGGCTCTTGCCATCCCCATAGTGGCTTTTTTAGGCAAGGCTCAAAAGACAAACCCACCACCGTAAATAGCACAAGTAACAAAAAACTGAGGGTAATGCTGCTCAATGCCAGAAGTCTAAACCTCAAAATGCACGCACTCCAGGCACTCCGCAGTACAGAGAAAATTGATATATGTGCAGTAACAGAAACCAGTTTAAGGCTCCAGAGAGCACCCGAGCACTACCAGGCTACAACTGATACCATACATTTCGGCCACAAAACCCGGACCAAAATGCAAAAGGCAAGGGAGTATCCATATTCATCAAGGATACCTACACCTCCAAGTTAGTGGCACAGCACGATGCTTCAGAGATCATCCACATGCAACTAACAACAGGCAAAACAGTTATTCAAATTATAGCTTGCTACAGATCACCCACCATGTCCCAGGACCCCCACTCTTCATTCCTGGAAACAGTGGGAAACATAAAGGTCCTACCAAACACCCTGATATTGGGTGATTTCAATTACCCAAACATTAACTGGGAGAACTACTCAAGTATGAATTCCCTTGCCCAACATTTCCTAGAATTTATAAACTCAAATGCCCTGGATCAACTGGTCAACACCGCCACCAGAGGTGACAACATATTGGACCTTGTCATCACCAACATGGGTGACCGGTGTTCCCCACCGGAGATCAACTCCTCGTTGGTTAGATCTGACCATAAACAAATCACTCTGGATATCCACATTCTGCCACCACCCCTGGTCAAAGAAACCACTGTGAAAAACTTTTCAAAAGCAAACTTCATGTTACTTAAGACTGAGGTGGGAAGTTTCAAAACCCCCATGCTAAAGGATAATGCTGTCCAAGCTGCAAAATCCTTTACTAATGCACTCTATGGGCACCTACAAAAATGCATGAATCATGCTATCCCAAACAAAACCAAGACTCACTCCCCCAAGAAAAGGAAACCAGTCTGGTAGACCCCTGCCATAAACAAGCTATACAATAGAAGGAGGAAACTAGTACAGAAAAGAGTAAAATCGCAAGACGAGAAGACATCCCTGATCAGTATCAGCAAGAAACTACATTCCCTCATAAAATCATCCAAGGCTAGCTTCGAAAGAAAAATTGCCATGGACTCCAAAGATAACTACAAGGCATTCTTTAGCTATGTCAAGAATCAAGTGGCAATTCTCAGATCTGCTCGGAGTTTGTGCAGAATGGCACAAAATACACTGAACCATCCGATATAGCCAACATCCTGGCAGACAGGTTCAGTGCAAACTTCACCCCCCTCTCACCCCCAAAAGGGCCCATAACTATACCAGAAGAATTTAGTGCCCCTTAAATCACAGACACTCAGGTTAAAACAGCCCTCTCCAAAGCCAAAAACACAGCATCAATGGGACCGGATGGTGTCCCAGGCTGCATCCTACATGAGCTCAAAGATGAACTAACCCCTCACCTAAACACATTGTTAAACTCAGCCTCTCCACAAGCTACGTGCCTGCAGAGTGGCGCACAGCAACAGTTATTCCGGCCACAAAGGTAGAGCCACAATGGACCCCAGGAACTATCGCCCTATAAGCCTGACTAGATTGGTCTGTGGAGCTATGGAGCACATCATCATGGATCTCATTAACAGAGACATTGGAAACCTCCAAACACTGGACCCTACCCAGTTCAGCTTTGTTAAGGGCAGATCATGCCTCCTAAACTGGTAGACTTCTTTGAGACAGTTTCCAAAGCTATAGACGAGGGAAAGGTGGTCCACACAGCCTACCTAGACCTCACAAAGGCCTTTGACACCATTCCTCACTCAGGTATTATAGACAAGCTCACCAGCCTGAACATAAACCCCTACACCATGAGATGGGATGCCAACTGGCTCATGGACAGAACCCACATGGTAAGAGTTGCAGGAGCTAGGTCTGACTCTAAACCGGTTACAAGTGGCGTTCCCTAGGGCTCAGTCCTAGGACTCCTCCTGTTCAGCATATACTTCTCAGAGGTACAGGCAAGCACAGGAGGACTATGGGTGACCAAGTTCGCAGATGACTGCAAACTAGGGGTTATAATTGACTCTCCAGCTGACACATACATCCTCCAAAAGGGTCTCACTGAGACAGATACCTGGTGTCAAAACCATGGCCTCAAGCTAAATGCCAAGAAGTGCATAGTCATCCCCTTTGGAAAAAACAAAGTACCCACAAACTACCACAAAGGTGGTAGCCCCCTAAATACAGAAGACGTAATAAGGGATCTGGGGACCCAAGTAGATAGTAACCTCTCCTTTGATAATCACATTGCCAAAGTGGTTAGAAAATTCTTCTATGTGGCCCACCTAATCACAAAAGGGTTTGCATCCAGATCGAAAGAGGTCATTGGGCCCCTCTACTCATCTCTCATCAGACCCATTATAGATTACAATGCCCCATTTGGAATGTACCTTACAAGACACCTGCAACAACTGGAAAGACCACAGAAGTTCCTCACCAAGAGGATCACTGGCCTCAAGTAGATGCCCTATGCAGCTCGACTGAAGAAACTCCAGCTGTACTCGGTTGCATACCGCCTACTCAGAGGTGATATCTGCCTGACATACAAGGCCATGTCCAACCCAGAATTGATGGACATGCTCCACCTAAAGAAAACCATATCCCCTTGAGGCACACACTCCAGGGAATTAAAACCTCACCACAACAATAAATAGGACATGCTGGAGGGGTAGATTCCTGTCCCAGAGACTTTCCATGCTCTGGAACAAGATTCCAATCTATATTAGGCAGAGCTCCTCGCTAACCCTTTTCAAGAGAAACCTTGATGAGTGGATGGGAAACAGAAAGTTTACCCCAGGGATCACTTCAATGGCTTTACTGGATAGAGGCACATGGAACTAATCTAAGGGGGCGGCAAAAGCCAACACATTCCGGCTAGGCTTATAAATGCCTTTGGGCAGATAGCTTAGTACCTACCTATGAACCTATGAACCTATGCAGGGAATCTTTAAAGTCTGCCAACTATTTACAATTCCAGAAAATATGTTCCCAGTTTCATTTTTCTTCCCCATCACACTTCCAACATTTGCTGTCTAACTAAGGAAGAATCCTTTGAAGTCTGCTTGGGTGATAAAAATACCTATGTAAACACTTCCAGGCAAAAATCCTACATCTTATAGATTTTGTTGCATATTTGGAAGACATATCTCCTCAATTGTTTCTTTGTGAATTGCTTATCTAATCTCACTTCCCAATCCTTCCTAACCTCCTCTGATTGATTGTTATAGTTATCATGCAATATTTTATATACTCTACTAATTATTCCCTTCTTAATGACAACTTCTGTTCTATAAAATAAGGAACAAAGGGCCACAGCTCCAAAGGTAAACCAAAACCTTAATGTGTGAGTCCTTTCGTTCACTCAAATCAAATGAACTTCTTCAGACACAGTGTCTGAAGAAGTTCATTTGATTTGAGTAAACGAAAACACTCAGACATTAAAGTTTTGGTTTGCCTTTGGAGCTATGGCTCATTGTTCCTTATTTTATTAGTGCTTTATGTGTTGTTTTTTAACTTATGTTCTAGATTCTACTAAAAAACTCTACCAGCGTAAGTCTTTCATTTAGGACCCCCCCCCCCATTTCTGTTTCTTTGCCTATACTCTGATATCAATCCTTGATATGGAAGACAATCTCTAGCCTGCAGTCCAAATAAGTTTTTGGCATCTTCCCATTCTATAACCTTTCCCTCTCTAGTTATTTGCTCCCAATACCTAGGTACCTTTTCCACTTTTCTCCAATATATTCCCACCCATCTTGCCTATTGCCTGTATCTGTAATTGCAGTCATCCCTATTGGCAGAATCTCTTTTCTCCATTCCCATGTTGGCTTAGCTCTTAGAAGACCTTCTGTTACTTTATGAACATAATATCCTGCATGATTATTGTTGTTCTCCTTAAAGGTCTGCATCCAAAATCAGCTTCCCCCCTGGTTCATCAGCATCTCTTTCCACTTTGAATTATAGTTTTCTGATTTTGCTATGTATAGGAGCCTTGACTATGTTGCACTGAAATAGCCCTTCAACTTGAGTAATCTCAATCTGCCATGTTCATTGGAAGAATAAGCTTATCCCATTTGACTCTTGCTGTTTTCCCCTCCCAGATAAGATCCTTCAGCTCTTTAATGATTGCTAACCACAACTTCTCCTCTGGTTGATAAAAATATGCCTGAAAATGTATAAGACTAAAGGGACTAAAAACATGTTAACTGTTTGTATCTTACTATTGATATCCATACAACAGAGCTTCCATTTTCTCAGTTTTTGTATTATCTTTTATTTAGTCAATTCCCACATATCCTTAGCTGCTAAACCAGTATCATTTTTAATCCATACTCCTAAATACTTCATTCTATCATGTCCCCATACATGTGGATATTACTGAACCAATTCATATGTAGGTACATAATTTACTGCTATTGCTTATGTTTTAGCTTTATTAGTTTTGTATCCCAAGAAGGTTTGAAACTGTCTCAATATGTTCCATAGCACTGATGCTCAGGTATAAAATAATGTCATCTGCAAATAGAGCCGGCTTTTCTTGACTACCATACCAATTATGTCCTTGAATTTATGAATCTCTTATTTTCTTTTCCAATGGCTCTAATTATAATGCAAATAACAAAGGGGAGAGAGGACAGCCCTCTCTGGTTCCTCTGCTGAAGCAGAGGTTATCAGAGAGGACCCCATTCACTTTAGATTTTGCCTCGAATGATTCATATATGCTCCTAATCAACCTTATTATTTTATTAGGAAATGCAAATGCTTCCATTGCTCTGCTCATACAATCCCAGCTTACTCTGTCTTATGCTTTTCCTGCATCAAGACCCACCAATAACAGTGACAGTTTCTTACTTTCTGCTTTCCTCTGGATCATCACTGCTCTGTTTATGTCACCAAATGTATGCCTCCCCTCCACAAAACCACATGGATCCAGATCTATCAATTCTGGCATGACTTTTGCCATTCTTTTACCCATTATAGACACAAACACTTTATAATCATGATTTAGTATTGAAACGAGTCTGTATGAAGCTGGATCTGATGGATATTTATCCATTTTAGGTATTATAGCTACTACTGCTTTCTTCAAGGATGCTGGTACTTCTCATCTTAGCCTACAAACTTCCACAGGAATACAATCTATTCCTGGGGACTTTCCTGTAGATTGGTTATACACCACTATTTTTATCTTATCTCGTGCTATCCTAAGTGTTAGTAATTGAGCCTCCTCTCTCTGTAGCCTTGGCATATTTAATTCTTCCATAAACATTTCCATTTGTACCTTTTCTTGATTTACATATTTCTCTGCTTTATACAGACTTTTATAAAATTTCCAAAATATTTCTAATACTTCTACAGGATCCCTTGTTATCTCCCTTGTTATAGGCTCTCTAATCTTGGTGACAGCTCTTTCTACTTTCTGTTGCCAGAGTTATAGTGCTAAAATTTTTTGTGGTCTAGACTTATTATCAAGAAAAAGTTGTTTAACAACAATCTTTCTAAACCTATCCATATTATCGAGGTATTCCCTTATTTTTGGTTTAGCACTCTGTATTTTCTCCTGTTCTTGTTTAGTAAGATTCCCACTATTTTGCAATATTTGCCAGTCCCACTAAATAATTCTTGTTACTTAACCATATCTCCCTATCTTTTATTTCTACCCTACTTTTAAATTCCACTTTAATTTTATACCCCTTCCTAGCTATATTTTCAGAAGAAAATTCTGCCTTCTCTAATAGCCCCTGGATAATTTCCACCACTCATTCCTTAAATTCATCTCTTTTCAACAGACAGATGGGACAGTGCCAGTAGCTCATTTTTATTTCATTATCCTGTATTTTTATTTTGGTTATTATTGGCACATGGTCTGAAATAGTTATTGGGTGCATTTCAAGACCTTCAATTAAATGCACATGTTACTGTGAAATGTAAATTATTTCTAGCCTAGCAAGTTTTTGGATCTTGGATAATAATATGTAAATTCACTCTGAATTCCTAGTACTCAATTTACATCTTCTGTGCCAAATATTTTCATAAAATTCTTTACAAATCTACCCTCCTTTGTTATATTTCCCTTTCTGGGGCCCCAGACATGTCTTCACTGTTATAAATCAAATTCCAGTCCCCCCCTATAAGTATTATTCCTTGCTGACAGATAATTATTTCTCCAGGAATTTGCTTTAGCTCCATTATAACAGTTTTTAGTAGAATATAAAAAACATGTCAGTGTAATTCTCCTCCCTTACCAGTAGCTCGTTCTTACGACAAATCTACCATTATTGTCTTTTTTTTCTTTTCTTACTATTGCAATTAATATAAGTACTCTGCTCTTCCTTTGCCCAGGTATTCAGCTGACTAACCTTCCTGAATACCTTTCCTTATCAAATTCACATGTTCAGTTCTTTCCATGTGTGCCTCCTGTACCATAGCTATTTGGATTCCACATTTTTTAATATAGTTCACTACTCTTTCTTTTTTGTATTTATCTGTGAAACCATTAACATCTAAAGATATTATAGAATGAATCACATTCTTGAGGGATTATTATTCCCACCTTTTATGTATAACAGCTTTTTGATTATATGTCTAGTGCCAGCTTTTGTGTTACATGCATGCACTGTTTGACAGGTTCATATTTTATACATTTGTTTCTTGTCATGTCCATTTGAGCCTATGTCACATATTGCAGAACTTTTTGTTTTATTGAAAACCCTCAAATAAAAATATACACACTCCCCCAATACCACCGAAAACCCATTAACTTAATAATTACACACAAAATTATGTATATCTTCAAATATTTAAGTTTTATCCCTTAATAGGAAAAAAGTTCCAAACTGACAGCAACACACACAGACTTGAGCTAAACAGAAAGAAATATTATCCATGCTAAGATGCATGGTAAAGCCTGTGATTCTAGTAATTGCTGTCTGGTTTTGCCTTATTTTTATAGCTCTCCCATCTGGGAAAACACTTGAATGTTTTCAGAAAACATTTTCTCCAAGCCATTTCTCTTTATCAGATTGTCTGTCAATTACATGAGAACCACATACAGGACAGTTTACTGGAAAAAAACTTATAATATTCAATACTGTATTTTGTTTATTTGCTTTCTGTTAAAACTTGCTACTATAAAGCTAATGCCCTTAACACAGTCATTCTCCTATGCAAAAATTAGAAAAAGCACACTATTTTTTCTTTTGTCATGCTCTTTTAACCAAATCCCTTTTTTTCTCACATTGCAGTGCCTACATTTCTTAAAACCAAGGGGAAAGAGGGAGAAAGGGAGAAAGAAACTAAAAGAATAAACAGAAGCAGCTATTTGCATTAGTATCCGCATTACACTTAAAAATAACTGAAAAAAAACGTTATAACATGCAGAGAAAATCATGTATCACTTAAGTAATACTGTTAAGAAAAAAATGTTTTACTTACAGTTAACTCTCTCCCTCCTCTTCCCCTCTCTTGAGTATTTTTCTGAACATTAATGACATGAACTAGGGCATATGCTTTAGAGTCCCCTACAAGTTTAACAAATTGAAACAAGTCCAATATTTGCAGTTTTTTTGTTCTGTCCTGTTGTAATTTGGACTTGTGCTTGTTGTCAGAGCAATAAATTTGTTTTATTTCTTCCTTGAGTGTCGGTCATCCTTCCTGGGTGCCTTTTTTATTGGTTTTGTTTGTTTTCCTCTTGGGCATCTTTTCTTTTTGGATTTTTTTTTTTTTTTGGTTCTGTTCACAAATATAATTATTTCTCTGTAAACCCACATTTGTCAGTTTCAAATTACTGATTTTAGTCTCCAAATGTTAATGACATGACATTGGTCACATGCTTTAGAGTCGCCTACAAGTTTAACAAACTCCAAGAAAGTCCAATATTTCCAGATTTTGTTGTTCTATTCCTCTTCATCATTGCCTCCAAAACCCTGTCTCTGCTTCATCTCTAGTGCACTGTCAATTCTTCTAGTTAACTCCTGTGCTTTTTCCACCTCTCACAAGCATTTTCCTTTGAAACAATGGGAAAGGTGTTATTGGCACAGTCTCTCTGTGGTCTTTATTACAAGAAGAACAAGAAGAAGAATATCCTTCTCTTTCACAGCTCACTTTTTGTTGGACACATTTTTTTTTTATTTTTTTTTTCCTTAGCACATACTTCATTAAAAATGTTTTTGTTTCTTCAGGGAAAATATTTTGAAGATAGCTGGGTATGGCTGTTTGAATCTCATGCCTTCTTCTTGACATTTCCTATATAATGGAATAAATGTATTCCTCTTCTGTTTGGTGTACAATGAGTAGACAATGTCCACAAACACTCAGCTGTCTCTCACTTTTAGCACTTTGTCCTTCTGCCACAATTTTGTCAGAATTAACTCATTCTGTTAGTGAGATTGCATTTTTTACTATTAAAGATCTAGGTTGTTTTCTCATAACCAGGTTTGGAGCATACACATGATGTAGCTTTTAATTAACAATTCCATTTGTGGAATACCAGTCCATTTGCTTTTTGTACTTTCAAGAAATTAATACAATCTGTTCCTTCCTGTTCTCAGGTACAGCAGAAAATCTCAGGTTTTCTCTATGTGCTCTGTCCTCTAATTCTATTATTTTCTGAAACATCTCTTCTTGTGCAGTCTCATATTGACCCAGCCTTTTCTTCATTTCGACATCAGAGTTTTGCAGTTTTATCACCTCATTTGAGTATCTGTTTAAAGCTTCTTCCATTTTTTCCAGCCTTTTATTGTTTGAGTTGATATACTCTATCAGTGTTCTATTTATTTTAGTCAGGTCTGTATGCAATTGCTTTATACTTTCCTCAACGTTACTGGAAGACATTTCTAGAGCTTACACTTCTTTTTGCTGAACAGCAACAATACTTTTACTGGTCAGTGTTTTTTCCATCACCTTTTATAGTGGACTTTCCTTCAGGTCCACTGTAGTTCTTTTTTTTTTTTTCCTGGCATCCAGGCAGTACACTTACTAGTTGTTGCTGAAATTTACTCAGAAATCCAGGTCCACTGGCTTTCTCTGCTAAGTTTCTGTTTTCACAATAGGGGAGCCAGAATTAAGCAGTTACTCAATGTTCAGCCATCTTGGAAGTTCTGAGTGCACTTTTTTCCTTGTCATTTTAAAAGCAGTTAAAAGTTAACAAATATTTTTTTTTCCATGGAGCACCTATATACATTTCCTTTTAGAGGCTGGCAAAGTGTATTAAAGTGTTTTTTACTGTGTTTTTGGGAAAATGTAACTTTTAACAACTTTATCTTTTTACTAGCTTATGTTGCTTGCTTTCCATGGGAAAGAGATACCATTTTTGGCTTAACAATTGAACAAACTATTGGTCTCATAATCAGGCCTTCTTCCAGCCATAAAAAAAGAAAAAAGTTAAACAAATAGCGTTTGCCACCATAGCAGGCTAGCAACTTGCCTCAGCCACAGTTGGATGGCTATGCTATGGCTAAAAATGGCTCCTCAGACCACTCATCATTTACCCCAATTCCCACTGGTGTATCATCTACAGCCACTATGGACTGGGGGTTAGCCATATCCATTGGGATACCCTCTGCAGGCAAGGGAGAGCCACTGTTGTTGTTCCTGGGAGAACAAACCAAGTTTTCCCTGTTTATTCAGAATACTGTTCCCGTCCTTGGGAAAGTAGCTACTGCCACATTAACAACACTACTGGACCAATTTTTCCTATCAAAAAGGAACAGAAAACTCCTCAAATTTTCCTGGATAGGAGAAATTTACTAGATCTGTCTCAGGTTCTAATTCAGGCTGTTGATCCTTCTTACAAGGTGGTTTCTGATAAAAGAAAAACAAAAGGATGCCTTTTTTCCTGAAGAGATGAAAGCTTCTGAATCTGGACAAGAAGATGAAGGGACAGATGTAAGTTTTCTCTGCATATTACTGATTCAGATTCAGAGGATAGCACAGTATCTAATTCTCCCTGTGGGTGTCTCTCTTTCTCTGACACTGTTTCCACAATGTGCCAGTATTTTCAGTGGAAGAACACTGAGATTTCTCAGTCCCTCAGGAAAAACTATGAAATGTTACAAATGGAACTTTCATAACCTTCACCCATTCTGGAGAATCTGTATGTCACTGCTTGTAATTTTCCTGACAATCAGCCTGCTGCCCCTTAAAAGGCAGAAAGATTACACAAAGTTCTTATGTCTTTTAAGGTTTTTATACACACATCTCAAACCTGACCTAGCAACTATAACTTTAGTTACTCCTACTGCTGCTAAACATTTAGTTAATGCCAAGCCTACACTTTCTGAAAAAGTTGGGAAAATAATTGGTTTGTATGTGGAAATAGTATATGCTTCTGCAAATTTGATTTTCATTATTTTGAATTGTCAGGCTCATATGTTAAAGTTTATTCTAATTTTGTGAAAGTATGAGGAATGTTTTGTCTGTAGTTTCTTCTTTGAGGAAAAACCTGCTTTAACCTGTTTAGTTTCTTCCATCTTACAGGTCACAATCCATTGTTTAAAGTGGGCGTTTGACTCTGTCGACACTTTTTCCAGGGCTATGGCTATTGGTACTCTTTTGAGTAGGCTTGTCTGGCTGTGGTTTGAAAACCTTCCAGGTGATGCTAAAAGTAATATTATAAACTCTCTATAGGATAGAGATTCAGTTTTAGTCCCTGTGATGAGGAGGTTATCAAAAAGTGGGACAAAAGAGTTAAGCGGATACAAAGACTAAGATTATTCAGCCCTCATTTTTCAAAAATTTTAAGGGATTGTCTCAATGCACATCCAGTTGTGACAACAAACAAGATAAACAGTCTCAGCAAAATGCTGGTAAACAGACATTTAAGAAGAAATGGCAAAGGGAGTTCTAAACAGAATTCCCCAAAACGTAAGACAATCCAAGTCAGAATGACTATTTAAGGGACCTTGACCCCCCCACCCCCATGCAGTCCCTATTCCCTTCAAGAAAGTCTGAATCCCCACTTCTCTTTTTGAAAAGAGTTTCAGACAAATGAATTCTGAAGATCATTCGTCAAGGTTATGGATGGTAATGAGAGAAAATTCCACCTTTCGGGGGGGAAGACAATTACCCTTCCATGAGATTAGACTTCTTTATTTCCCCTCTGTCCTTCAGCATATGCTGTTGAGCCAGTTTATCTTTCCCAGTTTGGCTCAGGTTTTTATTCTAGGATGTGTTTGGTGTCAAAGAAAGAAAATGATTGGCTACCAGTTTTGGATCTTTCTTTCGTAACCTAATTTCTGATAATTCCCCAGTTCAAAATGCTATGACATCACAACCTATTACTATTTCTTCTTCATTTAAGTTTCCTAGTTACACTAGATTTAAAGGATGGTTATAATCACATCCCTATTATCCAGATTTTAGGTGCTTCTTAAGATATTGAGTATTTGGATCACAGTATCAGTTCTCTGCCTTACCATTTGCACTATCCACTGTACCATGAGTGTTCACAAAGTGTCTGGCTCCAGTTATAGCCCATTGCAGGCTGCAGGGTATCCACATTTTTCCATAGTTAGATGACTTGCTTATCCTTGCAGAGTCACTTGGGTGAGAGATCTCTTACACAAGTTAAGGTTCAACAGTCATTTTTGACTCCCTTACACATGATTGTGATCCTGGGGTGTCAGCTAGATACCTCAGTTATAAGAGGTTTTCTTCCTAGAAAAATACATCTTTATCTAGATATATTTCTAAGGTTTTCCACTCGAACTTTAATCATTGCAATTTGATACCTCAGGATTTTGGGTTCAGTGGCATCTATGATTTTTATAATTCTCCTGGCAAGACTACACATGAGAGAAATACAATGATATTTGAAGTCTATTTGATCGAAGCACCAATACTCATCATCTTTTCAAATCTCATTTCTGGTATAGACAGCAGATATCCCTAAATCCAGGTCTTCCTTCTTCCCCTATGCTGCAAATCAGTTAGTCACCACAGATGCCTCAGATTTTTCTTAGGGGCAGTTTCAGAAGGGATAAATGTAAAGGTGCTTGCAATACCAAAGACAGAGGCAAACACATAAATATAAAACAGATGTTTGCTCTGATCAAAGAACCCAACTGTCTGAATCATCTTTGGATCCCTGGACCACTTCAAGTTGTTACAGACAATACCACAGTCATGTGGTACATCAACAAACAGGATGCAACTAGATCATACCCCCATTGCAGACTAGTTATCTTGGGGTAAAGCTCTACAACACAGTCTCACTCTGCAGGCATCTTATATCCTGTCAGAGCAAAATTGTGTGGCAGACAAGTTGAGCAAGACAAAGTCAACCCCTCATAAAAGGAAACTAGATCAGGGAGATCCATCTGTGGGGACTTCATCAAGAGGGTCTCTTTGTATCCTTGTTGAACAATCAGCTGGCAAAATTCTGCAACAAAACTCCATGCAAAAGGGCCTGGATGATAGATTCCTTTTACCTTCCTTGTATGGTAATGTTCCTGTATGTTTTTCCACTCTTTCTGCTGATAGCTAGGATACTTCTGAAAATTCAAAAGGAATCCCCCCAAATCATTCTCATGACTCCCTTCTGACTCAGGCAATGGTTATTCTTCCTTCCTTTAGGAACTGGCCAGGAGCAATTACCACGAGCTTCTTCACAGAATGGATCTATTTGCACATGAAAAGGGGTGTCTTAATATACCCTGACCTCATTCAACTTCAAATGACTGCCTGGATGATACAATCCTAATTCCCTTTAGACACCTGTTTACTGAGGACGTGCAGCAGGTATTAATGGAAGCAAGAAAGCCTGCTACTAGAAAATCATATATTAGCAAATGGAATAGGTTTTCTAGTTGGTGACAACAACATAACCAGCACCCATTCAGGGCTAGTGTTTCTCTAGTTTTACAATATTTGTGTGAGTTACTATCTTATGGCCTTTCTTCCTCCTCAGTCAAGTTCATTTATTGGATATTTCAGCATGTCTGCCCATGGATCCCCCTCTTTCAAGGCATTCTCATATCAAAATGTTTTCCAGTTCAGTCTGAAAAATGAATTTTCTTCTAAACACTAAAAATCAAATGATATTCTCATTGGGATATAATGAAGATGCTCTGCAGTCCCACAGTCTTGATAAGTCCTTCATAATAATGCTCTCACTAGAAAGTATCACTCACTTTTAATACATAAGTCTGTAGTTATGCCAGCATCTTTACTTTCAAGCTCACTTAAACAGAATTAGAATTCAAGAGTGACAATCATCTAAAACCACTGGTCACAGCTCCAGGTGGCTAGCCCTGCCATAGTTGTTATTCTATACCACACACTCACACCTATGGCAAACTTAGAGTATCAACACCACCTACTGCATATCCTTGGAATGTGGGAGTTGCTGGAAGAAACTCACTAAAACAGGGAGGGCATATACACAGAAAGCACCCCAGCCAAGAACTGAACCAGGAGTGAGTGCTGCTAAAGAATTAATGATGTTTTCTGTTTTAGGAGAGCTGCTTGAAGTCTATTACTTGGGTAATTAATGTTAAAATTTATTTAGGGGGTTTTGGGAGGGAGTGGTAAAAATATAGATTTATGGTGATGAGTGACTTTCTTTGTGACCTTTCTTAGATTTATAAATTTGAGTCTAGATTCTTGAGTAGACAATTTTTTCCCTTCTTGTCAAATGTAGTTCCTCTGTTTGAACAAGGATGTTCATTTTTTAATAATCAGAGACTAATGCTTACATGGATGGAGCCTGGAGGTAAATGGAGAGTGGCTGCTTTGGAAACATAAAAGAAGAGTGATAGCAGTACTAGTAGCTAAGTCAGGATGATTTCAACTGATAATTTAGGAACAACTTGTAGGATTTATATTATGTTCAAGGCTTTCAATATTATTAGGAGACTTAGATCAGAAGATCAATAAATAAGCAAGGAAACGGCCATAACACATTTCCTGTAGGCAAAAAACTGGGAATGAAACCTCCAGTTAAAATCAGATTTTAATACAGAAAACTGCCACAACACGTTTTCACAGATAATACATTAACGTTGCTAAATATCACCACACGTTTTCGTAAGACTAGCACTCAAACTTCATCAGATAAAAAAACTTTTAAACATTCACTTCCTTTTTATAGCCTTTTAATTAATCAACTAAATCAACAAATCAATTAATAGTTAAAGAAACATGTTGTCATGCAACTAACATGTTATAAGAAGTATAGTTGAAGGTGAATGGGCTAAATTTAATGAATATACAGATTTACCCAACCTAAAAGGGAAGACTATCAAAACGGTTTTTCGGAATGGGTTTAATATAAAGAATGTATTAGAAGGTAACAATTTTCCTTCTATATTTTCCAACAAATCCAAGGGAACATACAAATGTGGGGCATGCCCACAATGCAAATACATTTTACAACAACAGAAAGTATTTATAACAGCCAGGAAGAAATGGATAGAGTCTTATAATTATTCCAATTGTAATTCCCAGGGGCTAGTGTATGTAGCTTTATGCAAAGAGTGTGAAGAATTTTATACAGGCAAGACCGAGAGAACCCTGAAACGCAGGATATATGAACACATGAATGATATTCAGAAGGGTAATTCTAGAAATGCCTTATTCAAACACACTCTCTTATGCCCCCAAGCAAAATTCCCTTTCTTTGTGGTAGAAATGGTGTCTAGGGAGCTGAGGGGAGGCCCTTGGGGAAACTAGGTTGGAATTCAGAGAGACATACTGGCAAGTGGTATTTGAAGCTAATAAATACCCGGGCATGAATGAGCACATTTCTATTGCCCACCTGCTTAAGCTTAGACCAGCGAAATTATGATATAATACTATTACCAGGCACTAAGTAAAAAATGTTAGCCTTGTGTTTGCTTTTGTCTGTATTCCATGGTTGTTTAAGGGTAGTTCACATGTTAATATATATCAATTTATTTGTACAATTTATATTTAAACTTCTGTAATGAAATGATACTTACTAGTAATATATCTTTGTATGTGGTTTTAAGGTTTTATGAAAGGGATGGTTTTATATTATATTTAGTTGCATGACAACATGTTTCTTTAACTATTAATTGATTTGTTGATTTAATTGATTAATTGAAAGGCTATAAAAAGGAAGTGAATGTTTAAAAGTTTTTTTATCTGATGAAGTTTGAGTGCTACTCTTATGAAAACGTGTGGTGATATTTAGCAACGTTAATGTATTATCTGTAAAAAGTGTTGTGGCAGTTTTCTGTATTAAAATTTGATTTTAACTGGAGGTTTCGTTCCCAGTTTTTTGCCTACAGGAAACGTGTCATGGCCGTTTCCTTGCTTATTTATTGATTATAGCTGTGGTCCGCTGCACCTTGTGACTGGTTTCCTGTTGTTTATTGTTTGAAATGTTACAAGTAAAAGTAATGGATGAATGAGTTTGCATACTCTTGGATCAGATGTTCCAACCACATTATGTTAAACTGACTTTAAATTTATTTAATTATATTTATATATTTAGAACTCTATCCAGGATGATTTGTCTTGAAAGGAGGAAGTTTTCCTACTTTGGTTTGGAACAGCATACAAACTATGTTAAGTAAAATCATTGGAGAGTCATCTTTCATAGATCGATAATAAAATTTCCCCTAACAATCAGAGCACATTCTTTCTGTCTCTGCAGCATTGGCAGTACCTCACTTGAGTAGATCCTCTTTGCCCTTAAGAAATGTTGATGCATACATTGAAACATTGACCTTTACGTCTTGCAGCAGATTGAATTAGCAGTATGCAATTTTTAAAATTGTATTTATTCTTTTTTTACCTGGTTAGTCCTATTAGGTTAGTAGCTTGTTTTCAGGGAAGCCCAGAGGTGGTATTTATACTACCAAGGGAAATTTGACCAGGGAATCAGGGAACTTCCCATACTCTTTCCATACAGGGATACAATTGAGTGCAACATTTCCTGCTTTTAGTCTGGGCACATAGGTGGTTCAGAGAAGCAAGAAGCTAGAATGGAGTTCATAGATGGTGGAGGCACTATAAATTCTCAAAGAAAACGTGAATCTTTGAAGGAAGAAGAAAGAAAAAAGGAGCAGAGTGGAGAAGTGTTGTTAAATGAGCAGAGTTGCATGGTGGAATAAAGTACAGAAGGAGAGGTGTGCCAGCAGAGGTCAAAGACAGTTGAGTCTTCACAAAAGTAGCATGGCACATTAAATGAGGAAGTGGATAAAATGTTACTGGATTCAAAAGATATTTTTCAAAAGAATCTTCTTAGGGAAGAAGATTCAGCACAAATGTGCATTGTTACAACCCTCCAATCTGGAAGGCTACAGGATCTGTAATTAAAAGAAATGATTAATCAGAGTGAACCACAAAGTGAGGTAGCAGCTTTTTGCAGTAAAATCATGGAGAAGATACAGGAGGAAGAGGTAGCAGTAATTACAGTAAAGAAAAGGTCATATGCACAGATAGTAAAAGAGGGAGAAAGATGAATGGAAGAAGTGAAAGAGATGATTAAGTTAATAGTATGATTAAGTAGGAAGAAGAAAAAGGTCTTGAAAGAGTGAAGGAGAGAAAGAGGAAATTTAAAAATGTAATTGTGAAAGAAAACAAAAAAGTGAAGAATAAAAATGGAAATATAAATATTTTCTTCTGAAAAGAGGCTGAAGAGGTTAGCAATAAATTTTAATAGTATAAAGAATGTGAAAAGACAAATAGGCGTATTAGAATGGAGTGCAGCACTTGATATGAATATAATTGTACTAGAAGATCCAAGAATATTAACAGAAGAAGAAAGGTTACAAGCTGAAGTGTTATGGGAGGGAAATATTATCTGGAATATGGGGAAAGATGCATGCTCAGGAATAGGTGTGTTATGTCAGGAAAATATAAACATTTTTGCTATTACAATAGTAGAATTGGGATGAATAATGGTGATTCATTTAAGGTTCAAAAAAGAGGTGTACAGAATTATTGCAATATATGCATATGTGACAAAGAAAGAATGTGAGATAATGTTTAAAAGAATTCTAATTATGTAGGAATTAATATGGACATAATATTAGTAGGGATTTTAATTGTGATTTAAGAAGAAGACAGAAAGAAGGAAGTGATGTTAAGAACATATACAAGATAATGAAAAGAGAAAAGCTACATATATGGGACAATATACATTGGAAGTATAAAAAATGAAATAATAATGGAAACTGATTATTTTCTAATATCTGATAGTTTGAAAACTGTGGAAAAAGGGACAAAAAATGACATTTTTTCCGATCATTTAGCTATATGGTTAGACATGGAAGAGAAAGAGGGATATATAAGAATTGGTGAAGGTGTTAAGAGATTTAATGAAAAGATCTAGATGAAGGAGATTATTAAATTATGAAAAGATCATATAGATATGATCATTTTTATGAAAACTAGATGAATTGCTGGATACGTTTTAAGGAAAAGTACAAACATATTTTTTGGAAATAAAGCCAGGAAGAGAAAGAGTGAAAATATGATACATAGGCAAATGATTCAGGAAATATTTAGAGAAATACTAAGAGATAAGACAACTTTTTATAAAAAGGAGAAGAAGATATATGTTTTAAACCAGGAGAGGATTAAAATGATGTTATATAAGCAAAGATATTTTTACAAGGGAAAAAGGAAGTGGTAGCTTTCTATCTGAGTAAAATAGTAAAAGAGAACACGAGTATAATAAGAGAATCAAAAAATAATAAAGGAGATAGAATAAATATGCAAGATCGAAGAAGCATATTGAGAATACTTTTGTAAAGAAAGAGACACAAGAAAGGGAAAACAACTAAGTAAGAAAGATAATAAAAGTTAGAGAAAAATATAAGTATAGAAGAATTCAATGAAGGTTTAAAAGAAATTAACTTGGACAAAGCCAGATAAATGGGTGGTATTGAATATCATGTGTATAATAATATGGAAGAATGTCAAAAATATACTTAGTGGAAGTACTGAATGAATGCTTAGAGACAGGAGTGGTAGAGAAAGAAAGATGTACTGGGATTATGAAATTTATATGGAAAAAAAGGAGAAAAGGATGATATAAGAAACTGGAGACCAACCGTGTTAATATTGATTATAAAATCATAAAAGAATAGCAAATGAAGTAGACAAATTATTTGAAGGTAAGAAGGGAAATGGAAGTCAGGATGTATCATGGATAAATGTATTATGGATAATAAGAAATGTCATAGCTGATATTATAAATAAAAGGTGGAAACTAAATTTATGATAGGAGATGTGAGCAAAGCATTTGATAAGATACAGTATGAATACTTATGGGATATTTAAAGGGATTATAATATAAGTGAATAGATAATAAAAGTAATTAAGTCAGTATATGAGAAGAATAATGTGAGAGCAATTATAAATGGATGATTGAGTGAAGAAATAGTAATAGGCTGTGGGATAAGGCAAGGATGTAATGCAAGTAGCATTTTATTTGCATTAGTTACGAATATAATTATTAATAAAATGAATTGAGTATTAGATATTGCAGGCTATGAGATGACAGAAGAAATACAAATTCCAATCATTCTCACTTACGCAGATGATATAGTTTTAACTACTAGGAATAAGGAATAGATGGGAGAAGGAATTAAAAGGATAAATAGGTATTAGATTACTTGGTATATCTATAAATAGAGATAAAAGTAAAGGGTTTGGGTATAAAGTAAAGATAGAAGATATTGAGTTTAATGATGAAGTTATAGATATATTAGGAATAACATTTGGATCGGAAGAATACAAAGGAAAACAATGAGAGAAAATTTTGCAAAAGTTTAAAGATATGTGTATGTTTTAGAAATCATTTAACTTTCATATAAAAAACTACACTTAATACAATTGATTCTTCTAGGAAAATTATCCTATTTAACAAGTGTACATATAATCCCATCTAAGTATGAAAAAGAAATAATGAGTATTGTATTTTCTTTTATATGAGGATCTAGGATAAATCTAGTTAGAAGGGGGATTTTTGTATGCTAAGGGAGAGGATTGGGGACCAGGGATAATTAAACCAATTTTTCATGTAGCTTCCCTAAATTTATATAGAGATTTGGTAGGAATTAAAAAAAGAATAGGAAATTAATAGAGCATATATTGAACGATAAATATAAAGTTTTTGGGGAAAGAATAAATAAAGGGAAAATATGGAAAAATCACATAAAAGAAGACATAGAATATCAAAATAATTTTTATGAAACGTTGAATATATGATGTTGAGAAAAATAGGAACAAATGGTATTTGAATATAATGAATGAATATTATTATGTCTTTCCATGGAAACATTTAGAGAATGAAGAAAAAAATAAATGTTGTTAAAATAAGATTTACATAGGGCCAGATTCACGAAGGCTTGCACGGAGTCTAAGAGTAGAGTAAGACTCCAGACAGCCAATATGTCTGCCGAGCGATCCAGGAACAGCTGGCAGGGGCATGCATGAGAGCTCCTAAACTACTCTTGCACAGACAGTGTTATTTTATGCAAATTACCTTATTTGCTGCTGAAAGCTATGCAAATGAGGTAAATTTGCGATCCAGGACAAAATAACCTGTCCGAGTAAGAGTAGAGTTACTTGCAGAAATGTACTCCGTTGGTAACGGAGTACCATTCTGCAAATAGCAAAACAGAGCTATGACAACTCCAAGTAAGGATGCATCCAGTTGAGGAAGCATGCCAATGGCCAAATATAAGGCCATTGGCATTTTTATCTGTTGCAAAATAATAAAAACAATTTTTTTCCCTCTCTCCGATGTTTAAGCATAGCACAGCGCCGCGCAAATGTGCGGCACTCTAAAAACTAGAAAATTAAAAAAAAGGCATAAATAGGCATTTTATCAAAAATATTCTTCTGCCATGCAGATGAATGGCAGGCTGAAGACAACATGGCTACTGAGTAGTGGGGAAGCTCAGTCTGAGAGATGTAACCAAGCATTAGTAGGCAATCCTATGCAAATGAGGATAAGGATAGTGAATCCCAATTTTCCCTGCCATGTGAACCATGTCCCTAGAGTGTAAGTGTAGGATTAGGGGAGTAGTAGAGTAGAAAAGAGGTGACACCATGAGGGGGTATGTATCAAAGACTGTAAGCTTATTGGAGCAGAGTGGCATGTGTTTGCTGTGAGTTACTCAGGACTGGAAGATGCGTGTCTACAGTTGTCTGAACTGAAACCCAGAAACCGAAGGTGTACGCCGTGGATATCACTAAAGTTTCTTGCAAAGATGCTTACACTGTGTGTGCGCGTGTGCGCGCCTGTAAACCCGTCTAAGCCTGTGTACGCGTATGTGCACTCATGTAAGCCTGTGTAAGGCTGTCTAAGCCTGCGTGCGTGGATATGCACCCGCCTAAGCCTGTGTAAGCCTGTGCAAGCCTGTGTGTGCGTGTGTGCACTCGTGTGTGTGTGTTTGTGCTTGTTTGTGCAGCGCTGCCCCCTGTGGAAACAGAAAGGGAAAAGGAAGGAAAAGAAGTAGTAGGAAGTTAACCAAGGTGAACTAGCAGAGCTGCCAGGTGAAATCAATCAGAATCAGCCAATTACACAGGCAGTACACTAGCCCATCCCAGCCCAGCACTTAAAACTCTACAAGCAACATTCCCCCATGTTTTTCTCAGAAACACTGCAACACTGCAATATACAAAGAGAAGTGAAAACTTAAAAAGCTTAACTGAGACAAAAAAATGTTAGGGGCTACCATTGCTATTATAAGGCAACATGTGCAAGATGCTGAGGGTGGTGCCATTTTGAATGCTGCTGAGCAACCCACAGTGAGGAGACGGAGAAGAGTGTACAGACCCAGGGTAACCTACCAGGGGCTACATGAGCTGGAGATAGTGGAGCACTATAGAGTGGACAGAGACTTCCTGCAGCAAATTGTTGAGCTGTGCAGGCCACACCTCACACACAGAACCAACAGAGGGGAACCCATCCCAGTGGAAACCAAGGTATGTGTTGGCCTAAGAATACTAGCAACAGGTACCTTCCAGAGACCAACTGGTGATATAATGGGGATTTTACAGGCATCAGCATCCAGGGTACTGCACCAGTTCCTGAATGCCATGTCAGCACATGTCGGTGATCATGTATATTTCCCCAATTCCCGTGAGGTATTGGCCAGCAATATGCGTCTCTTCCAGCAAATAGCGGAATACCCTGAGGTAGTGGGTGCAATTGACTGCACGCACATACACATCAAAGCACCAGCCAGTGAGTGGGGTAGGGCCTACATCAACCACAAGGGCTTCCACTCCATCAACTGCCAGTTCATGTGCGATGCCCAGGGAATAATACTGAATGTGTGTGCTGGCTGCTCTGGAAGCTACCACGATTCCCATATCTGGCATCTGATGCAACTGTACCAGACATTTGCCAGGGGGGACATCCCTGATGGTCACCTAGTGGGGGATGCTGGATATGCACTGGAGCCGTGGCTGATGACACCCATCAGAAATGCACACACACATGAACAAGAACTCCGTAATGAGGCACACACACAAACATGAAATGTAATCGAGCATGTGTTTGGGATGCTCAAGTCACGGTTCCGGTGCCTGGACACATCTGGTGGAGCCTTGCAATACTCACCAACTACATGTACCCAATTGTCATGGTATGTGCCATGCTACACAATATGATCCTGCAAAAACAGCTGCAGCAGAAACAGCATGGGGCAGGGCCAAACAGCCCCCCACCATTGCCGAGGCCTGCACAGGCACAGCGTGACTCAGAGGAGGAACAACCTGAGCCGACCCCGGTAGGCAGAAGGAGGCATGCCCAGTATGCCTTGGCCTTGGCAAAGAGGCAATGCATAGCACATACACTGGCTCAGTAGGAACCCTGGAAATAATACCTCTCTCTGACTTGCACATAAAATAAAAGGGATGCCTAACTTGACACTACCTGTTTCCAAACATGTATAGTGAGTGTAGTATGTGCATCCAACATAGGCAGCCCTGCAGCACCACCTGAGGCATGATTGCCATGTTTTAAGCAATATAAAGCAGTGGTAAGCAGCTTTTACCAATATTTAGTATATGTAAACAAAATTGTCCGTGCTAACTAGCGCAACGTCAGGCAACGTTGAGCAATGTTTGGCAAGGTCGGGCAAAGTTGAGCAAAGTCAGGTAAACATGCTCATATTTGCTTTACTGTTCCTTAAGCAGTCTGGTCGTCCCAGTATGAAAATAAAAAGCAGTGTTAGGGCTCGAACCCAGGATACTGTGCACTATAGTCACAGTATTGAACCACTAAGCCATGATAGCATTTCAGTGGCACAGAAACAGAAGGACAATTGTACACTAATGCAAACACAAAGAAATGCTGTATCATGCCCCTAAAAAGGCATATGGGTAACCTCCCCCACAGGCCTATGCAGACAGAGAACATCAGGCCAGGCAGTGTGATGTGGGTTGTGTAGGCTATGAAGTCACAATCTAATATAAGTGACATTGGACGCTAAGATCTGTAGTACAGTAGTATGCCTCAAGCCAGTACGATAGGCAACAGTACAGACTGAAATGGAGTACCGTACATAGCAGTGCAGGCCTAGCAAATGTGTATAAGTGTCAGTTGAACCCCTCATCCTATGTACACCCACAGTAACAATCAGGTGTGCCCCCGGGTAGAAATGTACAAAGAATAGCTGTCCCCCTTGTATGTAGAAATGTTGATAAGTCTATGCAAAGTGTCTCATGGAAGCCCTGCAGGCACAGCATGATCCCTGCTGATCTATGACAAAGGTGAGCCCTGCTGTAAAAATACAACTTTATTTTTCATACACATATAGTATAAATGTCTATACCGGGTGTGCTCACACACTCCAACAAATGTAGTGGATTTCATTCAGCATCACACTGAAAGGTCATGCTGGGCATGCTCACACACTTAAATAAACGAAGCAAATGTCAGGCAACAACATACTGAAAGGTCATACTGGGCATGCTCACACACTTAAATAAACAAAGCAAATGTCAGGCAACAACATACTGAAAGGTCATACTGGGCATGCTCACACACTTAGGCTAAATACGGAGGTGATAATAAGGGATCTATGGACAAATGTGGATAGTCATCTCTACTTCCAGAAACACATTCACAAAGTGGTCAGAAAATAATACTATGTGTTCACACAAACTGCCAAGGTCTGTGCATGTAGGTCAAAGGAGGTTTCCACTACTCATCAGTCATCAAACCTGTCAAGGAGTACCACAACACACTTGCGATGAATCTGACTAGGCACCTTCAGCAGCCAGAAAGACCACTGAAGTACCTTAACAAGAGGATTACTGGCCTCAAACAGTTGCCCCATGCAACAAGACTGAATGTAACCCAATCTGTACTCTGTTGCATACTGTCTACTCAGGAGATCTCTGCCCAACAGACAGGTACATGTCATGGCTACACTCAGATCTGTTCTGAGTTACAGCTCAATGGCACTAAATATACAGACCCAACTGATATTGCCAACATCCTGGCAGATAGGATCAGTGTTAACTTTACCCCCCTCTCACCCATGAATAAGCATCTCTCTATAATGGAAGACTGCAAAGTTGCTGTCATCAAGGCTGCACAGGTAAAAAACACCCTCCAAAGCCAGTATCACAGCAGCCATGGGACCAGATAACTTCCCAGGCTATGTTCTACACAAACCAAAGAACGAACAGGCACCACACTGACGTACCATGTGCAGTCATAGCCTCACCTCATGCTTTGTGCCTGCTGAATGGTGCACAGTGGCAGTTATCTCACTACACAAGGGTGGAGACACCATGGACCCTAGGAACTAGCGCCCCATTAGCCTGATGAGCCCGCTCTTCAAGGCCATGGAATGTATCATCATACAACTTATAAAACATTACATTGGTAATCCCCAAACCCTGGACCACAACCATGTTGGGTTTGTAAAATGCAGATCATGTCTCCTAAACTTGATAGATGACATTGAAGCAGTCACCAGAACCGTAGACAAGAGTAAGGTGGTTTGCACAGCCTATGTAGATCTTGCCATGGCTTACAACACCACCCCACAACACACCCAACAACACCCCACACTCTGGAAATATAGATAAACCCACTAAATTAGATATAAATTGCTATGTCACAAGATGGGTTGCCAACAGACTTACTGACAGAACACACACTGTAAAAGTAGGAGACTCCAAGTATGACTTTGGACCAGTGATGAGTGCAGTACCACAGAGTCCAGTCCTGGGTCTTGTCCTGTTTAGTATCTACTTCCCTGAAGTAAACTTTAACATGGAAGGTCTGTGGCTACTGAAGTTTCCAGAGAACTGCAAACTAGGAGCCATAATTGTAAACACTAAAGATGTGGACATCCTACAAAAGGGCCTCACTGAGACAGATGTCTGTTGTCAAAGCCATGGGCTCTAGCTCAATGCCAAAAGGTACATCGTCATCTCCTTTGTTAAAAACTCTGTAGCCAAGAACTACAACATAGGCGGTAGTATACTTAACACTGAAAGTGTGACAAGAGACCTTGGGTCACAGGTGGACAGTGGACACAACTGTGATAATCACATCCCCACAGTAGTCAGGAAACCCTCCTATGTGGCACACCTCATCACAAAATGTGTCTCATGCAGAATAGAAGAGGACATTGTTCCCCTCTACTCATCACTCACAAGAACTATAATAGAGTACTACGCCACTTTTGCTATGTACCTCATAAGACAACTACAACAACTGGAAAGCCTGCAGCAATACCTCACAAAGAGCATTAGCAGCCTGAAATACATGCCATACACAGACCATCTCAAAATGCTCCATCCGTACTCCCTTGCATATCGCCTACTCAGAGGTGTTCACTGCCTAACATACAAAGCTATGTCAAGCACAGAGCTGTTGGACATGCTCCACGTAAAACACTCACAATCCCTCTGACCTTCGGACCCAAAACCACGAGTGAAATACAAAAGGAAGGGGTGTACCCATTTACCTTATGGATACCCACACCTTCAGTGGCACAGCATGAGGCCTTGGAGACCATGCAAGTGCAACTAACATTGGGCAAAGCTGCTCATCAGATTGTAGCCTGCTACAGATCACCTACCTTGTCTCAGGAACCTCACTCAGTATTCTTGAGAACAGTGGAAAATATAAAGGTCCTATCAAACACCATTATATGAGGAGATTACAACTGCCCAAACATTGAGTGGGAGATTTACTTGTGTACAACATCCTTTGCCCAATGTTTTCTAGAGTTTAAAAACTCTAACACCATGGAACAGCTGGTCACCATGCCCACTAGAGGTGACAACATACTGGACATGATCATCACCAACATGGGGTACCAGTGTTCCACAACAGAAATAAACCCCTCGCTGGTAATATCAGATCATAAAGTAATCACACTGGACATCCACATCCCCCTCACCCAGTCAATGAAACCACTATGAAGACATTTTCAAAAGCAAACTGCACACTTCCCAAGACCAAAGTGGAAAGTTCCAAAGCCCTCTTGCTATAGTATAATGGTATACCATCTGCCAAATCATTTACAAGTGCATCCTATGAGCATCTACAGGGATGCATGGATCGAGACATCACAAATAAAACCAAGATGCACTCCCCCAAAAAATAAGAAAACAATCTGGTGGTCATTGCCCATAAATAAGCTAGACAACAGAAGGAGGAAACGAACACATGATAGAGCCAACTTCACTAAAGAAAAGGCATCACTGATCATTATTAGGAAGAAACAATGATCACTCATAAAATAATCCAAGGCCAGTTTCTAAAGACAAATTGCCAAGGAATGTAAGAATAACAACCACAAAGCCTTTGGAAGCTATACCAGACATGTAGGTGTCAACTTCCAAATATGCTGTCAGCTACTGAAACCAACTTTCATTACCCACATCCTGGGGGACAAGTTCAGTGTAAACTCCCCCCCATCACCCCCAAATGGGCCTGTGTCCATCACAGAAGGATGCAGAGCCCCAGACTTCATGGACATGCAGGTAAAGACAGCCCTCGAACACAGCATCAATGGGACTGGATGGTGTCCCAGGCTGTGTCTTACACTAAGCCCAAAAGGAACTACACCCTCACCTACATTCACTGTCCAGACTCAATCTTACCACAGGCTATGTAGCCAAAGAATGGCATACACTAACAGTCATCCAGCTCCACAAAGGGGGTGCCACAACAGAACCTGGAAACCATTGCCCTATATGTCTACTCAACCTGGTCTACAAAGCTATGGAGCAAATTGTCATGGAACACATAAACAGAGACATTGGGGACCTCCAGACACTGGACTCTACACAACTTTGCCTTGTTAAAGGCAGATCCTGCCTCCTAAACCTAGTTGACTTATTTCAAACAGTTACCAAGGACATATAAGGACTTTCTACACCATTCCCCACTCTGTCATCATGGACAAGCTTACCAGCTTGAACATTAACAGCTATGTCACAGGATGGGTGGCCAAGTGGCTCACAGATCAAACACACATGTTCAGAGTTGTGGGTGCCATGTCCGACTATAAGCCAGTCACAAATGGCATCCCACAGGTCTTGGTCCTGGGACCCCACCTGTTCAGTAGATACTGCTCAGAGGTACAGGCAAGCACGGGAGGAGTATGGCTGAACAGGTTTGCAGATGACTGCTAACTGTGGTCCATAATCGACTCTACGGCTGACACAGACATCCTCCAGAAGGGTCTTACAGAGACAGATACCTGGTGTCAAAACAATGCCCTCAAGCAGAATGCCAAAGAATGCATAGTCATCCCCTTTGGCTAAAACAAAGTGCAAACAAATTACCACATAGGTGGTAATCCAGTATGTACGGAGAAAGTCATTATGGCCCTGGGGACACAGGTAGATAGTAAACTCTCCTTTGATGATCACATGGCCAAAGTGTTTAGACATTCCTTCTATGTAGCCCACCTAATGTCACCTAATGTAACCCACTTTGTCTAGTCTGATGATGTCACCATCCTACAAATATACCTGTGGAAAGTAGAACTTACAGTAATGTGTGTAGTGCATCATGTAAATGCGTACACCTGTAGTATCATAAACCAGTTAGGTAGAGGTTTGAATCCTTCCCTTGTCAAGTGTGTGTGTTTGTCTGTTTTTGTGCGATCTCCTTGGAAAGGAGCAACCTTTTTGGAGAGTAGTGAAACACCTTAAAAGTGGTATACTAATCTTTGTCAAGTCTGATGATGTCACCAGCCTACAAATATACCTGTGGAAAGGAGAGCTCACAGTAATGTGTATAGTGTGTTGTGTAAATGTGTACTCCTGTAGTATCATAAACCAGTTAAGTAGGGGTTTGAATCCTGCACTTGACAAGTGTGTGAGTCTGTTTGTGTGTGATCTCCTTGGAGAAAAGCAACATTTTTGGAGAGTAGTGAAACACCCTAAAGGTAGTATACTAACCTTTGTCAAGTCTGATGATGTCAACATCCTACAAATATACCTGTGGAAAAGACAGCTCATAGTAATGTGTATAGTGTGTTGTGTTAATGCATGCCCCTCTAGTATCATTAAGTAGTGGTTTGAATCCTGCACTTGACAAGTGTGTGATCTCCTTGGAGAGGAGCAACCTTTTTGGAGAGTACTCAAACACCTTAAAAGTGGTATACTAATCTTTGTCAAGTCTGATGATGTCACCATCCTACAAATATACCAGTGGAAAAGAAAACTGCCAGTAATGTGTATAGTGTGTCGTGTTAATGCATACTCCCCTAGTATCATGAAGTAGTTAGGTAGGGGTTTGAATTCTGCACTTGACAACTGTGTGTGTGTGTTTGTGTATGATCTCCTTGGAAAGGAGCAACAACTTTGGAGACTACTAAAACACCTTAAAAGTGGTATACTTATCTTTGTCAAGTCTGAAGATGTCACCATCCTACAAATATACCTGTGGAAAGGAAAACGTCCAGTAATGTGTATAGCATTTCATGTTAATGTGTAATGCTCTATCATCATAAAGTAGTTAGGTAGGGGTTTGAATCCTGTACTTGGTGAGTGTGTGTGTGCTCTATGTGTGTGACACTGTTGGTCAATGTGTTGTGGGTTTTTGTTTTTACTACTGTATGACATATCAGTATGACAACAGTATGTGCATTGCACATGTGAGATAGCTGTGTTGCAAATACATATACATACATGTGACCTCAATTATTGAATGTGTGGGAACCCTGCTTTCTCCAAGAACACATCTGTCATCTTTGCCAGAGTGTGCTGCTGATTTCCAGACCTTAGGTCACATCTGTATGCTTGTGACAAGGCCAGCCACTGCAGTGATCCCTGGCCTAGGTCATCCGTGTCACACACACTCATTACAGTTTCTATTGAATTGTGTGAGTGAGGGTTTATGGCCGAGGTATATGTCAGACCTATTCAAACACAGCAAAGTCTGTCAATGATGGCTATTCATTATAGGTGTACAACAACCTTTGTGGATATGCATGCAGACCCCTTATTGCTTATGTGATCCACTGAGGGATTTCTAAATACCTTTGGAAATGTGATTATCAAAGGAGAGATGACGTAACACTTGGTTGCATGTACACATCGGTACCTGTTCATCATGTTGGTGGCTACTACCTATGTGGTACTGTGGGGATACTATGTTCCGTAAACGTGGATGACTATGCTTTGGTTGGCTTATAGCTTTACAGCATGGGTTTGACAACAGGTATCTGTCTGTATGATACCCTTGTGGAGGATGTGTGTGTCATCTGGAGAATGCATTATAGGCCACAGTATGCATTACCAGACGTGGACAGACACATCCCTACTGTGATTGCTTGTACCTAAGAGAGCTATATGCCAAACAGGAGTGGTCTCAGTAATGGGTGCAGGTGAATACCACTGGTTACTGGCATAGTATAGTACCTGAAGGATCCAAATGTTACTGTGTGTCCTACATGTGTGTGTCAGTTGTCAAGACATCATCTAATGATTGGTTATAGTCAGGCTGTTGAGGTTATGTATACTACCAGAATGCAAAACAATGACAGATAGTAACAGTATCATCCAGAGCACAGTATCAAACCATGTCATACACAGATGTGTAGTCAAGTTCCGAAATGTGTGTAGTACAATGCATACTGGCCACCAACAGAAACTATGGAGTGTTACTCTGTAATACAGGGCATGTCACCCTGCCCATGTGTCCACTATGCACGTACATGCAGACAGTGCACCTCCACCATGTTAACAAATGTACACCTGCAAATCTGTGCTACACACATCCCACACATACTGTCCACTCTCTAACACATGCTGCCAATACTACACACATCAGCCAAGTGGCACGTGGGCGGTTAATACACTATTGGAACTAACCCTGGTGTAAACAATACTACATTGACAATCATAGCTTTAATGCATCATGCCTGCTCAGCTACACCTTCAAGCATATCATTACACTCTACTGCTGACAACATGCTAACATTGCTATACTGCTATAAAGTTACCCTTTGCATCAGCACCATGGTAGCCTGTTCCTGTATCAATGTTACAGATGACAGGAGGTGGCACAGGTTTCATCAATATGCACAGGGTGTGTTGTTGGTTTGCCAGAGGCCTACAGTGAGCCATACAATCGCCATGTGTCTGTGTGTGTGTGTGTGTGTGTGTGTGTGTGTGTGTGTGTGTGTGTGTGTGTGTGTGTGTGTGTGAGGGCCAAGAGTACTGCTATGGGCCAATGTTGATGTAATGTGTCCGGGTATGTGTTAGCCCTAGTTGTCTGGTTTATGTGTGTGTGTGTGTCTGCATGCACACAGTTCCACCATGTGGCTGCCATATGCTGGTATTTGTGGGACAGCCACAGACTGCACCTGCCAGGCTTTACAGATCACCGTCTTTGGCCATGGATACGGTACCTGTGCCTGGCAGGGGTGCTACTGACACTATCAGGTACTAAGCCAGATTGGGTACTATCCCCAGAGGTAGATGGATGTACACTGGACCCAGGTCCCTACTGGGACTGTCCACAGCCATGTGGACATTGTCTTCTAGGACGTTCTATGGACAGCCCACCCCCAACTTTGCTGGGGCTGGTACTGGCACTACGGGAGTAGCGTTGACTTAAAGGACATCCGTGGCAACTGCCAGCTGCTGATGTTGCTGGCATATGTCCACATCGATGACTCAACCATCCCGCACTGTTCTGACACATGGACATGACATTGCGGAGGACATCTAATGTCTCACCCCAACATCTATCAGTGACCTCAGTGTAATTACGGATGACACCTGCTAGGTCACGGATACTGTCAATTACAGCGGTGTTATGTGCCCTCTGTGCTCTTAGTCCCTGTCTGGTGTACCGTTCCATATGTGTCTGTGTCTCCATGACAGCCTGGAACATGTGTGAAGTTGTAAGACCTGTGGCATGTCTGCCAGGGGCATGATGAACAGCAGTGCTCCAATGAGAACCCCTGGACATCTGCCTATGTGGTACCCTTCCAGATATCTGGGTATGGCTGCTGTGTCGGGATGCATGTGCCATAGATACCACACTGTCCTGGCCAATGCCGACTGTACACATGCACACATGAACACATGCACACATGCACACATGAACACATGGACACATGAACACATTGCACACATGCACACATGCACACATGCACACATGAACACATGCACACATGAAGACATGAACACATGCACACAAATACACTCCTCACTAAAGCAGACACACACACACACACATGCACACACACCACCAGCAATCCAGAACATACTCAATAGCGGGTGATGGTGGGGTACAGTATCACAAGCCAAACAGTTATATCACACGTGTCAGCATGCAGGACGTGTGCTGCTCAACAGCAAGCAGTGCAAGTGTAGACAGCCCTAGCTAATAACAGTATACATGGCTTTGATGTATGTGTGTTGTTGTTCAGTGATTGGCCTCACCCTGGAACGCAATGTGTACATGGACACAACATTGCTGTGCAAGTATTAAAAGCTCTGCAATGTCCTGTGCAGCATCACTCACAGGTATACATACCATGGCTGGATGTGTATCTGTGTGTCACATAGATATCCATTTCTGATTGGAGCATCTGTGTCTTTAGCAGATAATTGTGGATACAGGTTTAGCACATGCATGCTGTGTATACACACAGGATGAGTGGTGCATGTATACCTGATGGAATACCATTGCAATACATAGCCATTGTACAGTGGTTATGGTGAGTGTAGGACATATTGTGGACATGCCAGTGCCAGCCATGACATGGCATGCTACAACACAACTGCAAAATTAAACATCACACATACCCAATGTGTGTCATGTGACCTATACACTCAATAGCATTACAAGACATATATGTGTCACTTTGTACAAATGGTGATTGTTATGCATATTGTGTATAGGTGCATATGTTTGCACACACACAACATTGAGGTACATAGCAATTAATGCTATGTGTAGTACTGTGGTCACTGTAACTGGATGGGGTGTAGTACCATGAGCCATCATCATGCAGCATCATGTTGCCACTCAAGGCTACTAATGTGTGCCAGACCGGCAAATAGCATGCTGTACCTGAACTGTAGTACCATGGCTACATTCACCATTTCACAGCCAGTTGTTACATGGGTTTGTAAGGTGCCCAATAGGGGGCATTGCCTAACATGAATGTATTATGTGTTGAAGAGTGTCGCACAGCCCCATGAGAGGCCTCTACCCCTCAGGTATATTATGTGTGCTGTGTGGATGACATTTGGGATACTGGAGTGTGACCTTACAGCGGGTGTCTGAATACGCCATGTGTAGCATGTTAACATGTACTGCGTATGACAAAGTTGTGTATGTTGTGTGCATGTGTATCAACTCTGCCTATCCAATGTCCACTACAGTGTTGCCACAACTGAGTGGGATGCTCTGTGTATTGCATGTGTTTGAGGCAGCTAGTCACGTTACTGAGATGTGCATAGTCTCACAGCAAACATGCACAGCATGCATTATGTGTAGGTGTGTTACGTGTACATGGCCTACACCTCACCTATGACATGCACATTTAATTAGCAATATTAAATGTAGAATACACTCACCAGCATGGGTCTGCTGCCTTGCTGTCACACCAGAGGGACCTACAAGGATATGAGACAGTTTGTCAGTGGCAACAACTGTAGCATTGCTACTGTGTGTTTGCAATCTTACATTAGTACAATGGTTGACAGTCACAGGCCTACAGATTATATTCCTAATTATTAGTATTGCACAACACTAGGCACCACATCTTCTAACTACACAGTCCACATCTCACATATGCATGATCTACCAATAGAGGTAACAGTAGTCTAAAGATATGCCATATTACCTGCACGCTCTGTGTCAACTTGCTGGGTGGCTCCAGCCTCCATGATGATACATGTTTGTTGTTGTTGTTGTTGTCCAGGAGCCACCTGGCTCAGGAGCAGTTCCTCCACTCTGGTGAGAGGGGGATGGATGGCTACCCCACCAACTGTGGCAAGCTGCTGTCTACGGATATCAGACGCACAATGCCAGACATGTCCAATTAAATCACTGCAGTGATGGCGTACCTGGTCATATGTCCGGTTATGCATGCCTATGTCATTTACCCTACGGACAAAAACTTGCCACAGTGCAGTCTGCTCATGCTGGTCCTGGCTGGTTCTTGAGAACCGCAGGGCGTAGTGCTAAACCAAGCTGGTTGTAATCTGCTCTTCCTCTGCTGGGCTATATGCAGGGTTACGATGGTGGGCCATGACCCTGGAAGACAATGAAACAATATGTATGAGCAAGTCATGTGGCACACTTAACATTCTAATGTACAGATATCAATTAACTGCCATATATAGCAACCTATTGGCTGTCAGAGGATACACACTTTCAATACCACATATCAGTGCTCAACCCACAACTGCCTGACAGTGCCTGGCACACTCTATATATCAAACCATGTTTTGCACAGCAACAAAGATAAACCAGTATGTAAGACTATACAACAGTACATGGCACACTGTATGTGACACAATGCACCACCTAGCCACAGGAGGTATATATCAAGCTAATGCATAAAGAAATATGTCATCCATTGCAATGATTGTAAAGTCCAGTTACAGTATTACCTGTATACCACACTAGTCGTTGATGGCAAACCCCTGCCTAACATATGTTCACATTTGTTAATATAGGTGGCATACTGCTGTACTAGACTATACATGTTGCTAGATACGCACTTATATCCTGGAACACACATATGACCGAGGCCATGGTACAGGCATACCCACACACACATCAGACATACATACCAGACCCAAAGGTATGGCAACCCAGATGAGCTTTACCTGTGTACCATACAATAATGTGTGTCAGTAGTTACAAAACCTTATGCCTGAGGTATGTAATCTGTAAGGACTACAGGGAACACACAAAACAGTGGTTCCAAGAAATGTGGACATACACCATATTGTGCTGTTTAGGCATACAGCTTCAGGTAGTACTACAGGTCATACAGGAGTTGGATTCACCAGCAGTAACACTCAATAAGCATACATGTACTGCTTTAGCCTACAATGGGACACCCCAGTCGACACCAAGGGACTATGTCAGACCATATGCCATACTGCTTTTTCTGCCTAGCAATAGCATACACATATTTTGCTGGGATCACAGCTAGGACACAAAATACCATGACAGAAACAGTTTCCCACTAAGCTATCACACATATACAGAACTCTGACACATTCACCAACACATTCACCATCACACTCAGTCAACCTCACATAGCAATTATTGCAACAAGTACATGTGGGTGTGTATCGGTTCATAGGTAGGTAATAGGCTATTGGCCCTAGGGCCTATAAATGTCTAGCCATACCCTACCCTGGCCTTTGAAACACATGTAATTTAATTTCACGTGGGCCTGTCAAGCAGATCCACAAAGGTGATTCCCGGGGTGTATTTCCTATCTCCTATACAATCATCAGGATTATTCATGACGACTGCTAATTAGGAGCTTTGTTTGCTATTGATAGGTGGTTTGTTCCAGAGTATGGGATGTCTCTGAGATAGGAATCTATCCCTCCAGCATGTGCTGTTTATTGAGGTCACAAGGTTTAGGTCCCTAGAGCGTGTAGCTCATAGGGATTGTGATCTGTTTACGTGGAGCATGTCCAACAGCTCTGGGTTTGACATAGCTTTGTATGTTAGGCAGAGGTCACCTCTGAGTAGGCGGTATGCGACACAGTCTAGCTGTGGTTTTGTGAGACGGTCTGCATAGGGCATCTGTTTGAGGCCGGTATTACTCTTTGTGAGGTATGTCTGTGTCCTTTCCAGTTGCTGTAGATGTCTTGTGAGGTACATACCACATGGGGCATTGTACTCTACAATGGGTTTTATGTGTGATGAGAAGAGGGGAACACTGACCTATATTTCCCTGGATCACACACCTTTTGTGATGACGTGTGCCACGTAGACAGATTACATGACTAGTTTGGCACTGTGATTATCAAAGGGGAGACTACTGTCCACCTGTGTCCCATGGTCTCTTATCACACCTTTTGTGTTAAGTAGACTACCACCTATGTGGTAGTTAATGGGTACGAGTTGTTGCAAGAAGGGATGCCAATGCAGTGTCAACACTGAGCTTGAGTCCATGGCTTTGTCACCAGGCATCTGTTGCAGTAAATATGGCCCTGTCTCTCTCTCTCTCTCTCTCTCTCACTATATATATATATATATATATATATATATATATATATATATATATATATATATATATATATATATATATATATATATATATATATATATATATATATATATATATATATATACACACACACACACACACACACACACACACACACACACACACACACACACACACACACACACATACATATAAACATCCATTAGTGTACATATAGATATACATATAGGCACATATACAGTCCACCTTTCATGGTGGGAATATCAATTATGCGAAGGTTGTGAGGTATACAGTTATGTCATAATATTGCACAGTGTTGTGCGGAATGCATTGAAGGTGTTCTCAGCCCATGTAGCTTTAGCAGGCCTCACTGGCTGCAACACTGCAAATCTAACAAATCATACCCACAGTGTTTAACCACCACATGTCATATACCAGCACTGTATGCTGTCTTGTTTGCCACACACTACAACCTACATAGAAATATGCACATAACAACCTTCAACAACATATATATGTCCACCCTTCACAAACAGTTGCAGTATGTCCCTTGCTCTATGCACATGTACAGATGCTAATATATCTGACACAGACAGATCTCTCCATATGTGTGTTCCATACACACACAAGGTCCACACTGTTGTAAGTTTGTGTACCTCACGGCTGACCTGTTGGGCCTTGCTGCAACATGAACAGGTGTCACATGTGAGCACACAGTAATATTAGAGGGTGTATATATAGCTGCAAATGCTAGATTAGCACACTAGACTGGTACAGCTGTTGTCAATGCTAAGCTACACGTTAATATGACTATCATGCATTTGTTACTCTGTCACATCCATGTTTATATAACTGTATGCGCTACTCCCCCAAACAGACATTGTACACAATACTGTACAGAACACAGATAACATGGATCAGATGTTTGACATTTAATGCTGAACCACATATGTCACAGTCATATCCCACTGCACACAGCTACACACTGATTTCTCCATGGCAGTAGTTATGCAGGGCATATGTGCATAGATACGTACTGCTGCCACATATGGATGATTCAAACTATGTAGAGTACTCTTCAAAAACATCTACTACATGCCAGTAAATATATAGGTTCATAGGTTCATAAGTTCATACTAGGCTATCAGCCCTAGGGCATTTATAAGCCTAGCCAGAGTGTGTTTGGCTTTCGCCACCCATTTTAAATTAATTTTGCTATGCCCTTTTTCAAGGTTAGTATACTGTGCCTCTGTCTAGCAGTGACACAGAAGTGATACCTGGAGTAAACCTACGATCTCCCATCCACTCATCAAGATTCCTCTTGAAGAGAGTCAATGAGGGACTCTGCCTAACCTGGACTGGGATTTTATTCCAGAGTGAAGGGAGCCTCTGGGTTATGAATCTGTCCCTCCAGTATGTCCTATTTATTTCAGTGCTGAGGTTCAAGTCTCTCGAGCGCGTAGCTCGATGGGATTTGGATTTTCTGAGGTGCAGCATGTCCATTAATTCCGGGTTGAAAATGGCTTTATACGTCAGGCACAGATTGCCTCTGAGCAGGCGGTATGCCACTGAGTAGAGCTGGAGTTTCTTTAACCGGGCAGCATATGGCATCTGTTTGAGCCTGTTGATCCTCTTGGTGAGGTACTTTTGGGGTCTTTCCAGTTGCTGCAGGTGTCTGGTAAGGTACATCCCAAAAGGGGCATTGTACTCAATTATGGGCCTGATGAGGGAGGAGTAAAGAGGCACGATGACCTCCCCTAATTTAGATGTGAATCCCTTCATGATTAGGTGGGCTATATAAAATGTTTTTCTAACCACTTCGGCCACGTGGTTGTCAAATGAGAGATTGCTATTAACTTGGGTCCCCAGGTCCCTAATTACTTCTTCTGTACTTAATGGATTACCACCTATGTGGTAATTTGTGAGCACTTTGTTTTTGCCAAAGGGGATGACTATACACTTTTTGGTGTTTAGCTTGAGTCCATGGCTCTGGCACCAGTTGTCTGTTTCTATGAGGCCCTTTTGGAGGATGCTTGTGTCGGCTGGAGAGTTGATTATGGCGCCCAGTTTGCAGTCATCTGCGAACTTGGTCAGCCACAGTCTTTCCATGTTGGCCTGTACCTCCGAGAAATATATACCGAACAAGAGAGGTCCCAGGACTGAGCCTTGTGGGACGCCACATGTAACTGGTTTGGAGTCTGACATGGCTCCAGCAATTCTAACCATGTGGGTTCTGTCCTTGAGCCAGGTTGCAACCCTTCTAGTGACATAGGAGTTTATATTTAAGCTGGTGAGCTTATCTATAATGCCCGAGTGGGGTATTGTATCGAAGGCTTTTGTGAGGTCCAGGTAGGCTGTGTGGACCACCTTCCCCTCGTCAATGGCCTTGGTGACTGTTTCAAAGAAATCAACTGGGTTTAAGAGGCAGGATCTGCACTTAACAAAGCCGAACTGGGTAGGATCCAGTGTTTGTAGGTCCCCAATATCTTTATTTATGAGGTCCATGATGATCCTTTCCATAGCTTTGCAGACCAAGCTAGCCAGGCTTATGGGGTGATAGTTTTCAGGATCCGTTGAGGCACCACCTTTGTGGAGAGGGACCACTGTTGCTGTACGCCACTCTTTGGGTACATATCCTGTAGTAAGGCTGAGGTTGAACAGTAGTTTTATGTTTGGGTTTAGCTCTTCTTGGAACTCATGTAGGACGCAGCCCGGGACACCATCTGGTCCCACTGATTCTGTGTTTTTTGCTTTGGAGAGGGCAGCTCTTACCTGAGCATCTGAGATGTCAGGGGGGCAGCACTCTGCTGGGATAGATATTTGTCCTTTTGGTGGGGAGGGGGGGGAGAAGTTTGCGCTGAAATTGTCAGCTAGGATGTTGGCAATGTCTGTGGGTTCGGTGTATTTTTTATCATTTCGGACTAATTCTGAGCATATCTGAGAATTCCCACCCAGGTTCCTAACATAACTAAAGAAAGCCTTGTGATTATCCTTAGTGTCCTGTGAAATTTTTCTCTCGAAGCTGGCCTTAGACGATTTTATGAGTGCCCATAGTTTTTTGCTACTACTGATCAGAGATGCCTTCCCTTTTTGGGATTTTGCTCTATCATGTATAGCTTCCTCCTTATATTGTATAGTTTGTTTATGGCTGGGGTCCACCAGACAGGACATCTGCTTTTGGAGGATTGGGTCTTGTTTTTATTTGGGATTGCATGATCCATGCATTCCTGAAGGTGTTCTTAGAATGCATTTATAAAGGATTCTGCGGTCTGGGCCGTATTTTCCACAGGCCCGGGGGCTTTGAAGGATTCCACCTCAGTTTTGAGGAGTGTGAAATTTGCTTTAGAGAAGTTTTTCACTGTGGTTTTCTGGGCAAGGGGTGGGGTCGGGATGTGAATATCCAGTGAGATTAGTTTATGGTCTGATCTTACCAGTGAGGGATACACTTCTGGTCTGGAGCATAGAGTCCCCATGTTGGTGATGATCAGGTCCAGTATGTTTTCCCCTCTTGTGGGAGTGGTAACAAGTTGTTCCATAGCATTTGAGTTTATAAATTCTAGGAACCTTTGGGCTAGGGTGTTGGAGCTAGAGTAATGCTCCCAGTCTATGTCTGGGTAGTTGAAGTCGCCCAATATAATGGTGTTTGGAGAGACCTTCATATTTTCCAGTGTTCTCAGGAAGGCCGAGTGGGGTTCCTGGGTTTGGGAGGGTGGTCTGTAGCAGGCTATAAACTGGAAGGCAGTTTTACCCACTGTTAGTTACACATGTTTAGTCTCTGATGCTTCGTGCTGTGCCACCAACCTGGAGGTGTGGGTATCTTTAACGAATATTGATACTCCCCCTCCTTTTGTGGTTCAGTCCAAGTTTTGGGGCCAAAAAGCATGGTATGAGGTATAACCTGGTAGTGCTGGGGTGCTCTGGGGAGCCTTGAACCAGGTTTCTGTTACTGCACAGATATAAATGTTCTCCATGCTAAGGATAGTTTCGAGTACGTGCATCTTGAGGTTTAGACTTCTGGCGTTGAGTAGCATTTCTCTTAGTTTCTTATCCCTTGTGATACCTATGGAGGTGGGTTTGTCTTTTGAGCCTTGCCTAAAAAAGGCACTATGGGGGTAGCAAGAGCCTTTGCCAATATCCAAAAGCCCAGGGGTGACAGGTGCAAGCCGTCCCTAGCGAAGCATCGTGGCTTGTCGACCATGTCATCCCAGGCTGACAGGCATTGGATCCCCTTTGAATAACACCAATACTTAAGCCAATTGTTGAAATTGATCATCTTGTCTTCATATTGTGGCATCATTCTTTGTGAGGGTAAGATGCTACTCAAGGTCAGGGTCATACCGGCCTGAGCTACATGCTCAGAGAGCTCCTCTATGTCTCTTTTCATGTAGTCCAGGGAGGTACGTCTCAGGTCATTCACACCAGCATGGACAATGACTGAGTCATATTTGTACTTGCCTTGGAGTGACCTGAGTGCTTGTGTTATGTGGCGGATTCTAGCACCCGACAGGCAGCTCACCGTGACCTTCTCCTTGTTCAGCCTGGTGAGTGGGACGTCAGTGTGCCTGACGATAGAGTCACCTATTACAAGTGTATCGGGTGTGTTGTTTAGCCTTAAGGGCTGTGACTGTTCGGCACACTGGCTTTGTGAGCTATGTGTTGCACGTGTTTTGTTTTGGGGTAGCGGTTGCTTGAGTGTCTGCTTTGGAGGTCTCTGCTGCTTAGGCAGATTTTTATTTAGAGCCTCCGAGTATGTTTTTGTGTGTTTATGTGTTTGGTTTGTTGTCGTGGTAGGTCTATGTGAGACTGGAATTGTAGTGAGTGTGGTTTCCTTCTCCTCCTGACTGGTTACGCCAGTACTGAGTTGAGAGAGCTTAGCCTCCAGTTTGGCTATATGGTTGCATCTCTCACATGTGTTGGAATTTGTTGGGAGGAGAAGAGGGTTGTCTGTGTACATGAGGCAGTTGTAACATTGCCTCAAGATTCCCAGATTCACCAGCTGGACCGGAGAGGAGATTGACAACTTACCTTTGGACATGCTAGAATAGTATTGGGAATTCCTTTATAATTGAAAAAAAGGGGCCAATGGGGAACAAGGTCCTCAAGGGGAGTTTGTGAGGGTGTAGTGCTTTTAATTTTTTAGTGCTGACTTAGTGAGCAAGTGCCAGGTAACTTAAATGCAATGTGTTACAGGTAACTTAAATGCAAAAATGACAAACAGTAACTTTCTTTCAAGTGAAACAAGGAAATAAGTACAGTAAGCAATGCAGATATCACTAGGGATCCACAGAAGCGCTGAAAAGCCGCGTTTTAGGTGGAATTAGCGTTTCAGGGAAATAACAAGCAAACAAACAACAAGCATACAAACAAAGCTAGATTCAGCAGGCCTGCATCTAGTCTATGCTACAGCAAACAAGGTGTACCAATTTCAGTAAGAAACAGTTCAAATATGCAGGCACTATAAGCCTTTAACCAGAAATTCCCAAAAACATATCTGTTACTTACCTTTCCTTTGTATGTGTTTGTATTTGTCAGTTCCATTTGTTTTGTAATTTTTTTTTATATCTTATTTTTTTCAATATATTATTTTTTTTCAATATTTTTTTTTATATCTTTTTTTTCTGTTGGTGTTATTGTGGATGTCGCTGTCTGTCTGTCTGTCTGTCTATGTCTCTCTCTCTCTCTCTCTCTCTCTCTCTCTCTGTCTCTCCGTACCTGCAATGAAATGATTGCATGTGTGGACAGCAAGTACAGCCTGCTTTTATAGGTATCTGCACATGTGCATGTGATGGCCTCTGCACCAATTGGTGGCCACCATTTGCCAATTGCATGCAGCCTGCTGTGTGGTACTTGCAGTACTCACTGTCATAGCAACCCAATGCTATAAATTGCTAAGTCAGGTAGGCATAGCCCTTTCAGCTTTCCAAAGTGGGGACCATGCTTGTTTGCTGTGGACACCATTGTGTAAGTCAGAAGGTTGGTATACTTCTTATATCTGATGCTAGGGGTGTAGCCAGTAATTTGAATGTTGTACTCAGAGCTGAATGTTGCCACTTCCAGTACACAGTTGTCAGTGTAGAATTGTACTCAACCCTACAAATGCTAACACAAGATACATGGGAGTATGTAGTTTCTTTTCTACTTATACAATTAGCTGCCATACATACGTGGTTATTGAGATGTTTTCATTTGGCACATGAACTGTTTGTGAACTGCTATACTGTGAATATTAATGTACTCAGTTCTGCACAGTTTGTGCTTTTTTTGTTGACATTAGCACAGGATGCTCATGAAAACTGGACAATTCCAGTACTGAGTATGCCTACCTACATCCTTGCTGGACCTTGAACACACAGGTATTTTGTACATTTGGGTGGGGATTGTCCTGCTATGATACTGTGTGGGGGTGGTAAAGTGCTGCTGTAACATTATTTACTGCTAGAATGGCTGGTTCTGTTATCACAGTCATGTAATGCAATTCCACAACAACTGCTGGTAAAGTTCCACAGAACAGGTTTTGTGTTATGGCATTCCTATCTTTCCTTTACATTCACTGATTCTGATGCATGATATATAATATTTCAGCAGCAACCTGCTGTATATCTACTGTGGCTTAGTGGTACTTCATGCAGTCTAGTGTGTCCAAGGTCTGGGTTTGAGACTGACAGTGCTGCTGAGCAGAACAAGGGCCCTCACATGCAGGGTGACTAAGGCACTGTTAAACAGTTGTGTGTGGGTTTGCGCAATGCTTAGCAATACTTAGCTAAGCGCACACATGCACAAACCCGCTAACTACTGCTTAAAAGTGCTTACTCCTGCTAACCCCCATGCTCATTTCATTGAAAGAAAAGAAAATGGGGAGATAGGAAAGTGGTGAATAAGGGACACAAAGAGGGGAAAACAGCTAGGGATGTGCAGGATGGGTATAGGGAAGGTCCATAGCTGCCCATTTCTTTAACAGCAACAGCTGTGCATATACTAGAAATTTGGAGGGAAATTTGAAACCTCCCACCCCTGAGAGAGGGGTGAGGATAACAAAGTATGTTGTACTGCCAGTTAAATTTCAGTGTATGTGTCCAGCGGGCATGTGTGCAAAATGAGCAGCTATGTATGAGGTGTAAATTTTTTGTGGGAGCAGATTGCCCTTTTTTTTTAGGTGAGAGTGGAATGTGGGGTAGGGGAAGTAGGTATATTTGTTGAGGTAGGTTGGGGAGGTAAACAGACAAGACAAACAAGATGCCTACAGGGGCGGAATATGACACATGGGGTGGGTGAACACCATTGACGGGGAAGGATGTTTGGAAATCGCAAGCCCATGAGCCCACAGATGGCAACAGTGGAACTGAGATCCCCACCCATGGGCAGTTACCACTGCACCTTCACCGCCCAGAGGGTGGCTGTGCTGGGGGCTGCGTAAGAGGGGCAGGCTCACCCATGAGTCATGCCACTAGTGCCTCGAGCTGGCGTAGAGGATCAGCAACTGAACCCTCAATCTCCCTACGCACCACAGCCCGGACTGTTCGGAGGGTGATAGGTGGCCCTCCTCCGGCCACGCTTGCATGGGGGGGCAAGCCCCATCCCCTGCAGCGTTTCCACCTGAAGGTGGAACAGGGCCAATGGAGGAGGAGGTCCCAGGCTGGGCACCGGACCTGCTGGTGCCAGGTGCCATCGCCAACTGAGGTGGGACAGGTGGGTCCGCTGGGACCGGCCTTCCCATACGTTCTATGTTTAGGAGGATTTAATGACAATATGGGTTAGTAACAGCCAACAGCATTCCAAATTAGTTATAACAGCTTGCAGTAATATTCCCATTAACCCAACACACCAGAGTTCCAACAGTTGAACAGCAAGCATAACACATGCATATATAGAACAACAGTGGACATTCCAACAGCATGCAGGATTGATTGGTGGCAACAGGCCACCAAGATTGTGGTGTTTGAACAGGGCACATGCATCAAAGTAAATGCAGATATTTATAAACCAATAGGACATATGTCCCAACAAATGTTTTGAGATTAGACATACCCATTGAGGTGTGGAATTGCATTGTTTATGCACATACAGTAGGGTGTAAAAAGATATCTCCATTAACAACTTATATGTACTTATAGTTTATACTACATTCCTTTTGACTGCAGGTATATATCCCCTACATGTATTATTACACTAGGCAAAGTCCATTAAGTTGTGAAATGGGTTTTGCTAGTTCCTTATATACCTCACCTGTATCTGACATACAAACTGTCCAGGATGCAGATGTTACTGTTACGTATTTATATATTTTATTTATGCTTATATATCTACATAACTGGATGTGTTCAGGTGACATTATCAGTTATATTTTTACAGCCCCCTACATTTCTAGCAGCACACTGACATTTCTGGGGAACACATTAACAAGCTACTCGTGTGCCAGATTTATCTATACATGCCAGCCATTAACCAACAGTTGAGGACTGTATATATGCTTCACAGCTACTGGCACTCCCTTCATCCACTTTATATGGGCCTGCCCAAGTGTGCATTGACAGCGCTTAATACAACAGTACTATTTATACAATGCAAGAGTACAACAACATTTCAAACTAAATGACATGGACACACTCCAGGAATTATACCTTTATTAATTACATTACACACTTTTCTAGAGGCTCTTTCATTTATTTGATATTACAGTGCATGCAGAAGACTTATTCAAGATGTATTATACCTTTATTAATGGGTTACAACACTCTTTTTCAGGCTCTCTCACTTATTTTATATAACAGTACATGCAGATAAATTATTCAGGACTTATTATACCTTTATTATTGGGCTACAACACTTTTTTTCAGGCTCTCTCACTTATTTTATATAACAATACATGCAGAATAATTACTAACCTGCCTGGTGGTGCAGCCTTAGCAGCCTATCTGCATAGGCTTGCTGATTCACAGCACGGACACCTGCAGCTTTGAACTAAATTAAGTGATATTGAGACATATACCTATCCATAATATTGACTACAATAGCAATTCTTACATACACCATTCCATGGCTACCTACTCAGTAGTGGGGCATTGTGCATCCCACGGGCCTCCTGTATCCACTGGTTCAGTTGGTCCTGCTTGCATCTCTTCAGGTCTGCATAGTGGTGTCTGACCTGCTCACCAGTCCGAGGGACGCCTGTGGCACTGGTGAGATCATGTGCGAGATGGTTCCAGGCTTTCGCTTTGTATTCAGTGCCCTGGAACTGGCCCTGCAGGAGTCTGGCATCATGATTATGGACAAGGAGCCAAACCATCACTTTTGACTCCTCAATGCCCTACCGTTGCACTCGAAAGCGAGAGCCCTCTCCGACACCAGCCATACTGCCTGCAGATGGGAGCTACAACCAGTTATGGCAAGTATTCCCACCTATGGAGCTTAAATATGCCTCATTTCCCACACTTATTTGTGATTGGCCATATTTGAAAATTCTCACCTGAGTGCAAGCCTGCTTAGCACTGAGTAAACTTTGATTAATATATATATGTATGTTGACAGTGCATGAACAGCAAAAGCTGTCATGGCTTAGTGGTTCAGTACTGTGATTATGGTGCAGAGTATCCCGGGTTTGAGGCCTGTCATTGCTTTTTATTTTACTACTGGCCTGACTGGCTAGGAGGTGAGGCTGTGTTTAGCCGACTTTGCTCAACTTTGCCCAACGTTGCTCTACATTGCTCTACTGTGCTCTTCGTTGCTCGACATTGTGCTAGTTAGCACGGTGCGCAGCTTCGCGCAAACATGTTTTGTTTGCGCTAGTTGGCGTCATGCGCAGCTTCGCGCAAAGCCATTGTGCTAGTTAAAGCAGTGCTAAGCTATGGGCAATTATTCTCAAATGTGCTTAATACTGGTAAACGTTGTTAGCAGTGCTTCACATTGCTTAAGATATGTTAATTATGCATTCATTAGTATGCATAACCAATTCACCTTCTTATATATATATATATAAAATATCGTTCCCTACTACATAAGCCATTTCAATGCATTTTACTAAAATTTAAAAGGTAAATGTCAGGAATTATTTTTATGCACAGATTTCCTACAGAAAATGGAAAGGGGAGTGGTGGGACTCGAACCGGGAATGCCTACTCTTTGTGTGAAGGCTCTACCACTACGCTATTGCTATTTGGCTTAATTTGCATATACATAGTTTATTATCCTCTTCGATGTCTAAACTGCTAACTGTAGCTGAGCAATGGGCAAACCCATGCAAACACACGCAAATAAGGGCAGCTATATCGGGAATAATAAAAAAAAAATTTTACATTTTATTATATTTGTACAGGTGTTTAGAATGTGGGGGAGTGTAGTGTTGGGGATATACACATTTGAGCAGACTCGCTCATGTCTGGTGACATTTGCAGATTTAGGTACTTGCAGGGGCGTGGATATTTGGACTGCTTGGCAGTCTGGCATGCCCCCTGCACTCGTGCATGCTCCATGTTAGCCTTAGAGTTGAGTCAGTGCACCCTCATGAATATGCATGGCATGCTGACATCATTCTCTTAGGCTGCAGTTTCCGTGTAAGACTTATTTAGTCTTACATGGAGGATTACTGAATCCCAGCTATGGTCTAAGAAAATATATGAATGTAGAGATTTTTTGTGGAGATTGACAGGAAAATTACCTTATAAAAATACATGAAATAGTGTGTAATTATTGTGAGGAGGTTGAAACAGCAGAACATGTGTTTTGCAATGTTTAGAAAAAATAATTTATGGGAAAAATATCTGAAAATAGGCTGTTAAAAGGTTTCAATAAAGTTGAAGATTTGAACATAAATGTTTGAATATAGGTATAATAGTAATAAAAAAACAAAAAGAGGTTAAAAACTGATAAAAATATTCAACATTTTATGGACAATATGTGGACAATATATGCACGATATGTAAAGAAAGACTTAAGTGGAACACAATGAAAAATGGATATTATTGCAGATTTTGAAGAAAATGCATTTTTGGCAATGCAAAAAGGGTGGGTAAATGATTTAAGCATTTTAGATTGTTTTGTATTATATAAAATTGTAAAATAATTAAAAATATTGTATATTGTGTAAATAATGTAAATAGTGTATGTGATTATGTGAGGTATTCCTGATATGCCAAGATAAGTGGAGCAGTGGATGTGTAACATATGCCAGTATGGCTAGCTGGAGTTTTGTAAAGAATTATGTCATTTTTATATCAAACTGATTTGCATAGCTGCTTGTGTTAAAAATGTACCACCAGTGGGTCCTGCTAGACAGAAAAGAAATACACCTGTATGTCAGACAGTATTGTAACTGTTGAAATGAATATATTGTAAAAGAAGGTACTGGAAGAGAAGAGGTTAATCTCAGTCCAGCTGACATTGAAAAATAGTCTGAAATTAAATTACCTAGTTTAAGCCATAAAGATTGTATCTTATGGTTCTGATTGCAGCCAGAGACAAAATGTCTGTGAAAAGCAGGACATGAATCCTACTGTATTGTCCTACTGTATTGTCCTTAGGTGTAAACTAATTGCTACCCTGGAAGGGTGGAAGTATTTGAAATGGTTTTATAGTTTCCAGATTCTATAACACATCTCATCAAAGCTCTATATGCATGTATTATGGCACATATGTGCTAGATTCTGGTTCAGTTTCTAATAAAGAGGGTAGTGTGGGAACCATTGTCAGATGTGACGTCACTCTGTAATCCAGCACTGAAATGATGTTTTAGTACTAGTTGAGACAGAAGTCTCAGGGGAGTCTGTTTTTGAAACTTGACAAGAAGGACCATTTACCTATGTCATCTTGCCTTGCTCTAGTAAGTGACCTAGGGAACAGTAATTCTTTGATCAGTCAGAAAAATATAGTGAGATTAGTTAAGTATTGTTTTTCTGTATCTGTGTGAACCTTTCCATCTGTGATATTTTTAATATTTCTGGTGATTGAAACTCTGGTGTTTATTGTAAATTGATATTTAGCATGTTTGTGTTCTTTTATTATTTAGTATTAAATATATTAAACTTTTCATGGTGACTGGTCTTTCAGAGAATATTTTAACCTTTAAGAATACTTATATTTATTTGGTGACACTGTGGCTGCTCCTGAAAGCCTTGCTGCATTGGTCAAACACTAGCATTTGTATTAGTATTTATTTTACTCAGTATATTTGGGTACCCTGGTAAAACCCTTAGTGTAGCTGACTTTGGAATATTCTGGTGGCAGTATCTACCTAATAGTCTGGGCAAAGGAGGTATAAATGGTAAATTTGTGAAATTTCTGCCAGCCTTTCCCAGGTGTGTGTGTGTGTGTGTGTGTGTGTGTGTGTGTGTGTGTGTGTGTGTGTGTTTATGTATGTGTATGTGTATGTTAAAATCAAATCTCTTATTGGTGAGTGTATATGTGTGTGTGTGTGTGTGTGTGTGTGTGTGTGTGTGTGTGTGTGTGTGTGTGTGTGTGTGTGTGTGTGTATGTGTGTGTGTGTGTGTGTGTGTGTGTGTGTGAGTTACTTGAAGGAGGGACACAGAGCACTGGTTTCACAGAGAGTGTGGTGGAGGACTTGGCTTAGAACACTCGGCTGAGGACTCAACTCTGCAACTGTGTCAGTGGGGAGTCTTATTTGGGGCCTGGATAGAGAGAACGAAACTCAGCCTCATGACTGAGTGCGCTCATTGTATGTTAAGGGAAATTGTGAGACCTGTATCTTGAAATACTGTGTGTATCTATTTTTTGTTCCAAGTGAACATCCCTTCACCGGTGTCAGTGGATTGAGACTCCTTGATTACTGACCCAAAGAAGGGATGTCACAATGTAAATAAGTTGTAATAACCAATAAAGAACCCCTGCTCTTTATGGAATGCACATGTCCCATTTCTACTGCAGTGGCAGCTTGGAGGACAGTGTGCATAGTGGAGAAGATGCTGAAAGGCACAGAAGTTATTGCCAGTACTGTAGATGGTGTAAAAGATTGTGTACAGAATTCAGATGACATATTTCAACAAAACTTTCTTGATGACTCAGAGAAAGAAGAAGTAAAAAAATGAAGGATGTATAATTACAACCCTCCATTTGGGAGGGCTGCAGGATGATTTAAGTGAAATGATGTTGTAGAATGAGCCAGAAAATGGGAATGAGGTTTTATGGGGAGATATTATGGATAAGATCCAGAATGAAGAAGAAGACAACAAGGCAAAGAAGTCATATGTGGAAACAGTGAAGGAAGGTGGTGGAGGAAAAGGAGGTAAATTAGCAGTGCAGTGAAATATTGGGGTTAACCCAAAATATTATTTTTTCTGTGTCAAAGATGGTGATGTAGTATACAACTGTAATAAAAAGAAATATATACGGGGGAAGGGGATCATGATGCATGAAGATGTGAATTGAAATGTTATAAATATAATAAAACTGGGCATTTATTGATGGATTGTAAAATGGATACAAATATTACAGAAGAAGAAGAAAAAAGAGAATGTGAACAAAGAGAAGAAATAATGGAAGTAAAAAGTGAAGGTGAAAAGGAAGAAAAATACAAAATAATGAAAACAATATAGAAAACAATTCTGAAATTGTGAGGATGATATACACTGGAAAATAGCAAAATGAAGAAAAAGTTATAACAGTAAAAGAGTAAAATATAGGAAAATAAAGTTTAAAGGGATAAGTATGAAAGAAAAAAGAAAGCTGTGAGTAAGTTTGAAAAAATATTGTTGAATTATTTTATTTATTTATTTTATTTTACATTTGTTAACCGGGTAGAGTCTGGCTGGGCAAGTAGCCCATTTTCAGTAGATTCCCGGGGAGAAAACCTCCATAACAATAGAACAAAAAGATTACAAAAATATTTTAAAAGATTTACAAACAATATACAAAAAGTTTGACAGTTGCCAACAATGCAATTTACAAAAAGGGAATGTAAAATAGAAAAAAAAGCATTTCATTTCCAAAAACATGCATCTGGAGCATTTCTCCCCGGGTCTCCACTGAAAACAGGCTCTGTTGAACCTAGTCGGACTATCCCGGTCAACAAATGTTAAATAAAAATAAAATAAATAAATTTCCTAAGCCTTACTATAGACAGTAATATGAAACTCATTAGATATATAAAACACTGTGGTATTTTCATTTGGTAGAGGTAAAACAAGGAGAAGATAGCAGAAAAGAAAACATTTGATTGATGGCATGAGAAACTAGTCAGGCGTATTACAGGACCATAGCCATTGTTGAGTAACGTATTCCTTTAGGAGTTGTTTGAAGCTATGACGATCTGTGTTTTTAAGATATTCTGGGGTAATAGGTTCCACTGTTTGGCTACTTTGAAGTAGAAGAGTGTCACCAAAGTAATTATTGGACTTTGTTACCTTGAGTATAAGTTTATCAGATGATCTAAGGGTGCAGGAGTTGGTATTTAGTTGCACTAGGTTGGAGAGTGCAGGGCAGTTTTCAGGTTTGTGGATAATGGAGTGGGCAGTGGGGAGCTGATTGAGAGATAACAGATTGGGAAATTCAAGCCAGTGTAGTTTTTGAAGAGCAAGGCAATTATGTGTCCTGTTGGGTATATTAGCAGCAAATGTTGCTATTTTGTTATAGCAGGAATCAAGTGGATTTAAATCAAACATGCATTGTTGGGTTAGTGAAAAGTTGAGAACAGTAGATAAAAGTAAATAGGTGGGATCTGGCTGTGGCTAGTCTGGCATTTTGACTAAGGTAAGGTTTGGCCATATATAGTGCATCAAGTTTGATGTGAACTTTCTTAGATGTGAGTGATATGTGTTTATCGAATGTTAGGTTGTTGTCTATTGTGACACCAAGTAGTTTTGTTTGGTTAACTGGTTCTATTATAGTACAATTAGTGGAGTAGATGGAGAGAGGAGGTGGTTTTGCTTTGGATTTCCTGTTGGAGAAGATCATTAATTTTGTTTTGTTTGGGTTTAGGGTGAGTTGAAGTTCATTTAGGTAATATTCATTATCTGGAAATGACTTTTGCAGTTTATCTCAAAAATTCTGGAAAGGAATCTCCACTCTCCTCCACCCCAGTAAACCAGATACTCCAAACCCAGATCCAAATGCTCCAGAACTAGATTTAGCTACCCAATTCAATTCCTTCTTTATTGACTCTATTTCCAAACTAACCTCCTCTTTCTCTATTTCTTCCCCTTCATCTAACACCCCTACACCCACCCCCACTATCTCTTCATCCACACCCTACTCTACACCCACTAATCCCACTATACCCCTTTCTACACAAATTCCATCCTCATCTATACCACCCCAACATTCAACACCCCATGACTGCACTCTCTTCACTTTAAATCCCATTCCTACTGCTACCATTAAGAAACTCCTTCAGAAATTGAAACCATGTACCAATGCTCCTGATAATATCCCTTCTTACTTTCTTGGCATCGCTGCAGAAAGTCTTGCCTACCCCATCAGCATCTTAATTAACCGCTCCCTTCAAGAAGGCTCAGTTCCCCAAATCTGGAAACAAGCATATATCACACCACTACACAAAGGTGGTAACAATAACAGCATTACTAATTTCCGTCCCATAGCCATCCTGTCCCCCATTGCAAAAATCCTTGAAAAATGTGTACAACTCCAACTCCTCCCTCATCTCCTAGACAACAATCTTATCACCCCCACACAACACGGTTTTAGACCTAATCACAGCACCATGACTGCCCTTCTCTCCTTCCTTGAAATCATCAATAAAGCCCGTGACTCAGGACAAATCGTTTCCACCATACTCCTTGATTTTTCTAAAGCTTTCGATACTATCTCTCACACCCTGCTCTTAACTAAACTCTCCAAACTCTACCTATCCTCCTCCTCTTTGAACTGGTTCTCTAGCTATCTTTCCAACAGAAATCAAGCTGTAACGTGGAAAAAAGCAACTTCCTCCTTCCTAACCACCCCTACCGGAGTTCCGCAAGGCTCTATACTGGGTCCTCTACTCTTCAATATCTTTATTAATGACTTCCACAAAGCTATCCCTTTCTCCAGCATCATCCAATATGCTGATGATTCTACTATCATCTGCTCTGCCTCTTCTATCCCCACTCTACAAAAACTTACTCAAGACGCCTTTTCTTCCACAGAGCAATGGATGCTTAGCAATCATCTAGCTCTTAATGCCACCAAAACCAAATTAATGTTATTTACCCCCTCCAAACTCACTCCCCCCAACATGAACTCATTCTTAATTACCAGTCAAAATAACTTACCTCTCGAAATAGTATCAGACACCAAACTACTCGGGGTTCAGATCGACAACCAACTAAAATTCAATTCCCACCTACAAAAAAACATCAAAAACACATCAAAAATTGGCATGCTGTATAGACAAAAGGACTACCTTACATCCACCACTAGAACCACTCTAGCTACTTCCTTTCTTATCCCCTCCCTTCTATATGGTGCCCCACTACTTACTAATCTTCAGTCCTCATTAAAAAAACAGCTCACTTCATGCTATAATAAAATTGCTAAATTTGCCACCGCTCAAAGGTCTTCCACTCACCATTGTCTCTCCCTCCATAAACTAAAATGGTTAGAACTTCCCAACTATCTTACTTACACTCAACTAACTCTAGCCCATAAGCTGATCCTAAACCCCTCCAAGTGTCCCTCCCTTGCTTCTGCCCTTAAAATGCACCTACCAAATAGAGTGCTAAGGTCTAATAATCAAAATTTACTAGAAGTGCACAAACCCACTTATCCCCCAGGCAAGAACCTCCTTTCCTTCAGCCTTGCTCGCCTCTGGAACTCTCTACCACCTAACATCCGCATTACCTCTAACCACTCTACCTTCAAGAAGTCACTTTTCTTACATCTAGCATCTCAATGGGAATGCTCTTGCTCCCACCCCTCATAACCAACTCTACTAAATGCCCTTAAATACCATAATCTACCTTATTCACCTTCTATGTGTGTTCATTAATCTGCATTTATGTTTTTGTATTCTGTTCCTTCAATTGCTTGTACCAATGTTTTTACTGTCTAAATTATGATGTCATTATGTTTTGCTACTTCAATGTATCTAGAAATTACTATCAAATGTTAATGTATATCTATTTTCTGTTTTGGAGCTTTTCTCCCCAGGACTCCATTGAAAACGGGTTCTTCAAGGCCCAATGGACTATCCTGGTAAACCAACTGCAATAAATAAATAAAATAAATAAATTATCTTGGAGTTTTTGGGATGTGGGAGCAGAGCAAATAAGAGTAGCATCTTCAGCATATTGAATGATATAAGCAGATTTAGTGGCAGTGCTTAGACTGTTTGTGAAAATAATAAAAAGGAGAGGGCCATGGATGGAAACCTGAGGAGTTGCGGTTGAAGGAGGCTAGAGTGTTGAATAGTAGTTGGTGGGATACCATATCAAAAGCTTTGGACATATCAAGGAATATAGTAGAGGCTAGTCCATTGTATTTGAGGAGGTTGATGTAGTTATTGAAACTTATGATGGCTGTGGAGGTACCATGCTTTGGACAGAAGCCATGCTGTTAACTAGATAAGAGGTTATTTGTAGTGTGGTGGTCTAGCAGTTGCTTATGGATACATTTCTCCAAGATTTTGACTAGGGGTGAGAGAATGGCAATGGGCAGATAATTACAGAGATCTTTAGATGGTTCTCTCTTATCGAGGGGAATGATATGGGATATTTTTCATAGTACGGGGACATATTTTTCTGCAATGGAATGATTGATTAGGCTAGATATGGGATAGGTGATGGAGCTTGCAGTAGTTTTTAAGAAGTCATTCAGGAGTTTGTCATCTGCTAGACAGGTTGGTTTTAGTTTTTATAGGAGCTTTTTGATATAAGGTTTGTATGGGCTTAATAGAGAAGTTGTTGGGTTTAGAGTTAGTGGAGGTAGGTACTATAAGGGGTTGATTAGATTTGTTGTTTAAAAGTGAGGTGATAGTTGTGATGAAATGAGAGTTAAACTGGGATGCTAAACATTCAGTGCTATTTGTTGTAGATTGTGCAGGGGGTAGAGGTTTTGTCACGGTTGAGGAGGTTTTGCCAAAATTTTGGGGGGGTTATTTATGTCTTTTTGCTAACAAGCTAGAAAATATTTTTTTTGTCAGATAATATTTGCTTCTTAGTTAGGTTTCTTAGTTGTTTGTAAAAGGTGAATTTTTCTGAGGTTTTTGGAGGTTTGATAAGCAGTCCAGGTTCTATCTCTTTGTTTAATGAGAGATTTAGCATCTTTGGTTATCCAAAGTAGGTTTTTAGCTTTGGAGCAAATTTTTCTTGCTGGAGCGAGGTTATTAAGAATGTTGAGGAAGGCATCATTAAAATATTGTACAGCTTGGTCTAGGTGGAGTGATTTTAGAGGTGACCAGTTGCAGTTTTGAAGTAGGGAATTTAAGATGCTAGGGGAACATTTTCTTTTGTTTTAGGGAATAAGATAATATGTAGGAAGTTAAGAAAGGGAAAACAATAACTTTAGGGTACTTTCTGTAAATGTAAATAGTAGTAAGACTATAGTTAGAAAGATAGGGGTTCTGGAGTGCTGAAAGAAGTCTGATGTGGATGCAATGGTTTTCAAAGATGTAAGATTTTTTAACAAAATAAGAAAGACTGGAAACAGAAAAGCTGTGGGAAAAAATAAACTGGAATTTAGGAAACAAACAATGTTCTAGCATAGCGATACTTTCTAAAAATATCACTGAAAATATTAGATGTAACTTTAGAAATAATGGGAAGATTAACTGTTATAGATCTAAGATATAAAGAACATGCATATAGAATTATAGCATTATGTTTTCATGTTACAGGTAAAGAAAGGGAAAATGTATTTAATAAGATTTTGAATTTATGTGATAAATATGAATATTATGATGACAGGAAATTTCAATTGTGATTTTAAAGGATATCAAAAAAGAAAGGAGGTGGTGTTAAAAAAATGTTAGAAGTCATGAGATGTGGCAAGTTAAGTATCTGGAATACAAATCTGCGGGCATATAAAATGGGTGTGTATAAAACTGAAGTACATTATTTCATAATTTCAGAAGGGTTAAGTATTGTTAAACGAGAGTCAGTTGTGACAGGTTTTTTAGACTACCAAGCAATATGGCTATAGATAAAGGAAAATAAGGAGTATATAAAATTAGGAAAATAAAAAAAGGATAAAAGATAAAGCATGGGATGAAAATGGAATGAAAGCAATAACATAATTATGGATATATCATATTACTATGAGAGCATGTTATAAAGATTGGTCTGAGTGGTGGTTTACATTTAAAGAAAATTATAAACATTGTTTTAGAGTAACATAAGGATGTTAGAAAAGTAGAAAAAAAAAAGTATGAAAGAATGTGTAAAGATGTTTTAAAGGATCTTAAAATGACAGAGAGTATTTTGGCAAAGAAAAGGAGATATGTAGAAGAAACCAATACAATGAAGGAGCTATTATTTAAGCAAAAATATGTTTTACAAAGTAAAACAGAAGTATCAGCATATTTAAGTAGCTTAGTCAGGAACAGATTATGAGTATTCTAGTAGATCATTTAAAAGATTTTTTTTAAAGAAAAAAAGAAAGAACAGGAGAGAATATGGTATGTTAAAAAATTTCAGAACAAGATGATAAAGAATAGGAAGAGGAGATTTCCTTATATGAGTTAGATAACGTACTTGGACAAGTGAATATGGAATCAGCAGCAGGACCAGATGGGATAGGATATCAAATGTATAGAAAATTTAACAGATTGGCAAAAATTATTTCTTAAAAATTTTGAATGAACAGCTAAGTGAAGGTTTTATGTATAAGAAGTTATGCAGTGGAATACTTAAATGTATAAGGAAGAAAGGAGACGATGAAATTTAAAACTAGAGATGAATAATATTGAATAATGTGGATTATAAGATTTTTAGGAAAAATAATACAGAAGAGGCTGGGAAGTAAAATGAAAAATATTATGGATGATAGTTTCTATAGTATAAAGATAAGTAATAAGGGAGATTGTAGATGACATTATAAATAGAAAGAAAGAAGTCAAGCTTTTGATAGCAGACCTTAATAAGTATTTTGATACAATAAGGCATGAAACTTTATGGGCTATAATGAAGGAATGTAATATAAGTGAAAAAATCAGGACATTCTGATTTTCTGCATACAAAAATAATAGAGAAAGAGTTTTAGTAAATGGATAACTGAGTAAAGAAATATACATAAAGCTATAAGACAGGGTTGTCCAGTGAGTTGTATATTATTTCCTTTGGCCATAAATATGACATTACATGAGGGTAAACTTTAAAATGAAGGATGCAGGTTATATAATGACTGAAGGAATAACAATTCCAGTTATGTTGACTTCTGCAGATTGTAGAGCAGTGTGTATATTGAACCTAAACAGCCACTGTAGTCAGAAAGTACATGCATATACGTTACTGAGCACATATGAGATCAGTGCCATTTTGTGTAGTCAGTGTAAATGTAAGCTTGAATGGAGATCCACATGAGTGAGTTAGAGCTAACAAATCAACCAGTAAGCTTATGATGTTTGAAGTATATGTGCCAGTTACAGTTCCTGATATGTTTATGTACAATAAACAACTTGAATGCACACCCAGCCTCAGTGTCTCATTTGAATACATAAAACATGTGGGTCTATATTAGAACATCGAAGTTTCATAACTTCGAATGTCCTAATATCGACTCCTATTCAGCTAACGCTGAAAATAGCGAAGCTGCAGAACACCGAATTTCTTCCTAGGGAAGGAATTTGCTTGGCCGTTCCTGTGGCTTCGCTATTTTCAGCACTGTGGTGAAAAGTTACGAGTCAGGATCAGGCAAGTGCGATTGTGTGGACGTGAGGGTTAGGGTGCAGGGTAGGTGAGTTAGGGTTAGGGGGCAGGTGAGGAGAGTGTGCGATAGTGACGGACCTTAGGGTTAGGGTTTGGGTTAAGGTAAGTGGATAGCTAGTGGTGTATGTACAGTTTAGTGTAGGGTTAGATGTAGGATTTTAGGTGTATGTGTGTGGATTGCTGTTTGTTTGGTGTGCTTGTGTTGTGTGTATGTGTGTCAGAACAGCGAATTTTTTTCCCCCTGGGAAAAAATTTGCTGCTCTGCATGTTCGATATTGTCAGCGTTTGTTGAATAGGGGTCAATATTAGAACATTCGACGTTTTCAAAAGTCGATGTTCTAATATAGACCCGAAACATGTAACATGGTGTCAGAATGGGATCTGAAGTTGAAGTAGCTCGCAAACCATGAGGCACGCAGTTAGAAGTGAAGTAATATACAGGAGTGAGCTGGAAAATAGGGCAGCAGTCTTTTGAAGGTGCTTAAAGTTTTAAATGATTTTCAGTCGCTAAACATGTAGCATAGCATTCAAAATATTCAAAATAATTTCTGAGACAGTTGAAATATCTGAAATAGCAACATAATGATTACAGTGTTTGAAAGTGTTCAAAAAGGCTATAATGTCCACATTTCTTCACAATATATGACTTTTTTACAGTTATTAAGATTTTTCAGTGTCTGAAATATCCAGACTGAGGTATTTGGAGTGTTAAAATAAAACATTTTTGCAGAGATTGTTGTGCATTTTTGCATAATTACAAGTACCAGGTCTATGCTTATGTTTAAAAGTAATTTGTTATTATGGCAGAGGGAGTTTGCATACCTAAACTGCTGGTGTTTGATAATAATATTGTTGAGAACTGGCGACTGTTTGAGCAAGACTATGATATTTTCATACAAGCTACATTTTCTGATAAAGACGCAATGTAAAAAAACATTTATAATTCTCAATTTAGCTGTCTCAGATGCCATTAAGTGAGAATGTTCATTTCTGTATGCACCTGCTGTCTATGCAGGAGAGGTGAAGAACCACCATATTGTGATACAGGCAGAAAGGTGAGAAGACCCTGAGTGCTTAAAATGTAAATTTAGAGAAATGTGTATCCCTCAAATAAATATTACAATGGAAAGGCACAAATTTTACACAAAAAAATGAAAAGCCTGGTGAAACTGCTGCACCATATATTACTGACTTAAGAAATAAAGATAAAACATGAAGATTTGGTGATCTAAGAGATGACTTGATAAAAGACCATCTTGTACGTGGTGTTAATAATGGTGCAGTGAGAATGATCTTGCTTTGAAATAGTGAATTAATATTGAACAAAGCCATTGAGATTTGTCAAATACATGAGATTACAGAAAAGCATATGAGTATGCTTACGGATGAGAAAAGCATGCTTGCAGTACCTTCTAGTGCGAATGTTGATAGTGCGCAACAGAAAGTTAACACAAAAAAGAAATATAAACCAAATGGCAGTACCACACCCAACCTCATTTTTAAATGTCGCAATTGTGGAGGCAGTCATGATCCCAAACAGGAAAAGTGTTTTTGGTCAGCAATGTCACAAATGTAAAAAGTGGAATCATTTCAAAAGGCTTTGCAAGTCTAAAGTGCCACAGACTTAATGTTAAAATAGAGTATCCAAAGAAGAAAGTAGATCAGATAGAGAGTGGAGCAAACTGCAAGAGCTGTGAGAAAACTATCTATGTTACTGTTGTCTCTGTGATCGATGAAACAGATAACACAGTAGACTATCTTTTGTCAGCAAAAAGTGAAATATTTTGTACTGTACAAATTAATGGGAAACTGGTAGAGCTTAAAGTAGATAACCACCAGAGCAAACACGAATATAACTGGAAGAACAACAAACAAATCCACAACTAAGGAAACAAATTTAATTCTCTGACGTCTCGGCCGTAGCCTTCAAGGAGTAAAAAACTCATGAACACAAGCACATTATATATAATACATATCAATTAATAAAACAATTATATAATAAATCAATTAAATATAAAACAATCATTACATCAAATAAATACTCTCCAATTTAATTCTTCATTAAGACCATTTGGATGCATAGTGTTAAATTTCAAAATATAAATAGCTTCTTTATTTAATAAAACTTGTTTGATATTCAGACTATCATGCCAAGAACAATTTATTTTTTTCTAAAACTGTACCTTGCAAACCCTCATTTTTACTATTATGAAAATTCCTAAAATGTACAGCGACAGAACTCTCTTCCTTATTATTAGTAATGTACCTCACATGTTCCATAAGCCTGAGCTTAAAAGCCCTTTTAGTTTCCCCAATGTAAAATTTATTACATGGGCATTTAAGGGCATATATCACCCCCTCGGAATTACAACTAAAATTATTACATACATTAAAACTAACATTATTAATATAAGGAAAACTAGTAACTATAAAACTACAAGCCTTACATTTCCCACATTTATGCGTACCACTTATAGGTAAACTACGATGTATATAAGTAATAGGCATAACAAATCTACTTTTTACTAAAAAGTCCTTTATATTCCTACCTCTTTTATAGGAAAACTTTAATTTGGCATTTAACCAAGATGACACATTATTCAGAGAATTAAAAAAATTCCAATAATGGTTAACTAACTTAACCAATTCAACACTAAAACAACCATAAGTTGTAACAAAATATAAATCATCCTTTTGCTCATGAATTTTACCATTATATTCAACCGGATGACTAATATACAACTTATTAACAACATTATTACATCTATATCCAGAAAACTTCATATAGCTATTTTTTAATTATTTCTTCATTGTAACCCCTTTGACGAAACATGTTCATCAATAAGTTCAATTCCTTGTTGAACACATCTTCATTATTACATAATCTGGAAATTCGAACAATTTCCCTATATGGCAAAGCTTCCAAAGTATGTGGGGTGGCAACTAGTGCCATGAACATATTGTACACCCCCATCAAATTTTCTATTAACAGATGTAACTAAACTTTTTCCATCAACAATATTCAAAATAATGTCAAGAAAAGGAATGGATGTACCTTTTTTGAGCCCATCAAACTCTAAGGAAAATTTGTTTTGATGTAAGTCTGAAATAAAATTATCTATCAAAACTTCACCATCTTCCATCAAAAAAATCAAGTCATCCACAAACCTATAATACTTAATGAGATGTTTGTGAAAAAAATGACTTCTATACAAAACTTCTGACTCAAAAAGGCCCATGGCAAGATTTGCATACATGGGGGCAAAAGCTGCCCCCATGGCTGTGCCCTGTTTTTGTCGATACAAACAATCATTAAACTCAAACAAATTATGAGTCAAAGAAAAATAAATGAGCTCTAAAATGTACTCAGAGGCAAGGTGTTCTCCTAAAAAGAATCTCAAGGCCTCCATACCAAATTGATGACTAATATTAGTATAGAGGCTTTTAACATCAGCTGTAACCCAATACATACGATCATTCCACTTAACATCTTTAATCTTTTCTAAAAAATCAAAACCGTCAGTAATATACGATGGTAAAGTTTTTACTTTAGTCAATAAAAAATTATGTAGGAAAATACCTAAATTATGTAAAAAATAATTACAACCAGAAACAATAGGTCTCCCTGGTGGTGTTCTCAAATTTTTATGTATTTTAGGGAGACAATAGAAGGTAGCCATTTTGCATCCTTCTATACTAAATTTATTCTTTAAATCTGATTGTGAAAAGTATCCTAACCTCTCACCCTTCTTAAGTAACTCATTATATTCCCTTAGGGCAGTACTATACAAATTTTGTTCTACCTTTTCATAAATATCATGATTATCTAAATGGTCATTACACATTTTAAGATATTGAGAATAATGCATGATAACAAGTTTATTGCCCTTGTCAGATGGTTTAAAAATAATTTCATCCTTTTTACTCAACGATAACAAAGCTTTCCATTCTGTAGAACAAAGATTATATTGTATATTAGCTCTATATTTCGTATATTCCTTAAAAGCAGATTCAATAGAAAAATTTAACAAATTGACCAAATGTAGAACCTCATTATTTAAAACTGGGGGTACAAAACGGCTAACCGATTTAACACATTTAGTATCAAATTTATAATATACATCATCCGATGTGCACGAATAAAAACTATCCACAGATGTATCTAAACTATCCACAGAAGATACTGAACTTAAACGTTCCTTTAAGTTACAAAAGAAACTTTTTAAATGAAGTTTTCTGCCAAATCTATACACATCACTTTTCATGTCATATACACATGGAATCACAGTTGGAATAAATTTCAGAGCTTAAAGTAGACACTGGATCTAAGTGCAATGTTATATCATCACAAATGTTTACTAAAGTAAGAGATGGTGAGAAACTTGACTCAGCAAAGTGTGCAAAATTAGTGGTGAAGAGATTCAAACTGATGGCACAATAGTTCTCACATGCCATTCTGATGGAAATAGCTATGACTTGCAGTTTTACATAGTCAAAAGACACGTGCAGTCATTGTTAAGCCTCAAAGACAGTCTAAGAATGGGACTGATTTCATTTTATAAAGAGGTCCACCATATAAGTCTGAATAACAATGATAGTTTTACACAGAATATTTTTAGTGAATATACTGATATTTTCAAAGACGAGCTCGGTAAACTTCCAATCACATATTCCATGAAACTAAACCATGAAGTAAGTCCAGTTGTTAGACCAGCGTGGAAGATTCCTGTAGCAATCCAGAGTAAAGTAAAAGCAGAATTAATTTAGGTGCCCTTACTCCAGTAGAAGAAACAACTGAATGGGTATCCTCCATGGTCGTAGCTCATATGAAAAGCTCAGATAATATATTGATCCCAGTGATTTAAACAAAGCACTTAAGCTTCCTCATCATCTGATACATACAGCAGAAGAGGTAGCTACTCTCATGCCAAATTCCACTGTTTTGTCAGTCTTAAATGCAAAAAAACTCTTTTTGGCAATTTTTGCTGGATCACAAATCTTTATTGTTAACTACATTTAGTACACTATTTTATAGCTACAGATTTCTGAGAATGCCATTTGGAATCAATTCTGCAGTGAAGTATTTCATCATGCCATGGAACAAGATTTTTTAGTTATCCATAAGCTATTATAGTAGACAACATTATTGTTAGAGGCAATAGTGAAGATGATCATGATAGAAATCTCTGGAGAGAGTTCTAGACCATGCATGTGAAGTAAATCTTAAACTGAATCCTCAGAAATGTAAATTCAAACTGAAAGAAGTTACTTACATGGGACATTTGTCTACCAGTACTGGCTTACATCCAGATCCATCTAAGCAAGGAGCAATTCTTGAAATGCCAGTTCCAGAGAATGTCACATCTTTACAACATTTTCTAGGTATAGTCAACTATTTAGGAAAGTTCATCCCAGACTTGAGTGAGCTTTCTGCCCCATTACGTGAGATGATATGCAAAAATGTAAACTGGTCTTGGTGGGAACAACACCAAAGAGCATTTGATGTCCTGAAGCAGAAAATTGCCAGTCCACCCACATTGAGATATTATGATGTTCACAAACCTGTCAGTCTTTCTAGTACAGCCTTGGCACAGCATGTCTTCAAGAAGACAAACCAGTAGCTTATGCATCAAGAACTTTAACTCAAACAGATATGCATTAGGCACAAATAGAGAAAGAACTTTTGGTGGTAGTGTTTGCATGTTCAAAGGTCAGTGATTATATTTATGGCAGACTTATCCAAACAGAGACTGATCACCATCCACTAGTGACCATTTTGAAAAAGCCAGTGCATACAGCCCTAGCTCAATTGCAATGCATGATGTTAAAATTGCAAAAGTGCAATTTCAATATTGTTTACAAAAAGGGTACATACTTCTACCTTGCTGATGTTTTGCCACGTGCACCAAGATAAATGACAGAGCAGCATGAAAATGAAACAGCGGACTTTGAAGTCATGGAAGTCAGACATTTTTTGTTATCACGCCTTGATGAACTAAGAAATCACACAGCTTCAGGCCCATGTCTCCAGAAGCTAAAACATGTTATCAGTCAAGGATGGCCAGCATGACAATCCAGTTTACCACTTCACATTCAGCAGTATTTTACTTACCAACAGGAACTCGTGGTGGAAGATGGAATCATCATGAAAGGTCCAAAAGTGGTAATTCCTAAAGCATTACAGCAGGAATATATCAAAATTTTGCATCATGGTCACCCAGGTACTGATTGAACTAAAAGAAGGGCAAAAGGTATTGTATTTTGCTCTTGTATTTCCAAAGATATAGAGAAACTCTAGCATGTTCAATTTGCAACAGCACTAAACTGCATCAACAAAAAAAACACTTCAGTGACACCAGATTTCTGAATTAATATGGTTGACGGTTGCTACAGATATTGCCAAATGGAATGGTTAACATTATGCAGTATTAGTAGACTCTTATTCAAATTGGTTTGAAATTGACCTACTTCCTAACTTGACGCCCAGCACAGACATTACGAAATTGAAGAAACCATTTTCTGTATATAGTGGTCCGCACAAAGTCATGTGTGACAATGCACAGTTTACAAATCAGCAGTTTAAGAAATTTGCTGAGTCTTGGGACTTTGCTCATATTACCAGTAGTCCTGAGTATCCACAGTCCAATGGGTTAGCTGAACATGCAATTCAGACTGCAAAGTACTTGTTGGAGAAATCTGAGAGATCGTACTGCTGTTTTCCTTAACTCGTCTGTGCCCAGACACGCTAGAACAATGCTTCCAATCAGTAACCAAGTGTTATTATCAAATGCAAAGAACAACAGAGTGGCCAAGGCTGAACTTTCGAGAAAATGTCAGTCACAAAAGTTGTGCTATGATAAGACTAGTAAATCCCTTAGACCATTACTACAGGGAGAAGTTGTGAGAATGCAAACATCTAAAGGATATGACCGAGTGGGAATTATGAAGAACATTTCTGAAGAAGCAAGATCTTACTTCATACAATCTGAAGGAATGGATTTCAGAAGGGATCAAAGACATGTGTTACCTGTCTCCAAACCAGTGACGCAACAGATTGCATGTGCCAACAACTCTAATTTCCAGAATGACACATCAACTCTTTTAATTCAGAAGGACAATGCACTTCCTTCAAACACTTTTGATGTGATCCCTGATGTTCCCATTTTGAAAAAATCCCCAGAGACTGTCCCTGTTGCTGAACCAGACAGAATTTCTGTTACCAGATCGGGTAGAATTTCCAGATCGTATCTTAAATACACAGCAGCTTGGACTTCAACTGTTTTATTTGCTGAAATGTAATGTTTGGCTTTTAAAATTTCTTTCTTATCCTATTTTGCATGTCAAACAAAATTAGAGAAGGAGGATGTAGATCAGTGTGTATATTAAACATATTCAGCCACTGTAGTCAGAGAACACGTGCATATACATTACTGAGCATTTGTGAGATCAGTGCCATTTTGTGTAGTCAGTGTGAAGCTTGAATGGAAATGCATATTTGAGTATTTTAGAAGTAAAAATCAGTCAGTAAGCTTAAGAAGTTCAAAGTATATATTCCATTTACAGCTTCTGATGTGTTTATGTACAATAAATGACTTGAATGCATACCCAGCTTCAGTGTCTCATTTGGATACATGAGGCATGCGACACATAATAACTGCAAAAAGTAAAGTTTGGATAAAAGAAGTAACATTATGTTTATATGGATGTTGAAAAGCAATAGGTATGAATTTAAATAAAGAAAAAAGCAAGGACTGAGTGACATAGTAAAGACAGGAGGTATACATTTTACAACAAATTAAATTTCTGTGCTAGATACAAAATTTGGAAGCAAGAATGTAAATAGAATCAAATGGGAAAAAATAAAAGAAGAGTTAATGGAAATTTGTGTTTTTTGGAAAACATATAAGTTATTATTTAGAAAAAATGCTTATTTAATAAATTCTGTTTATGGGAAAATTCCATATTTAGCAAGTGTAGTCATAATGCCAACAAAATCTGAAAAAGAATTATTACAGGTAGTTTTTTTTTCACTCATATAGGGCTTGAGACTGAATCCAAAAAGAAGTGTTTTGTATTTAAATAAAGAAGAGGGAGGTTTGGGGCTAATAAACTCAGTTGTTTATGCTACGTAATCTATGTAAAGTGTTAAAGTGCTTAAATAAGAAAAAAGTGAGAGTAGTGATAAATTTGTTTAAATGTAAATATGAAAGATTTTCTGCTATGCTGATATAATAAAAATACTGTATTAATGAAAAAAAATAAACATTAACAAGAAAAAAACGAATGACAGATAAAGATTAAGGAAACTGAAAAATAAAGAAATTGTGGAAAAATATAATGATTCAGTATTATTATGTTAACCCATGGGTGCATTTAACTGAAGAAAAAGTAAAGCTATAAAGGGAAAATAGATGATGTAATAAAAAAGTAGAATGTCAAGATTTTTTATGGTGACTGATGATATGTGAATTACCAGTGAAAGGGAATATGCCATATAGACAGAAAAGTGAAATAATATGTATTTATTGTGGGGAACAAGAAACTACAGAACATTTTTGAAATGTAAAAGAGTAATTACATTGTGAGAAAAGCTTTGTGAAGATTCTTTTTGAAAACATAAAGGTGGTAGATAAGGTATATATGGGCATGACTGAGTGTGGGTATTACAGGAAAAGAAGTACAGAATATTTTAAGGTGATAGACAAAAAAGATGTTTTATGTTATATTGATTATGTGGAATGAAAAGATAAACAAAATTATATTTAATGGAAAATGGATACTAACTACAATACTATGGAAAATTAGATGGTTGTTATCAAAAAAGGAGTGATGGGGTCTAATAAGGATAACAAAGATAGAAATTAAAATAAAGGAAGGGAATTTTGACTGTGTAATAGTAGAGGAAGGAAATTGTAATTAATAAATATGTAAATAAGCACATTTGTAAATAATGCTCTTGTATGGTGCTGTGTATCTTTTATATTTACCTGGGCTACCACTAACTCAAGCAGATCGGCCTTCACTTTAACATCTCAAACAAAGGATGGCATACTAATGAGTGCAGCACCCCTTTATGCTGTAGTGCAGTGTCAGCAATTGATTTACCTGGTTGAGAATACAACCCATAGCATTATCCACCAAAGGTGAGTGTGCTACCAGTTGCACCACTGATACTACTAAATCATCCAGAGGAGCTTACATTTGCCTTTACAGACACACACACACACACACACACACACACACACACACACACACACACACACATATATATATATATATATATATATGTACATATAGGGTCTACCTGAAAATGCCGACAGTGCACAATGCCGACAACGAGAACACCGACACCGGAAGATCGACAATGGAGAAGACTGACAGCTGAGAATCCCGATGCTGAGAACATTGACATGTTAAGGTAAGTGTACAATAGGGACGGATGTTAGGGTCAGGGTGTAGGTAAGGTAAGTATGTGATAGTGACGGATGTTAGGGTAGGGTGTGGGTCAGGTAAGTGTGTAATAGTGACGGACTTTAGGTTTAGGGGCAGGTTAAGTGAGTTAGGGTTAGGGTGCGGGTAAGGTAAGTGTGCGATAGTGACGGACTTGAGGGTTAGGGGCAGATTAAGTGAGAGGGTTAAAGTGCGGGTAAGGTAAGTGTGTGCTAGTGACAGAGTTAAGGGCTAGGGGAGGATTAAGTGAGTTAGGGTTAGGGTGGGGGTAAGGTAAGTGTGCGATAGTGACGGATCTTAGGGTTAGGGTTTGGGTTAAGGTTAGTGCATAGATAGTTGTGTATGTAAGGTTTAGTGTAGGTTTGTAAGGTTTTTGGTGCACTTGTGTTGTGCGTGTGTTTTTCAGGAAAGGTATTTGTTTTGTTGATTGTCGGGATTTTTGTTTGTCGGGCATGTGAAGTTTCTTGCTTTTGAACTTTCGTTTTTTGTCTTTTTTTGTGTCAGTTATTTCGTTGTCGGTGTTTTGGCATGTCGGTGTTATCAGGTAGACCCATATATATATATATATATATATATATATATATATATATATATATATATATATATATATATATCAGAAGAGGGAATTCTATCAATCCTTGGATAGATCATCCCTGTGGTTTACAGTGACAAATATTTACATTATTACTGCTAGAACATTTTCCTTCTCACCAGGGTGATATGATTGCTTAAAATAATTATTTAACAGTATGTATTGTGAGATTAATGCCTTGTATGTGGTAATAAACATGATACTGCATTTCACAAATATGTACTCTTTCAAATAACAGTTACAAAAATGTCACTTGTCTGCTTTAATTGTTTTTAACATTCTGTTGGCAAGATGGTCCAGGCTAAGACTGAAAAAGGAGCCACTGGATCATTCCACCTTCTCAGTTATTTAATAAATAGATTAATAGTAAGCAAATATAAAGACCAAGTAGAACAGCTTGTGATATTTCTTTAATTTCAGCACACAGGGGTTAATACATAACTGAGCTCAGTGGGCATGAACTGTGCACATCCAAGTAATCCATGTGCATCTAAAAAGGATAAAGCTTTGAAAACAGGAATGCCCAGCATTCATAATTAACTAACTAATAATTAATATGTCCATTGCTGTCTGACAAACCACTTAATCCCTATTCCTATGACCCAGTTCAATATAACATCTGGTGCATTAGTGCATCCGTTTACTCTCCATGATACCTTTCACAGATTAATATTCTTCCAGTGGCTCATTAGATCCCACCACAATTCTCAATCTCCCATACTACTGTAATAGCTATGTCCGCTAGTCCAGTGATTTCTTTTTTAATTCTTATTTCTCCAAAGTAATACTTTACCACACTAGCCCAACAGACAATTCTATAAAGCTAAGCTCCTTCTGTTCACAAAATATGCTGCTGTAGGTTTCCTGCTCACTTAATCAGTCTAGATACTTCTGTTCTACTGCTCCCAGTCAAAAGTCAGAGATTCTGGAACAAAACATTTATTGGCTCTACACACAGGTGCCAGTTATACAAATACTACAAATGAAATGGCAAAAGTAAATTCACTGAAAATGGTAAACAAATGCATTCTGATTATATTTTAAAAATGCAGCATATCAGTAGAAAGTGTCTTTCATAGTTCAGCAATAAAACTATTCCATGATAAAGTACTTAAATGAGGCCTTCAAACTAATAAATACATTTTAGCATGTTTTAAGTTAATGGAGGATCATGGAATGATTTTGCTTCTGACTAATGAAGTAAAACGTATCCCAACATATTTCACTGTTAAAACAAAACCAAAATGTATTTTTTTACTTGCTGAAAAATCTCTCATTTGTCTGTGCACTTCAACAAAAAAGGTTAGCCAGTCACTGTTCTCATATTTGCAAATTAGTTTAAAAAGTGCTGTCAGATAGCATATCCATTTGTAAACACATGCCCTGGTATGATATTGATTAGGATGTGCAATATAACAAAACTATAAATATATATATATATATATATATATATATATATATATATATATATATATATACGAAAAATGAACTGTCTGTGAAGTCAAGCTCTTTTCCTCATTGTAGCAGAAATGTTTTAAAGATTTGGTGTCACATGTATGGTGCATTGTATCTTGTGATTTTTGGTGATTTTATTTTATTTTATTATTTATTTTTTCTGAAAGGTATGGTATGTATTTTTCCTGCAGTTTAAACAAACTAAATGGCACACTTCTGCAAATTAGCATGCTATGTCCAGCTGGCCAGTAGATGTCCCCACACTCCATAGTTAATCTTGACCAAATCGTTAATTCACTCTGAATGCAAAGTATTTTATTTAATAAGAAAAAAGTATGCATGTGTAGTACAGCTGATATAAACATCTGCATTCTTCAATGCATTCGTGTCATTGCATTCTGTAGTATTTCTACTGAATTTACTTCTGATTGAAAGTACAGCATCACATGACATCTGCAAATGTAGAAATGTATTGAGCCTTAAACCAACCCAAGTGTGTATTTTATTTTTATGTATTATAATTCACTAATTACTTTTATAGTGCAGAAAGACAGTGTTGCTTCTTGATGCTGCTGACTACGATATGTGTAAATAGCCGGTTTTTTTTGTTTTTTTTTACAGGAAATGCTATTGTACCATATAAATGCTGTATGGAAGCAAGCTTTTTTCTTAGAGATCATGATTTGAAGACATAGCATTATCAGGTATTATGTCTGGCGAAATGATTCTCTCTTTTTACATTCTCTTGGGCTTTCTTGATGTTACAAGCCATAGGCATCAACAGTAAAGGTGGTGCAGGTCTTTCTTTTTGTGGGTCGTGCATAGAAATATACAGCTGTAGCATAATGCACCTATTCTTTTAACCCAAACTTAAATAATCAAACACTAATTTTACTCTTCTATCTTAAGTTACTTCATCCTGAATATTTAGTGAACATTTTGTCTGTGATAATGTTATGGTATAATGGACTGTATGTCGTTTTAAAAGTGCTCATTTGCATGATGCTCCCTGCCATCATACTGATTAATTTAACAACAAATCACATTCAGCTGTGGGAGATGTAGGATTTACCCACAGCTGGCTTTGTTTGATGATTTGGGATTCACCCCAAGGTCAAACTACACCAGAAATGGGTAAATCCTGAATTATCCACAGCATTATTCGGTCACATGGGAGTTATTACTATTATACACTGACATTAATTTAAAAAATACATATATTTTATCTGCATTTGATAGCTGCAAATCATAAAACAAATTCAAAGTGAAATAGCAAAGAGAAATTGTGCTCTTGTATAAATTCACAGTGTAATTGTGTAATTGTAAATGTAAATGGAATTTGGACAATGCAGTGGTGCAGTGGTTGCGCTTTCATTTCACAGCAAAAGCTTCTCTGGTTTGAATTTTGGCTGGAGTGCCTTCTATGCAGAGCTTGCATGTCATCCCTTGTGTTTGTGTGGGTTTCCTCCCATGTTACAAATATATGCATCTGGAGCATTTCTCCTCAGACATCTCCTGAAGATTGGCTTTGTTCCAAGTTGGACTTTCCTGGTTAACAAATGTCAAATAAAAAAAAATTAAATTGCAGAAAGGTAAACCGTGGTATTTAAAGACAGATTGCTTAATTTCCAAAGCCATTCACACAGCTTTGTATATTAAAAAAATGGTCACTGATTTAAAGACATTGGGCTGTCCAGTAGTACAGCGCTGCTAGGCAGTGAAAGTTTAAGGTTCTGTACATAAAGGTGACACTCTGTGAGTGTGACCTTTTTGAATTAGGCCCTTGTACATCCCAGTACATTGGCTTGCATACAAGATTTGCACAGATTTGTACAGCACAGCATGCAATTCATAGCTGTCTTTTCTACATGAGATTTATGCAGAGCACTGCAGAAAATGATTAAGTGCACACATTAAATAGCTGTATCTCACTTATGCATTCAAATGGGGCAATCTACATAGGATGAAGCAGAGTACCTTCACTCTGCTAGGCTGCCAATCCATCTGAATAGTATATGAATGTGTAAGGGAGTATATGTCTGTGGGGGGGTGTACATGGATAGTGTCTGAATGGGTACTATGATTGAATTTGCATGACTCTGTGTGTCTGCTTTTTTCATTTTTTTTTTATGTCATGCCTGAAGGTAATATAGATGGGGAGATGGTAGATGGTAGATGCCATGTTTGTTGGCACTGGATATGTGCTGCCTGTGTACATGTCGGTGTCTGTGTGTCTTTGTGGACTTGTATGTGAGATCCAAATGGCTATGGATGTGTGTATCGGGTGTGTATATATATCTGTATGTGTGCATGTTTTTGTGTTTGTGTATGGTCTCCACTACTATACAGTGAAAGCTTAGTGGAGAGGCATTGAACAACTACTCAGCCTCTCCTATCACATAACTGCTGAAGGTAGTTAATTATGCTGGTTGTGTTGACAAGTATATTCTGCCTGTATGCATAATTATGTGACTGTGTCATTATGTCTTTTTATAGAATGTGTGTCTCTTTAGAGAGGAATGTGTGCCTGTTTGTGCCTGTGTATGGTCTCTCAACAGGGTCCATTATTTTTTTCTGTAGCTTGGTAAGGCACTCAGCTGAACAGATGTTTAAACTGCTCAGCTGAGGGTTTTATATTCGTACCCATTCCGTAAAAATTAGATATAGCACAGCAGTGAATGTGAATGAGGCTCTTTTCAGTAGAGCAGTGCTACACAGTTTGTGTATGCAGCATGAGGTCTGCTGCTACTGTGCTGCATCCTACAAATCCAATTCAATGTGCTCCTATACTCATTCAGGAAGTCAAACACTTGTAGAGATTTCCTGAATTCTTTGTATAGCCAAAGCAATGATATCCTTCATTACTCTACTGATTAATTTATAGGGTTAGAAATTATTACAGGTGACTGTCATAAACATGCACATTCTTCTCCTATATTTTCTTTTCTTTTCCTTTTTTTTTCTCCTGATATGCAACTGACCAGCAGTAATTCCAAGTGCCTGTCTTCTATCATGGTGTCTACTGAATCCTGTTTAATCTCCCCCTGACTATATGTATTTATTTATTTATTTTATTTATTTTACATATGTTTACTAGGGATGTCTGACTGGGCCAGTGGCCCTTTTTCAGTGGAGGCATGGGGATAAAAGTTCCATTACAAAAACACATTAAAAATAATACAAGAAACTGATAACAATCAAGAATACATAACTTTAGTAAATCTCCATCTTCTTTTGACTTTTCCCGGTTAGGGGTTGCCACAACAGCTCACCTGTCTGCTCATGATTGGCAGTGGAATTTTAAGGTGCCGAGTTGCCAGCCCGGAGCCCAACCTTCCACAGAAGGCACACATATGCGCACACACCTAGGGACAATTTAGAGTGTCCAATCCACCTATAGCATGTCTTTGGGATGTGGGAGGAAAGCGGAGCACCAAGAGGAAACCCATGCAGACTCCACACAGACGGCACCCCAGCAAAAATTGAGAGAGTAATATAAAGTGGAAAAAAAGAAAGCTAACAAATTAACTAGCATGAAATATCTTGTGCCATCATAGAGAAATGAGTGATCAGTAGATTAATATCATGGTTAGGGTGGTAAATATTTATGAGATACTTGTATGGTATATGAACAAGAATATGGCTGATTGTTGCTATGCTAGTGTTACTTGTTCTAAACAGTGATAGTTAAGGCAATGTTGAGGTTAAGTAAAGAAAGGAGGGAATATGATGAAACTGTACGAAACCTGAGATAGGTAGATAAAGATAAGAGCAACAGTGACCTTGAGATAGGTAGAGAGAAATTGAAATTCTGTGGGAGAAGGGATAGTTTGGATGTTAGAATTTAGTAATGGAAGAGATATTTTGGTTGTCAGAACAAGGGAGGACAGAATGATCAGCCTGGATTAGTACAGGAACAAAGCCAGTTTTTTGTTAGGTGTTCCTTAAGCAGGAGTTTAAATATGGATGTATTGCTAAAATTTAGTATTGTCTGAGACATGGAATTCCAGGACTTAGATATTTGGTTAGAGAATACAGAGTTTCCACAACAATTATTAGATTTAGTTACTTTGAGTAGTAGATTGTTGGAGGATCTTAGTGGCCTGCCATTTAAGTAGGGCTGCACTAAGCTCTTGAGTACTGGACAGTTGTCTTGATGGTGGAAGATGGAATGAATGAAAGTTGGTTGCTTGAGGCATAGGAGATTGGGTAGTTCAATCCAACTTAGTTTTTGAAGTGTCTGGGAATAGTTTTGGTGTTTTTGTTGCATTGTTGCATGGTATAGCTGTTTTTTGTGCCTGATTTGTTTTTGTTTTTCTTTTTTTTTGGCAAGGTTGTGTAATTGACAGTAGGTAAAAAGGGAGTCTTGATTTTTGGTATTGTGGTATAGGGACCAGGCTCTGTCTGTCTGCTTGAGAACTTGTTTGGTGTCATTGGAAAGCAATGGTATGTGCTTGGAGTTAGAATGGATGTTTCTAAGGGGAGCTAAGTTGTTTAGGATAGTGAGGAATTTGTCACTGAAATACTGAACAGCCGAGTCAAGGTGCAGATATTTTAATGGTGACCAGACACGTTGTTGCAGTAGGGATTTGAACACTTCAGGGGTGAAATATATTTTGTTGTATACACACATACAGGTTATCCCATATGAGTGAAATAATTACAAATATAACTCACTACCAAAACCTTTACACTGTTATACACAGTCTTAGAACAAATAGAAATGCAGTAACATATGACACATACCTGCTCTCTGAAGGAAGAGAGTGGGTGAGTGTAGAAAGAGACAACAATGAGGGGGTATTTAGCAGTACATTTTACTACAGTGACACCTCACCCTCAAGTCAATTTATAGGTAAATTTATAACTGAGTGCAATCACTCTATAGCCAGAACAAAACAATTAACAAAAAGATGCAAGTAAAACTACTTTCATTTCCTGATACTAAATACCTGCCATATACAGTATAGTGTACTGGTCAAGCAAAATGGGACAGTGGCCAACTTAGTAAAGGGTCCTACTATTTCACTGAGCAGGCATGTATTTAACTGATTAAAGTTAATACATGGCAAGGTTCTTCATGATAACTATGCTTGCATGAAACAATGACAAAGTCTCAGTAAACTTCTATGTTGATGTAGTGACCAGAGGCTATGAAACAATGACAAAGTCTCAGTAAACTTGTATGTAGATGTAGTGATTACAGGTTTTGAAGCAATGATAAAGTCACAGTAAACGTGTATGCAGATGTAATGACCACAAGCTCTGCTCTATGAGGATAGTGTCTGAGTCTGATATTTGACACTTATACCATACACCATACCTCTAAGGAGATCTAGGGAATCTGGACCAGTGTCATATTACTAATAAGGATTTTTTTCTTTTGCTTACTACCTCAGCCTGCTCTGTATGTGGGCCATGCTATGAGAATCAAGTGCTGCTCCACCCCTCATTTACAGAAGTAATTACTATTTGCAGGACTTGATGCCCACTTACAAGCAATGTGAATGCTGTTGTTTAAAAAATATTTACCACTGAAATCAGCAGAATGAACATGCTCTGAGTGAGTACCCTCACATCCTGGATGGAGACGCCAATCATCCCTGCCTTTGTGATTTAGCATCTGAGCTGCTAATCAAGCCCAGGTAGCCTAGCTGCCACTTTAGGCCGTATGCATAGAAATTCTGATGCTATGTCAGGGATGCATGCTTCAAGGAAATTAACAGTAGCTCTAAGGAGTAGAACTGATGAGAAACTGAAAGTAATGGAAACTTTGCTGTAATTCAAAAGCAGTCTGAGCTAGAAGTATATGTGAATAGCATGACTTTTATTGTAAAGAAATGTATGCTGTACATTTCTATTTATCCATGTGAAATGATCAATGTGATTAAAAGAGTTACTCATTGCTTGAAATTAAAACAATGGTCTCAATTAGATGCTAAGTTATTCTCAAAATTAATGCAAATCAGGGACTCTTACAGACTAAACCAAGTAGAGAAAGCTTTAAGCTATGCATGCTTAATACTCCATTAGGTAGTTTGGTATTTCAACTGTACTGGAGGTGTTCCAAAGAGCTGCTGCACATGTAGCTGAATAGTTGGAAGGGGTTAAAATGTATATAACTGATGATATTTTGTGTTGTTATATATGAAAAGAGCATGTCAAGAGACTAACTTAGGTTCTGAATACATTAAGACAGAATAATGTTGAGTCATATAAGAGCAAGTGTGAAATAAGGGTAGGATGTCTGAAATACATAAATTGTACTTTAGCAACAGAGGTAGCAAACCTGATAAAGTTAGAGCAAATGTGTAAATGCCAAAACCAAATGAAAATAATTGGAGGCACAGGCATAAATCACAGAGGATACAGATGCTCTGAAACAGACTTCCCATCTATATAAAACAAAGTTCACCCCATCCATATTAAAGCATAACTTGGATATATATGGATAGGAAACAGAAAAGTTTAATTCAGGACTGCCTCCTGCATTACTAACAGACAAAGGCAGCTACTAAATGTTTTATCATATGCATGGCTCCCCTCAAATTATCTATGGTATGATCCCAGCTATTCTCAATATGGGGTGATATATAATTATTGACCACTGGGTGGGTAAGGCCAAACTCTACCAAATTGGATAGGTTAATTCAAGCACAAAAAAGAAACTGGCTAAGCTGAAATGCCCTGTAGTGGCAGCTAGCTTAGTACTTACCCATGAATCTATAAGAATTTAGAAGAGAAGATTGAGAATATGTAAAAGCAGACATTTAATCACTACAATCATATTTTAGGAATAACATTTTAATGATAAAGATGAGAAACGTAAATCTGAAAAAAAAATAAAACAGACAAAATGATTGCATTAAAACAAATTGAAGGGTATGAATATTGATGCTAGCAAAGTAAAGAAATTTCTTGTGTTGTTTTCAATGTTTGAACTTCCTGATAATTACGCAATTTATAGATTTTCAGCAGGTCAGGGCTCACAGTGTTAATTCAAGATAATAAAATCCACATATAACACTCGAGATATATCTGGAATAATTGCCATGTGTTTACCATGCAGATACTGATCCTCTGGCCAGTAGTGGAGTAACTTCATGAACCAACAGCAGTTAGGTTTGCATATACTCACCCACCATTATGATGACAAAAGCCTCTGGATTTTAGTCAGTTTTGCAGCTCTACATTCCCCCTATTATACTTGCTAACCTGTTTGACTCCCTTAGATATGTTTTCTCTCTTCTCTTCCTTTTTTAAGGGTGCAGATAATAATCACAATGATTGACTTGTGATTTCCAGTGGTGATTGTAATGTCTCTCCATATTGTCATGGACAGATCTTTAGTCTACATGGCACCTCAAGTCCCAGAAGGTACTCGGTAAAAATATTTTTGATCATATCCTGACATATTGGTTGTGCCTTATATTTCTCTGATCTAAATGGCCATTTAGAGCAGAGGTTTAAGATTATGTGTGTCTAGAGCTAGATCCCGAACAGCTCTTGGTTTGATTCACATAGCTTCCTTCTAATGAGTACTATTAATTATTTGTAAAGGCTAGCAATAACTTTTAAGTTTGTCTACTTAAATGGTTATATGGTTAGACATTTTATAAATCATGTGATTGTCTGCCTGTCATAGGTCATATGTTTTCATATTCATAAATTATACTTTTTAAATATAATTTGAATATAATAACAGTAGACACAAATATACTCTATTATCAAAACGTTATTATCCTCCATTCAGAACATGTGAATTAAGTTGCTCTCCCACAGAACATGACCCAAGATATGTTGAATGGGTCCTCTAATCCTTAATTGTCCTACTCCAGCCAGTTTATTAAAGATGAAGTGTGCAAAGTACTTTAGCTTCAGTCCATCTGTGTATATGCAGACATCAACCTGCTGGGAATGTTTCTTCTTTCAGATATAGTCTGTAAGGCTGTCAAGTCTAGCTTATTTAGAAAAAAATAACATAAACATGCATGTCCTAGAATACAGTGCAGATGTTGCCTACAACCATTATCTATGTTCTCAGTTTGAAAACAAAGTTGTATTAGCCTTGGATCCATTATGTGAAAGCAGAGTTCACCCAGTACTTAAAATGTTACTTCAAGCTAAATCTTAAAAGAACTGGTTTGCATGTCTGGGCTCTCAGAAACAGACCAAATGCATTTCTTATTTTCCCTTAAAGACAAGCATAAGCAACCTTGCCCTCTTCCACTTGATGCACAGCAAGCTTGATGGCTTGTACCTTTCTGCAAATAATGATTTGCTTTGGGATTTCTTTGTTCAGCTCTATCACCCTCTCCCTCCAATGACATGATTAACAATCATCTTGAGTTGCTCTTAGCAAATCACAATTCTCCATGTTGGAAGGTGAAATGTACCCCTGCTCATTACTCCATAAGCAGTATCTGAATTATGTGCAGCTCAGCTTCTACTCCTTCTGGTGAAGCTCCCAACCTGGATGGCATAAGCATTTAATCACGTAAATTACTTCACTCATCAGTAGCACTAACTCTGACACACTTGTGCATCTAGCTGCTACATTTGATGCCTCACCCCTTTCCTTAAATTATTCATCATTAACATCTTACACAACAGAGACACAGGTCTTAGAGAACAGGTAATCACCACCCCATCTTGTTTATTAATGTGAAGTCTAAGCCATTTGACAGACTTCTAACTTTGTCTTCAGCCCTTACTTTGCATTAGAGGAAACCACTGATATGGTTTTGTATAGACTTGATCTAGCACAGATCATCTAACAGCTGTATTGTCACTCATTTGATGTGTTCACCAGTCTATAAACTAATGAAGCCATTGTAGTGGACTTCAAGAAAGCATTTTATTCTTCAATTGGGTTTATATTTGGAGGCTTTGACAGAATGTGGCTGCTCTTAATGCAAATCCAGTTCATGTGACTTATCCAACGCAGATTTCCATGCTTTCCATTGCTTTAACGTACCAGACTGGAGTGTCTCTTGTCTCCAACACTTTTCATCCTGACCATGAACCTACTCTAGTCAGCTATATATAAAATAGTAACATAGAACGATAGCAACAATACCAGCCACATGATATGTGGACCACAAAATACCTAGCCACATACACCTTTAAGTAGACACAGAATTTTTTGTCCTCCTTTTGAAACACTAACTAGTTCTCTCCTCCTTATCTACTGCCTTTCTATCTGTCTACTCTTTCTTAAAGGAAAGCTCAAAACAATGATGTGTGTTGATGGCTGTCTTATTTTATCTGAAAAGTCACAGTCAACACTACTTCGTTATCTATGAATTTCACAGTTTTCTTGGATTTAAAAATACTGTTCATTTCAGCATTCCTTTTTATATACTTCCCCAGAGTTCATTAGTGTTAAACCTCAGCCATCGATCAATAAGGAATAAGAAGTGTATTATAATTCACAGCTACAGAATGCATACACATATCCATATTGCAAAATTTCAGTATTCCAAATCTTCTATCATGTCCTTATCTGACCAACCTTTCTCTGGCTTTGGATAATCAAAAACATACAAATAAGTGTATCTGGGATGGAATCAAAAGCAAAAATGCTGGCTAAGACCTTATATACTTCCAACAAGCAGGGAAGCCTTGAATTATACATCTTATCTCTTAAGCACAGGCTTTCACGGTACTTCATAGCCTCAAAGTACTCTCCAGTCTAGCTGCCTGTCTGAATTAGAGCATATATATTTAATAGTACTGGTAGCCAATCATCTCTTGTTACACAAAAAATGTTCCTTTCTTTCTAAAGCCTTAACATACTGTATCCATGCTGGGAAATGTACTTTTCGCTCTCCCTTAATCCACCAAGCTGTAGTCAGTTGCTACCACCTCTATCCATTTCTAAAAGCATCCCAAGTTCAGATTTGTTTTCTCCCTTCCTTATTGATCCAGCTGGATCAGTCTCACTGACTTCTTACAGCCTGTTGACAGCAGACATCCCTCATCATTTTGTACCTTTAAAAATCAATTTGTTCTCCATGGATTTGGCCCTTAGAAATAACTGGAGATTAGGTATCTCCTTACCACTTGAGTGATACTGTTCATTCTCATATCTTCTTACTAGCCCTATAATCCAGTAGAACATGCTTAGGTCCCCAGTCCAAATTAACAAAGAAAAACATTATAACATAACATCCATACTATCTACTTCACAGATCATGTGCCAAAAGTCATAGAGATCTGTTGGCAATGCTGCTTTAACACCTTTGATGACCTTCGTCTACAAATCCTACTATAGGTACTTCTTGCCCTCTGGACTAAACTGATGGATGCACTTATGTATTTGATTCATGGCCAAGGTGAAAATTATTGTGACTGAACCAGCTTGTTGCTGTTATCTGAGTATTAATAGAGAAACACTGAAATGCTCAAATAAAACTTTCACTGCATGGACTTCATCCCTTCTCCAAAAATGGGCAAAATGCTGCATCATTTCTTATAGCCTTGGCTTCTCTCCACAGTTGTTTGTGTTAATCAGAATTCACACCTCTAGTGTTGTCTTTTGGAATAAACTTGCACAGCCTATGTTGATTCATTAATATTCCGCCAGCTCTATGCCCTCCTGCCCTTTTTTTCCACTCATAAGTACCTAGAATACATTTATTCAGCGTGGTTATGTTTTCCATTAATTACAAAGTATAACCACTAGTCAGGACTGTATTAATTTAATTCTGTTGCAGTATGTTTTTGCTGTCTCTACTGTTCATCAGCTGTTTAAATGCATTATTGTTCTACTACTTAAACTTTTCTGTTTGTAGTGTTCCTTTTGTTGCTACTCTTGTACCAATATTTTTATCTATATGCCCTGATCTACTTTTACGTTACTTTTTAAAAATGACAACCTGAACATATTTTAAAATGACCTACTGAATCTATATTAAAATAGTTTGCATTATTGTTTAAAATGACAGACTGAATGTATTTTAAAATGATGTGTATGTATGTAGAGTGGAGAGTTGTTGCCAAGTCGGACTTTCTCAGTTTACAAAGGTAACAAATGAATGAATGAACGAATGAATGAATGAATTAATTAATCAATTAAATAGTTACTTAATTAATTATTAATTAACAAATAAATGATTGTCTCTAATAGCTTAATGCATATAATAGTGATGTTAATGTTTATAATTTTGTAGTTATTGAGTCTGACAGTTGCATTACTTTACATCTGATTTTCCAGTTACTGCATGCCCTCATTAAACTCATGTTTATTAACTGTTTTGCATTTACCATTACATAATTTTGTTCTGATGATTCTTAATGATTATACATATTGCATAACTTTCTTGTTAAAATAATGCAATTTTTGGACAGTTTAGCCAATTGTCATGACATAACCCTTCATTGCTATGAATTCTATCTCTATGGTTACTGTTTACCCATACAGAAATATTATGTAGTAATAATGACTGCAAAGTACATATACATACAACTGTAAAGAAACATGTACCCATTCAGCACATACATATGTATGTTTTGTACCACAGCGGTAACAAATCTGTTTTAAATGTACTGTCTCAGAAGGAATCAGCTAGCACAGTGGTGGATGGTCTCTTGAATTTTTTTATTTGTATTTGTTTTCCAGGGTAGAGCACTGATCTCCATGGACCTTTTTCAGGCTCAGCCCATGAGCAGAGTCTGGTTAAGTGACTGGATCAGAGTCACACAGATGTAGGCAATAAAGGCTGAGGGAATCAAACCTTGCTCCACTGGACCCCAGGAAACAGTTCATTAACAGCTCCTTAATCCTGTAATTTAACTGCCAGGCAATAAGGGTACAAATTCCAAAACATACAGAGAAGTTAGAGTAAATAATGGATAGGTGCATGCAAGTACATTTAAAGCCCAGTGCCATTATTCTACACAGATTATTGACCTTTGGTTTAAAAGAGAGTCCTGTGAGGACTCTAAAAGGAGATGTATATAGCAAATGTTAAAAAGAAGACATGCACTCCAGGGGCTATCCATGAGAAATAAGGGAGCTTAATTAACCCTTTAGGGGAGAATCCAACTGGATTTATTACAATTTATGAGGAATGTGAAGACATCTTCTTTTATCTCCATCTGTGGAAGAACATGGAGAGCTGTTCTGTTCCCATAAGGTCTCTGTAAGTACTGCCTATTTATTTTGCCAGGTACTCTGCCAGAACCATATTTATAATGGAATACTGAGTCTGAATGTAAGGAAATATTTGTCAATGATTTGAACTGTGAAAAACCAACAGATCAGGGACCTGAGAAGATACTTTATTTTGAGTTCATACTCATTGTTTGGTATGAAATGTATTTTTCTTTTTTATTATTTTAATTAAGGTAAATAAACATGACTTTAAAATCTAGAAAGCTGGCTACAGACTATGACTATGGCTACATTTATATTTATAGCTATAACTATCAATCCGTCTCTTCGTGTGTGTGTGTGTGTGTGTGTGTGTGTGTGTGTGTGTGTGTGTGTGTGTGTGTGTGTGCGCGTGTGTGTAACATAAATATCAATAGAGTAACACATATTTTGATGTGTATGCCTCTATGTAATATTGCATCTACCGCTATCTATATATATCAATACCAGTCTATAAGTGTGTGTGTGTGTGTGTGTGTGTTTGTGTGTGTGTGTGTACGATATACAAAATTAAAGAAGCATAGATGATTATTCTTTTATTTTCTGTCTCATCTCTCCTGTACTTGAAAGTTAAAGCAGATACATGTGTTTAAATACAGTGTCATGCAATTGTAAAAAAATAATTGTTTTCTCATTGACTCATACATTTATTTACTTGGGGCAGGCAGTTTACATTAGTGGTGAGTATCTTTCAGAATCTTAGGGTTTGTCATTATGCTGTTTAAGGATTAAAACTTCTTTTCTATGAGCTGTACTGAAAATCAAAAACACTTAAATGACACCTTTCTTGTTGCTGCTGTTTTTTTTCTTATTGATATTTTATTACATTTTTGTTAGTTAATGTATCTAAGGAATGCTTAAATGAAAACAAGCAAATGAAATGAAAATAAATGTTTTTGCAAGGGAGCATTCCCTGCTCTCCCAATATTAGATAGATAGATAGATAGATAGATAGATAGATAGATAGATAGATAGATAGATAGATAGATAGATAGATAGGGAAACAGAAAGTTTACC
>NC_056730.1:912791925-912856925 GCF_019279795.1 Protopterus annectens
CTATGTTACAGTTTTCAGATCTATAATTATTTGCAATTACATCTGCAAAGTACAAATGTATTTGCTTGCAATATATTGTAAATACTTATTCCCTTGGTATAAATTGTATATATTCCATGTAGATATATTTAATACATTGAACTACTTGTTAATACTTATTTCCTTTATATAATTATGTAACTGTAAAGTTTGTTGTTGTATTGTGATCCATAATGGCCAGGTCTGATCAGATGACCTACCCAATTATAAAATAAAAACAAATGAATTGAAGAAAGAAAGAAAGAAAGAAAGAAAGAAAGAAAGAAAGAAAGAAAGAAAGAAAGAAAGAAAGGAAGAAAATGTTTTTTTAAGTTGGGAAAGGGAAAAGCGCCCATCATTTTTCAGATTAGACTGCATAAGAATTTAGAAAGAGAAAACATGGTAATGGAAATCCATTCCATCTATTCAATTTAGGCAAGTGATTTAGAGAATAAAGAAGTTTATTTATCTGGATCAATGATTACAGTTTTTGATGGACAACTCAGGACAAAACTTTTTTTTCTTCTTCTAACCCTAGCTGCCCTCTTTCTAGAGATATACTTGTACCTAATATTAATTATGCCGGCCATATTCTTGTACTCCATTCCACTACTAAAACCAAAACCAAAAGGTTACAAGTAATGCGAGTAAAATATGTTGCTTTGGGGGTTTATGTTAGTTTATTGAAATGTTTTACTTTGTTAAAAGTCATATGGTTGAGATTACATGATCAACAGCTTAAAATATCAAAAACTAACCATGTGAGGGACTGCACCCCCCAACCCCCTGCTAATTTTATATACTAACTCTGAGAACCATTTATTCATTAGTTTTCAATATTTTTAGTTGTCAATCATGTGGTCTTGTACATATGAATTTTGACAAAGTAAATTTTTGATAAACTAACATATATCCATTGCTTTGTACTTCTAGTGACAGGAACATTCATTGCTATGATCTATTAAAGGGTTACAAATGGCTACCTATTCACAGTAGAGCAGAAGTGTTACTTAGCACACTTCTGCAAAAAATAGTAATTCTGGGACAAAGTCCCCCACTGAAATTAACTCTGTATCATAGATTCACCATATGATGAATCTCTATGCAGCATAGATTCATTATAATACTTGTAACTTTTTGGTATCTCTAAGGGGATCCAGTATCTGTCTGCCTGGGATGACATGATCAACAGACCATGATGCTTTGCCAGAGATGGCCTGCACCTGTCGCCCTTGGGATTCTGGATACTGGCTAAGGCTCTTGCCACCGCATAGTGCCTTTTTAGGCAAGATTCAAATGACAAATTCCCCACCATAACAGGTGCAAGCAAGCAAAATCTGAGGGCAATGCTACTCAATGCTAGAAGTCTAAACCTCAAAATGCACTCACTCGAGGCACTCCATAAAATGGAGAATATCGACATCTGTGCAGTGACACAGACCTGGTTCAAGGCTCCAGAGAGCACCCCTACATTACCAGGATATAATTCATACCACACCTTTTGGCCACCTAACCTGGACCAAACCACTAAAGGCAGAGGCATGTCCATATTCATTAAAGATATCCACACATCCAGGCTAGTTGCTCAGCATAATACATCTGAGATTATCCAAATGCAACTAACTCTGGGCAAGACCGCAAGCCAAATTGTAGCTTGCTACAGATCACCCACCATGCCCCAGGATTCCCACTTCTCATTTCTTGATACACGGGAAAATATTAGGGTACAACCCAATGACCTAATAATAGGTGATTTCAACTATACCCCACCATTAACTGGGAAAACTACTCATGTACCAACTCTTTTGCTCAACGTTTTCTGGAATTCATAAATTCCAATGGCTTGGATCAACTTATCCACACTCCCACCAGGGGCAGCAATATCCTAGACCTGGTCATTACCAACATGGGTGACCAGTGTTCTACACCAGAAGTCAATTCCTCACTGGTCAGATCCGACCACAAGCTAATCACCCTAGACATCCACACCCCACCCCCCACCCCCCACCTCACCCCATTAGGGAAACCACCGTAAAAAATTTCTCCAAAGCCAACTTCATGCTTCTTAAGACAGAAGTGGCAAACTTCACCACACCCATGCAGACGGACAATAGAGGTACGACTGTTGAATCCTACAATATGCACTTTATAAGCACTTACAAGAGTGCTTGGATTGTGCTATCCCTAACAGAACCAAGATGCTATCCTCCAAAAAAAGGAAGACAATCTGGTGGTCCCCTGCCATAAGCAAACGCTACAACAGAAGAAAGAAACTGTTGCAAAAAAGAGTAAAATCCCATGATTGGAGGAACACCCTGGTCAGCCTCAGTAAGAAGCTGAGATCCCTCATAAAATCCTCCAAAGCTAGTTATGAAAACAAAATTGCCACTGATTCGAAAGACAACCACAAAGCATTCTGTAGCTATGTCAAGAATCTCAATGGCAATACTCAGATCTGCTCTGAGTTACAGCACAATGGCACTAAATATACAGAACCGACTGATATTGCCAACATCCTGGCAGATAGGTACAGTGTTTACTTTACCCCCCTCTCACCCCCTAAAGGGCCCATCTCTGCACTGGAAGAATGCAAAGTTCCTGTAATCACGACTGCACAGGTAAAAAAAACACTCTCCAAATCCAAGAACACAGCATCCATGGGACCTGACAACATCCCAGGCTGCGTTCTACACAAACTACAGAATGAACTGGCACCCCACCTAAGTACCATGTTCAATTATAGCCTCATCTCAGGTTTTGTGCCCACTGAATGGCGCACAGCAATGGTTATCCCACTCCAGAAAGGGGGAGCCACGACGGACCTCGGAAAGTATCGCCCCATTAGCCTGACGAGCCTGGTCTGCAAGGCCATGGAACGTATCATCATGGAACTTATAAATAACGACACTGGTAATCTCCAAACTCTGGACCCCACCAGTTCGGGTTTGTAAAAGGCAGATCTTGACTTCTTTGAAGCAGTCACCAAAGCTGTAGACAAGGTTAAGGTGGTTTACACAGCCTATCTAGATCTCGTCAAGGCTTTCAACACCATCCCCCACTCTGGACATATAGACAAACTGACTAAACTAGATATAAATCCCTATGTCACAAGATGGATTGCCAACTGGCTCACTGACAGAACCCACACTGTGAAAGTAACAGACTCCAAATCCGACTTAAGACAAGTGACAAGTGGAGTACCACAGGGTTCAGTCCTGGGTCCTCTCCTGTTTGGTATCTACTTCTCTGAAGTACAGGCTAACACAGAAGGTCTTTGGCTAATGAAGTTTGCAGATGACTGCAAACTAGGAGCCATAATCGAAACTGTGGACATCCTACAAAAGGGCCTCACTGAGACAGTTGCCTGTTGTCAAAGCCATGGGCTCAAGCTCAATGCCAAAAAGTGCATTGTCATCCTCTTTGATAAAAACTCTGTACTCATGAACTACCACATTGGCGGCAGTCTACTTATCACCCATAGTATGATAAGAGACCTTGGGATACAGGTGGACAGTAGTCTCACCTTTGATAATCACATCGCCACAGTAGTCAGGAAATCCTTCTCATTGGCACACCTCATCACAAAAGGTTTCTCATCCAGGATAAAAGAGGTCATTGTTCCCGTCTACTCCTCACTCATTAGACCCATTATAGAGTACAACACCCCTTTTGGTATGTACATCACAAGACATCTACAACAACTGGAAAGGCCACAGAAATACCTCACAAAGAGGATTACTGGCCTCAAACAGTTGCCCTATGCAGACTATGTCAAAAACCTCCAGCTTTACTCCATTGCATATCACCTACTCAGAGGCGATCTCTGCCTAACATACAAAGCTATGTCAAACCCAGAGCTGTTGGACATGCTCCACGTAAAGAAATCCCAATCCCTCTGAGCTACATGCTCTAGGGACCTAAACCTTGTCACCACAATAAACATAACATGCTGGAGGGATAGATTCCTGTCCCGGAGACTTCCCATACTCTTGAACAAACTATCTATCTATGTCAAACAAAGCTCCTCATTAGCACTCCAAGAAAAATCCTGATGATTGGATAGGAAATAGGAAATTCACCCCGGGGTTCACTTCTCTGGCTCTGCTCGACAGAGGCACAGGAAAATAATTTTTTTGGGTTGTGAAAGCCAGGATACCTTTTTGGCTAGGCTTATATAGGCCCTAGGGCCAATAGCCTAGTACCTATCTATGAACCTATAATGGCTAATAGGAGGCCAGTATAATAGCATCTTATTAGCCAGGCCTTGATTTGAAATAATTACCAGTGACAGGGATTTCTCCAAGCTGAGCATATCATCTTGGTATCATCTACCCCATAGAAATAAAACTGAAAATACTCTAAATGGTTTCATCAAAAAGCTGATAGAACTTCCCTTGAGAGGAAAATACCTGTAATTACTTTCAGGATAAAGGATAAATATATGTTAGTGAGTCACATCCCAAAACACAGGAAAGTTTTACTTCCACAATATAATTTACTGAATTAAAATGTTAATTATAGTCCAAAAATCTTGTTAAGTTTTTTTTTTTTTTTTTTTTGCACTTATAGCATTCAAAACACAGACTACATCAGATTCTGGCATTTTGAATGATTTGTGATGTTCATTTTTACTTACTGGCATCTTGAATAATTTGTAATGTTTATTTCTACTTACTGTCTGTTCTTATGTACATTAACAAATTTGTGGGTAGGAATTGAATAATTTATGTAATGTTGCTTAAGTTATATGATGTATAGCAATATATATGAACTATAATGTTTATAAATGTGAACTTGTTAGTACAGTTTGATTACTTTTATATAAATGTAAATTTGCCTATGTCACAAGTGATAATTCAATAAAGGTGTTAAAAAAACTATGCAAAACTGAACAGTTAATTAACTCTGCTCTCTGTTAAATTGTATACAAGTGTTCCAGCTGAATCCAAATCATGTCTGAAAAGGGTCAACCAACCAGTCTACCTACCCTGTTATCAAACTGCAACCAATCAATAAACAAATAAATAAATAAATATGAGCCTTAAGTTCACATACATAGTTGAAGTTACCACTTGTTGAAAGAAATAATAAATGCATTTGCCTAAGTAGGAAAAATGCTATCTTCTATGCATCTGTTATTGAGGAAGATGACAGAAACAGAAAACTGGTCAGTGTTTAAGATGGATATCACCAAAGCTTTTATGGACTGTTACTTTAATTTAATCAATCAGCTTTCTTTAGGGATTGTTACTTTAATTTAGTTGATCAGCTTTCTTAAGTACTTTGTGCTAACTGGCATTACTAGGAAAGTCTTAAATAGAGTGGTGTGAGGTAAGCTGTTTTGACTGATGTTTAGATACTTACCTCTGGAAATGCAGTGTGGAGTTGATTGCCGAATTTCTCTACTAACTTTTAACAAAAAATACCAGGTAGGGAAGAAAGAATGAAAACGTATCTGTGTTAAAATAACATACTTAAGCCATGACCAAATCCTTTTGCTTCCGTTTGGGAGCATGCTGTCCATTTTTAGTGATTTCGGAACATTACAGTGTTGTTTATTCATGGTAAGGGTGTATGGTTCGTGTCTTTAAGGGGCTATGTGTAGATTTTGACCATCTCTATTACTGTTCCTTGATTGTAGCTTTTATCCATGCCAGACATAATTCTTTCATTCTACAATATCTAAGAGTAGTTACACAGATTGAGATTAACATTATATTATTAAATACTGCAGCGCTTTGTTCACAGTGAACTGTTGCAAGATGAAACTCCATACAATTAATGCAAGGATGTTCCCTAAGGATGATCTGTTAATCTAAGGGGGATTAATTAGTATTTTTACCAAACTTATAGAATTGGTGTAAACTTGACATTAAATAGTTCCTGTACAGGCTGAAGCAATTTGTACAGCTGACATTCTCATGTCATGCAGCTTAAAATTTGCCATATTATAAAAAAATGTGAATTTTCCAGGAAAGTTAAGCTGCTTTGTAATAAGATATAAATGCATGGCATGGTTTCTGTGGAAATTGACCATGAGGCTCAGACTCTCAGATATTGTAGTTTTTCTATAATTGTTTCAGAATATAGAAAGCATGTAAAGTAACAACTATATTTGGTGCCTTAGCAAAGAGTGCTGGTAGTGCAAGTTGGTATTTTCATCTCCCCTTGGTAAATGGGACTCTGGCAGAAGGGGAATACAGCCGTATATATTATATCCTTTGATAAACAGAGATAAATGAATTATCATAATTGTTGTGTGATATAATGTAAATGATATATGTTATCATTAATATTGCATACATCATTTTAGTGCAGTAACTAGAATTATTTTGTAGTGCATAGAATACTGTTTATGTATATATATATATAATTTATACACTCAGCATGCACTTGCTAATCATTAGGTTCTAGACCAGCCAAACACAACTGTAATGCTTCATGTAATATGCTATGCTGTGCAAATCAGATTTCAGATGTTATGAGTAATTAACTATGCCTGTTTGGTTCAGCAGTAAATAAATGTAAATAAATAATTAAAGCTTTTTTTCTAATCTCTATTACAATGTCTGGTTATGTTATTCCTATCTGACTAATAGTGAAATGCATTGTACTATACAGCTGATATATCATCTAGATGAGAAGAGATATCCAGTAAGGATACTTCCACTATTAAGGTCTTTTAACATTTCTAGTAGAGAGTAAATTCAATTGACCTAATTTGTACATGCCTGCCTGCCTGCCTGCCTGCAATATATGGTCTGACATATAGATGAAGAGCTGTATCCTAGAACTCTGACAGCCCACAGGCAGTTTGAATAGATGATGAGATCCATTAACATAGAATGTTAGCAAATCTCATTATATTGTTTATATGTAGTTCCATTCAACTCAGTACATCAGTGTTCAGAGGTATTGCATTTGATGAACCCCACCATCCAGTATGGTGTCATTCCTTGGGCAAAGTTAATTGTGCATTTTAGAGTATCAAAAGTGGAAAGCCTTTGCCTTCCTGCTCTCTTGATGCTGAGCTTTTGGAATCCAGCCCATTGTTTCTGCACAAAGTTATAATAACTTCACGAATATTGTCAAATTGTTTAATACATGGAAAGATAACCACAACAAGCTAATGAAATTGCTTATCATAGTGCATTCAAATTAAAGAACAAATCTTCGTAATTGTCAACCCCCTTTTTCACATTATCTACATGAGGTCAGAGTGGCATGTCAACTGTCACCGACTTTCTCGATTTGGTGGCACTCCCCTACCTTTTTCAATGGTCATATCTGACTGTTGCTAGTCTTCGCTCAGAAAATTCACCCATCTCTTTGCTGGGCACCCTCATCTTTTCTTGCCCTCTTCCTGTCTTCCAAATGTCCTTCAACAGATTGCTTTCTGCTTTGCACAAGCCACCAAAATGTAACATCAAATGTGATTTGGTTAGGTTAACTAACAAAGACTAAATATAAAAAGAAAACTGGAAAACTGAAATAGTTAATGCTTGCCCTTCTTAAAATAATTAAAGAAAACAAGAAAAAGTCAATTATCAGAAAAACAGATTATTGCAAAGAGGATTCTGAATAGATTTGTGTTTTCAGGCAGATACAGTTCACTTAGTGGAATCCACTATAAAATAATCCAGGTATTCCTTCTAGTTTCTTTTCATACTGTCTCATTGTCTATTTGTCTGTTTTGTTTTGCAATTGTAGAAGTCTGTCTGAGCTCAATATTCATGCTTTGTGTATTATGCCATCATTCATTGCCATGACTGCAACAATAAAGAGCAGCATAGAGAAGCTTGCCAGCTTGTGTGAATGCACCTTATGCATAGCACACCAAGGTCCACTATGTGCTCTGATACTCCAGTCAGGATGAACAATGGCAAGTGTGATAGCACTATATAGCCCAACCTGAATTGTACCTTACTAATCTGCTGCACAGGTTTTGCTGTGCTCCACTGTCAAGTGTGGCATTACTATATTGTAGTAATGAGGGGGTCTAAAGTTGGGGAGCTTACACTAGTGGGAGCTCAGCAGCATGAATTTCTGGGGGAAGTCTGTGGCAGTACAGTTACCTGCACTAAGGCAAATTTCTTACCTGGTGATTTTTTTCCATACAGTACTTTTTTTTCACTGCAGCTTGCACTGATATGTTGTAGAGAGCGTATTCTGAATAACATGTCAGCAAGGAAGGGTATCTCTGCACTTATGCACTGACACCATCTGACTCCATGGCTACAGTCCCATTGGTTACCTTACTGTGACAAGACCACATGCAGATGGTTGATATATTTGTGATTTATATATGATCTGATGGGGGCATTTGCATGTTCACTCCATACTTACACAATTATGTAAATCTGCATAATGTCTGGGCTATTTATAAGTATGATGCACATATTTCATAAATGTACTATGTTTAGTTCTCAGTCATTCCTTACCCCAATATCTAGACATGGATCATGACAATAAACTGCAACATACAGAACCTATCAAGTTCTCTGAAGAGCATACAGGTGCACATGGTACACATTGATGTACTGCACATACAGGTAAGTAAAGAAAAGTACACCTTATAAGCAGATACTTTTTAAGGTATATTATTTTTTACTATGTTGATGTTCCCAGATGTGCTATGGTATGCCATCACAGTTAAGAGGGACTCAGAAAAAGTCATTCATTAAGCATGACAGTAAAGCTAGGATAATTATCTTACTATAGTAACAACAGGATTTAGTTCTGTGGGAATTCCCACTAGCAGGATCTCAACAGCACCACTCTGAGGAAAGGTATACATTTGGCAGCAGAACTACTACAAAATGGAGAACTCTTCTACTAGTTAAGTGTTTTGTTTATACTGTGGAGAGGATTTTTTTTCTGAATCACTGATATACGCTTCATCTTTAAATCAGCAGGAAAGTTTTACAATTCTAACACTATCTGAATGTATATGATTGAAATTCTGTAGGTTACCTCATTGAGATCAGCCCATACTCAGATGGATTTTGTGTTTGAGAATCATATGCAGTCTGGTTGGGGAGCATTTGGACGTGTGCTCATTATAGTGAGAATAAGGCTGGAGAATGGTGTATTACTCCATATACTATAACCCCATTGTTTATCATTGTCTATAAATCATGCAAGGCTTTAGTCTTATGTTCTGTAACAAACCAGACAATCCTAACAGAGAGTGTCTTTGAATAGCCCCTAAGGAATGTAGTAATCTTGGAAAGATATATATATATATTTTTTTTTTCTTTTTTTTTTTTTTGCTCTTCCCTAAACTGAAGCAAGGAGGAAACTTCTCCCTAATATTCTTAGACTTTTCTGAAATACACTATAACTTAAGTTCATGTATTTTGAAAATGTCTGTACTCGTATCACTGTTTTTTGTCAATATGCACAAATGATCATGTTTTGAAATTGGGTGCTTCTTTCAGAAGCAGCAGAACCAAGAATCCACAGGTCTATATTTTGTTTTCGAATGCTGGTAATATCGAACACCACAACACCGACACGTAATGTGCAAACTATGGTAACGGTGAATGTACAAAACTGTGAAATGCGAAATGTCAAAGTGTGATGGTTGGCCCGTCTGCGGTATAGTACCGTAAGGTAAGTGTGCGATAGTTACGGACCTTAGAGTTGGGGTGCAGGTTAAGGTAAGTGCATAGATAGTAATGTATGTAAGGTTTAGTGTAGGGTTAGACGTAGGGTTTTGTTAACTGTATGTGTGTGGATTATTTGTTTTGTTTGGGTATATGTCTGTAGGGTAAGTGTGCGATAGTTACGGACCTTAGGGTTAGGGTGCTGGTTAAGGTAAGTGCATAGATAGTAATGTATGTAAGTTTTAGTGTAGTGTCAGAATTAGGGTTTGGTTTGTGTATGTATGTGTTTTATTTATTATGTTTGGGTATGTAGTATGTAGCGCGCGGTGGTATTGGCCGACTATGATGGTTCGAGATTTGAACATATGCGGTTGAGGGGGTTTGACGTATTTGTGGTTTGGCCTTAGTGTGTCGGTGTTGTGGTGTTTGACATTACCAGCATTCGATAATGTAATATAGACCCAAATCCACAGTAATCAAACAATAATATAGAAATCCTCAAATACAGAATGTTATAAACAAGAAACATGGTTTTGCAGGGTGGTGGGTGTCCTTATGCACCCAGACTGTGGCTTTACTCATAAACTCATTCTACTTATTGTTATTAGGTCAAAATGATAAGGGCAAATACCCCAGAAAAAAAAATCCTGTACTTGCATTACTTCACTGGAATAAACATAAGACAAAGTGACTAATATTCAGAATATCTTACCGCAATATGTATGCCTAAACACAAAAGTATCCACATTGCAGTAAACTTCCTGATTCAGAGACTGCACTCCCACTGTGGTTTTCTTTGCTGATAGACACACCACAAAGTGTACTCTCAATGGGGAAGCCATAAGATATGCAGCAGTCCACAGGAAAAAGGCTAATGCTAATTAGTTATGTACTCTTCCCATAAATGACGACAGCTCCAAATTAACTTAGCTGAGTTATTAATTGCTTGGCTGAGCTATTTTTTTTTCCTAGAAGGAAAAAGTGAATGCCATCATTGGATGGCACTCACCTATTCACTCCTATGGCAGTAGTCATAGTACAGGTAGGTAGAGCATGAATGTAGCTGAATGGATATGTCTGTATTTTAGAGTGTGCATGTGTGTGTGTGTGTGTGTGTGTGTGTGTGTGTGTGTGTGTGTGTGTGTGTGTGTGTGTGTGTGTGTGTGCACGCGTGTATTTGTGTGTGTGTGCGTGTGTGCATGTGTGTGCGCACATGCGCGCGTGTGTGTGTACGCACATACAAGGTGCCTATGTTACTGCAATGCACGTTGGCTGGTAGAACAAACACTTCTGTAGTCAGGTTTAGCTGCACAGTGTTCAATTCAGAAATATGGAAATAAAACGCTAATAAGGTGATTCTTTGCACAGTTTTACCATGCCTGTGAATCAGAAATTCTCTACATTGCACTAATTGACCAACCCATGTACCATTGGTGGAGAGAATCTCCTCCCAGTAAATAAAAATAAAACCTCACTTATCCATGGTCCCATAAGCATACCAGTTGAGCAGTATCAGCATTAAGATCCTCTGGTCCTCTCTTTTTGTACACTTGGTGCAACCTGTGCAGAAAGAGTCAGCTATCAACCTTTGAGACAAAAGCTACTTCACACACAATTGCCACCAAAGGTCTTTCCAAGATAAACTAAAATTTACTGTGAACTAATGAAAAGAAAGGAGGGTTCCCTCTTCCCATAGGAAAAGTCTTGCTATGACTTGAATACATCTGCTTCTCCAAGATGACCATTGTAAAGGTTAGTTCTCCAATGCAAGATTAAACCCACCCAGTAATGCCATGGATCAGAACCACTTTAGGTACCAAACAAATAAACACGCCACTCTCTTTTCTTTTCTGCTTTTTCTTTTCAAGGACAGTGATACTGAAAATTCCAAACCTGAATATGTTGTTCACCAGATCGCTCTCTATCTTAACCTACTCCTCTAGGAATAAATGCCAATTGAGTGTTGCCCATAATGGTGAGAGAAGGAAGGGTCTGTCATCAAATGACATCCTGTAAAAATCACAGATTTGTGTAGAGAGAAAGCTAGGTGACAGAATTATACTTTAGGAAACCTCAGTTCCTCATTGGAATTTGGAAAAATTGAGCATATATGGTGTATATATTCTGTTTTCTTCTCTTAAGAAACTCTAAAGCCTTGCTTACAAGGTATGAAGAATGAAAACTACACACCACATTGAAAAATCAGTAAAGTTCACAAAGAAGAAAGGAACAAGACCAGGAATAAAACCACAACACCTTTAGTGAATCTATGAGACTACACACTGAGTGCTTTCGTCCCTTAGAACTTCATCAAAATAAGTTCAAACATAAAAAATTGAACCCTTTTATAGGATTCTACCATACCTTAATTAGTCCAATGATGTAAATACATTGCCAATTAAAATAAACCACACTTGCCATAAAAACTCAACTAGACACGCACATTTAAATAAAAAAAAATGTGATGATAAAACACTGTGTGAAAAATGACTAAAAACATGTATACATCAGTATAGTTATATATTGTTGATATTAAAAATATGAATGTTGCCAGGTCACTGATTTAACTAATACTTCATCATAAAATATCTAATTACCTAATACAATTATTCTAAATAAATGCTCTTAATGTTACATTTAACTGCTTTTATGAACAAGATAAAATGAATCCAAAACAATAAACACAAACTTACAAAGAAACCACTATCATGAACAACAAAGATTAAATATAAAGGCTTCTTTCAAATGCAGTAAACTGCCAATGGAAACCATATCATTCAGGCTATGTCCACTTGTAGAATTAACTATAATTTGCCATTTTTAACTCTTTCAGCTGTAACATGTCCCTCTATGGTCCTTCCCGCCCATCAAATTTCACATTATCTAAAATGAAAAATTTAAACTTATGTGTACCATAGCAGTTAATGTGCTTGAAAAGGCCATTTCATTCATCACTTCTACTTACGTCATATAAATGCTGCTATATTCTTGTTCTAAGTGAATTATTAGTTTTCCCGATGTGAAATGATGGACATAAGGGACACTGTGCAACAAAAAGCTCTGCTTTACTCACACAATGAAATTTGTTGTGTAAGTGTACCAGCCCATAGCCAGAAATGTAGAAGCTCTAGCCTTCCATTATATTACTGCATTGATTGCAGTGACTACAAGCCCTTATAGAACCCTCCCTAATGGTTTTATCTAATCCTTCTATTAACTTTTTGAAGCAAGTATCTTTCTTATAATCAAATTTAAGGGATACCCCGAAGTCATGAAATAGTTCCCCAGATCCATGAAAAACTGCCCAGTTCTTGTTAATGACTGTTTTTAACTCAGAGTAGTCTAGGCTATAAGTCAGAACCATTTCCCTATTGTATTCCAAGTCCATAACTGTTGGAGTTCTTATATTAATACAATTTTTACCGTGATTTACCCTTACACTTACAGGGCTAAAGGCTCCTTGTTGACATTTTCTAAAATTTTCTTCTTTAATTTCATAGGATATCTTCTGACTGAACATTTGTGCAAGCTTCTTTCCTCCAAAAATGCTTGTTTTTGAAAATCATTCAGGGCAATCAAACTAACAGTCCCTTCACCAAAGTTCTCTGATGGCGGAAAGAGTGCCAACTTGTAAAATGAAGCAAAGAGTTAGAATAAGTTGGCTTACAGTAAATGTTAGATTCAAAAGGGTGGTCATCACAGTTTTTAGTAATAGTTAAGTCCAAGTAATTTATACTTTCCATAGAGTGGTTCATTGTAAACTGTAAATAATTGGTGGTGTTATTAATATACTGATAAAACTCCTTTAACGATGCAAGGTTCCCTGTCCAAAATATAATTATATCATCTAGGAACCTCCCATATAACACCCAATTCTTAGAAAACTTCAATTCAAAAATGAACCTAGATTCCCATTCAGCCATTAGTAGATTGGCAAAAGCAGGGATGCACATGGCACCCATTACCACACTAGTACCTTGTCTGAACAATTGACCTTCAAAATATATAAAGTTGTTTCCTAGAAAAATTTCCATTGGGTCTCTCAGAGTTTTGATTTTTTCATGACTTAGTTGACTATTTTTTTACAAATAAAGTCATAAAACCAATCCAAACCCAGATTATGCGGGATTACACAAAATAGATATTTTAAATCAATGGTGGCAAAAATAATGTAATTTCTGTAAATATGTTTGGAAACCCTGGTCAGAAAATTCCAAGAGTCCTTGTACAAACAAGGGATATTGCTAATAACATCTTTTGTTTGTTGGTCAATATATTTGGCAATAGTGAAGGTTTTAGAGAATGTTGTGTCCACAATAGGTCTCAATGGTAGATCAAGTAAAATTTTTATACCTTTGGTATTCCAAATATGGTTGGTGTTTCTGACTTGACTACTTTTAAGAAGTTGTATTCAGTAGGGGGAACATAACCTTGAGAAATGAGATAATTCAATGCAACATCAATTTTGTGATGTGCTATATTTCTCTCATTTACTCAAACCTCCTCGTAAGTGTCCCCATTTAACAAGTCCAACATTTTGTTTACGTAGTCGTTAGTATTCATTACCACCAATCTGTGGCCTTTGTCTGGTTTCATAAGTCTAATATCACCTTGGTGAATGATATGATTCAACAACTTCTGCTCATCCCTATTTAAGCTGATTCTAAAATCTTTAGGGGGTTTGTTCAAAACCTGTCTAATATTGGCTTCACAAATTTACTCAGAGAAATTGAGAGCAGGGAGCATGGGAGGGCTAAAGGTGCTAGGCCTAGAATATTTGTAAGTATTAGTTGAGTCAATGCCTTCTTTCTGAGAAAAATAATAACATATGTTTAACTTACAAGTAAACAGCTTGAAATCACGTAAAACATTGTCAACCTTCCATCTTCTTGCTGTTTACAAAAGTTAATCCTTTTTCAAAAAGTTGGGCCCAGGAACTATCAATACTGATTCCATTATAATTAAAAACTTTGAAATCTTGCCTATTGCAACAACTAAGTGTGCTGTTTCTAATTCCTTACTGTGTGGGTGTTGCAACCACTCCTTCATCTGCCCCTTTGATTCTGCTTGTGTTCCTGTTGCTGGTTCAAGTGTGGTTTGTGGTGCATATGAAGGTATGAAGAATGGAGTGACTGCGACATAAAGGCAAGTTTTGCATATTTCAGAATATGAGTGGCAGGTGAATCAGGAGTAATAAACATAAGAAGCAACACATTTTCTACAATCCATCAAGTTTCTTATTTATTTTTTAAGCTATTCTTCATTGTTGAACTCATGTGACTATATAAGGTGGAAATCTAAGTCTGAACTCTTTGATGAGAAGCCAAAAAATTCAACCCCAGGTTAACACACATGTTGCCCATAGCAAGAGGCAACAAGTAAATGACCTGCATTTTCTTTGTTCTGCCTATCTCTGGGTTATCCATACACAGAATATAGGGGCCAAGAAACTTCCATAGAAATGTAGGGTTAGACTTCTTAAAATCCTTACAGAACAAAAGTTTAGTAAGTACATACATGCCTATGAGTCTATAAAAAGGAGGTCTGTGTTATATAATTGAAGGATGACATCACCAAATGGCATTTCATCAGAAATGTCATTCATCGAACCCCCACCAGCTAATTTTATACACAGACACACACACACACACACACACACACACACACACACACACACATACACACACACACACACATATATATATATATATATATATATATATATATATATATATATATACCAACTTAGCGATCACACTATAGTGGGGAAAGGGCAAATTTCCTGATCCCTACCAAAATGCAGTCTCAGTCTGAAAGGTACAATGATTGCCATGTTCGACAAAATGCCGTTGGACTATGTCATCCTTCGATAATATGATATAGAACCATAAAAAGGTTGATGTTTTTGCTATGTGAAATTGCTAACATAACTTCAGAACATCTATGAGAGGACATAGTACACTTAAGGAAACTTGATTTGTCCAGTTTACCTTAGCCCACTCACTTTTATAAAGTCCTTGGGACACTTAAGGAAACTTGATTTGTCCAATTTACCTTAGCCCACTCACCTTTATAAAGTTCATGGGACATACAGGAAACCCCATACACAATGCCCTCCAAGATGGGAAAATATTAGGATGTCTGCTAAATTTCATTCCACATTTTGATGGAAGGAGAATAGTCAAACTGCTTCATTCAGATTGGGTTTAATTGATATATTTAAGAAGTCTGTGAATCTTTGTCGGAAATTAAGTTTCTTTTTTACATCCAATCATGCTTGTCAACCTCTTAGTGCAAGAAATCTAGACAGAGACAAAGATAATAGGGGGAAAATGCCAAAATATAGGAACAGATTTTAAATATTGCTCTTATAAACTTAGAAAGTTGAAAGAATAACAGGTTTTGTGTTAGCATCAATTTTCTGAAGAGTATCAAGTTTGAAATATCAAATGGCTGCCCTTATTTAATGATTTCAGTCCCTGGTGATTTGTGAGAAAACATCAAATTTAATGAGGAACAGACTAAAATATTATGCAAAAATACGGACACTCTACGAAAATCTGGACAGTTGAGAGATGGCACCAATATTGTGGTATTGCAGAGTTACTACATTTTGAGATGTGCTGTTTATTTTATTTATTTATTGATTTTCATGTTAAAATCAGTTTTCTGTATTGTCAGCTTTCACATACCTATAATTGCTTATTTCATTTGGATTATTTATTTACCCATATATCCAAAACAGATTCTGGGGTTTCTATGTTGAATAAAATGTGTTCTGGCTGATTTCCGCACAGTACCTGTAACCATCTCTGGAATGTGAGGTCAAAGTTATACTCCACCAGGAAACTAAGGAGAAATGACAATGTAGTAAAGTCAAATGCCTTTGAATTTCGGCTAGATTCACCAAATTGTGACATCTCATTTGGAATATGTGGACCATATTATCACACAGATAGTGAAAGAGGTCATGTGATCCCCATCCTTTTATGAACCCTTTCAGGGTGGTATATTGGAAAACAATAATAAACATCATTCCGGAATGGTTATGATAGACAAACTCTGTATCTTTATTCAAACCCAGTTAATTTTAATAGCAGTCTTAGTTTCTTTAATAGCTTTAATGCATTTTAATATCTTTATCAAACTTATTAGCTTTAGCAATTTTATGTACCTTTGCAAAAAACATGCATCCAGATTTAAATCCTGGCTAAAATAGCATCTACAGCATATATGAAAAAGCAAAGCAGACCCTCTCATATTTACAGACTGTATAAGAAATGCTGACAGGCAGCATCCATGGGCTACAAATATGTCGGAATGGTAAAGCAAATGAGGTGGCTGTGCAGGGTATGATCAGCACTGTTTAAGAGATGCTGACCAGCCCATGAAAAAGACCAGATTATCATTAAGCATTTAAGCAGCATGGCAGCTTATGTGTCAGGACAGGCAGTGACAGGTAGTGCTTCAGTGTCAGTTAGGAACTGTAGCAAGGGGCTGCTGCTGCAGTTTAGCAAAGCTGACTGCTGGAATGTAGCAATAAGCTAGTGTGCTGTTATCTAATAACATAGCTCTTAATTTGACCTTCAAAGACTTTTTTTTTGTCTGTCCTCTACTCTGCAGACATTTTTTTTTCATTTTGTGTATAAACTCTGAGGACTTACTTATTTTTTGATTTATTCAATTTTTTTGATTGTCATTCAGGGAGTGGAGTTGGAAATGGGGTCATCTAACAGCTCCCCATCACCAAAAGTAGTATCTTAATGAAAAGGTTTCACATACATTATTGGTTAAAGATTAACCTAAAGATGAATAAACCTTAAACATAACACTATTTAACTTGCAATACTTCTTGTCTTTTGGCAATCAGTATAAAAACAGTACTGATGGAGATATCAGGCCATACCTCTCAATTTTACATGCTGGCAAATTACAGCATTAGGTTGTCATCACTGTTGTATAGTACACAAAACAACTACATTATTATTTTTGTGTATTTGCTACATTTATAATATACAAGAGAGTTTTAATTTCACAACAGTTGGTCTATGCTTTATCTCTCAAGCACACAGCTTTAATACCACTACCTCAAAAAATGAATGAATGTTGATGTGATGCCCGTGCACTGGCCCAGTAATCAAGGATCCTCAATCCTCTCCACCAGCACTAGTGAGAGGCATGCACATTGGGGGATAAGAAGTACACACACACAGTAAAGTACAATTTCCCTTAAGAGCACACAGAGATCGCAGTCAGTCTGGGGCTGGTTTCTCCCTTTCTCTCCAGATCCCCAATAAGACTCCCCACTGGCACAGATATAGGATCCAGATCTCAGCCTAGTGGTCAAAACCTCCAGCACCTTCTCTGTCTAACCAGTGCTTTGTGTCCCTGCCAAAGTAGCTGACACACACACACACTTTAAGATGTGATTTATATACAAACACACAAACACTTCTGGGGAAGGCTGGCACAGGTTCACCAGCAGTGCCCCCTTTCTGCCCAGACTATAAGGTAGAAATCACTGCCACCAACCACTATTATCAGCTACTATAAGGCCCTTCCCAAAGGATGACCAATTTCACTGTGTAATATTACTGTTATCTAAATAGTAAGTGTGCCAAACAGCAAGATTATTGGAGTGGCTTGGACAGTATCACCAAATACATGTAATGTACTTTAAGAGCTTAAATTATCTCTACACAAAACAGCCATAGTTGAAAGGTTTAAAATATTTAATAATAAATAATAAAAATACAAGACAAATCTCATCAATTCAACACAGTTCTAATCAAGAGTTCAGAGATCACAGGAAACTTTTAAAACAATATTGTAGGATAGTCTGACATAAATATAGAAAACAGCTAGACTGATCTGGCTATATTTCTAATTCTAAGAGAAATACTAAAGTCTAAGATCCTGCTTACAGAGCAAAGCAAGTGCTGGTGAGCTGATGTAAGCTTCAAACAAAATCCAAAATGCTCAATCATTCTCTGAGATAGTCTTAAATTGATATACACATTACTGCTGAGTAATTTCACATTACATCCTTTTCGGCACCTCTGCTGAAGTTTCCCAGGCTCACAGAACTCAAAATTTAACATTTGTTTGTAATCTTGCACCTGTCAGGAAACCACAGCAATAAAGGATACTTTACATATAAAACCCAGTAATTAACTCTTGTCCTAAGACAATAGAAAGAATTTCTTAGTACAGACTTCCTGTCTCTGAGCTTGAAATGAAGCAGTCACAAAATGCTTCACTTATCAGCTTTCTTCCAGCAGGGTGCACTGCAATTACATTTTTGAAGCTCAGAACATATACACAAGTTTTCTTACATTTAGCTTTCTTTACATTTGTAAAAACATGGCTGTGGATCATAGTAATATTTACAATGACAGAATTATTTACAAAATTCTATCTAGCTAGGCTTGCAGCCTTCACATTTGAAATAGTAAATTAAACTTTTAATATACTATATTGTAATGCTCATTGCATTAGATGTAGTTACATGACTGTATGACCAAATACTATTGCTTAACACACTTAAAACATAACTGTCTCTTTTAGGTGAAACATAATAGTTATGCATAGGGAATTACCTTGACAATGTACATATAAGAGCTTAGCCTCATTAGCAGATACATATTATTTCTAAGGAAAAAAAGTATGGTGTCTGCTATAATAAATGTATATGGCTGGGATTCATAGAGTGCTGCAAGACACTGCAGTGCTAATATTCAGGGAGGCCATCATGCAAAAGCACAACAGAGCTAATCAGAAATATATTAGACACTGGGTATTACCTGCAGACTGAGCAAAAACATACAAAAAGAGAGAAATGCCAGTAATGGTCAGAGCCGGATCCAGCACTAGCATGCCTAGAGCACATTGACTTACAGGGGGGCTGCTGGGGGCAGCCACAAATTTAATTATTCAATAAGGAAAGAAAGAAACAAAATATTTTGTTACATGTTTATGCATCTGCACATTATTTCCTCTATGTACACACACTCTCTCTGCTTGCATTGTAAGATGTACAATGGCACATCCATGCACACAGCAACACGCTTTGGAAGCAGAGAACACTTGGGGCTTTACTACTGGCAATGCATGTTATTTAAAGAGATGGGGCTTTTGGAGCTGCTGCCAGGTTGGAACACAGAACTGCCGCTGCTGCTTTTGTTTGTGTGTGTGTGTGTGTGTGTGTGTGTGTGTGTGTGTGTGTGTGTGTGTGTGTGTATGTAATGCCCAAGTTATGGATGGCAGGTTGATTAATTAGCTCAATCAGGCTCAGACCCTGCATTTTGGATACAGAAGACAAGAGTCTTAATCCTCCACACCAGCTACCAGACTGTTGACTTACTTGTCAGAAGGGTGAGTTTGTCTTTTATTGATTCATACATCTTGTTTCACTGCTTAATGGAAAAAATCTACAGGGGGTCGGTTTTCAGGGAATGTGAGTTGCAGTACATTTTCAAGGAATGTGAGTTTTAAGGGAAGAGAAGTTTACTGTCACTTATGCCAAGTCTGTTTTCAATGTGCAACTGTTTTGTTCAGCAAATGGACATCAGTGTTTGTGCTATAGAATTTTAAAGCAGTGTTGGCAGTACAACATGTAGCATTTGTCTTTGGAAAAGAAGGCTGTGGGTTCTTCTCCTACACCATGTAGATGAATTGCTGATGCTACATTGCACTTGGGCGGGGTGGGGGTTGTTGCACTCTTGAATGTGTATTCCTTTGGATGAAATGTTAAGCTAAGGCCCCATTTGTAAGCATTAATGGTAAGTGCTGTGAGATATTTTACATCCAACTGAGCTATCAGAAAGAGTCAGGGGAAGTTCCCTAGTGCTCTGGCCAAATTTTCTCTAGTAATATTAATAGCATCAAGGTTCTCCCTTGAAAAGATGTTGCTACCCTAGTGAGACTAACTTGGTTAACAAATGATATTTAAATTAAAAGTTTTAAATTAAATCTATATCTCTTTCTCCTTTCCCAAAGTAAAGAAGAAAATAGCATGCATGCTGACAGTCTTGAGCAGTGTTTATGGTAAATGGGGGGGGGGGTGCAATAATGAGACACCAGAATTGCTGCAGAGGAGTCTTATCCATTCCCCTCCCTAGGGTCAAAGTTGACCATGATCTGTCTCTTAATTGGGGACAGTGTTAAGTTGCAAACAGGAAGAATAGTGTTAGGCAAACATAAGTGACTACCATGATGGATGTCACAGTTATGGCACACTAGTGCAAGCTTGGGCAACCCTGGTGGCTACCATGATGGATGTCACAGTTATGGCACACTAGTACAAGCTTGGGCAACCCTGGTGGCTATCATGATGGATGTCACAGTTATGGCACACTAGTACAAGCTTGGGCACCCCTGTTCAGCACATCAGTGGGGTACACAGGAAAGTAGGAAAGGGGATAACTGTAAGCAGAACTAAGCAAGAAAGTGTAGTCATAAAGTTTGAAAGGCTGGGGGTAAGGACAGGTACAGTTTTTGTGGAGAAAAGAGACTCTTTTGTAAGTTTTGCAAAAGAAAGGCTGGTGGAGGAAGTACTGAAAGATGGCTACCGAGGGGACAGTGGGAGAATGCTAGCAATGGTAGAGAGGCAAACATAGAACATAGACACATACAGATAGGCCAGTGTTCTCACAAAATCTGGGTAGGACAGTGGATGGACAGATACAAACAGCAGGTATACAAAAGTTGAAAAGGTGTTGAAAAGGACTGGACACTGAACAAGGAATAGGAAATGACATATAAAGGAGGAAGCCCACTAGGATGGGGATAGGGTAAGATTCTGTCATAGCTGACTGTCAGGCTAACCCAGAAGACAACAAACCCAGTCATCCCCCATGTGGAAGAATGATGGCGTGGGTCTGCTACTACTCCAGAAGCTGAAGACAGGGTTCTGCTGGTCATATGACTCAACCAGACTATTCAGAAGGTGCTTGATGTTTCCTATGCACATGTTCAGCTGCCATTGTACCTATGTAGTGATTATCCTGCATCTCATTCTGCATAACCCCTTGTCCTCCTAAAAAGAAGCCTTTATCCCTCTTCAGATGCATACACAGAGGCACTAGTGACCTGACAAAAAAAGCTGCATACTTGTGAACTTATTCAGGTTTTGGTACGTGGAACTAGGGTAGGTTAATTATGATTTCGGTTACATAAAGAAGTGCTGTGATCAATTAATCCCTAGGTGAAGAGACTGAGGTATGGACTCCATACATCCTCCCCAAGCAAAAAATGCAGAAATTCTATCCACCAAAATTCAAATAAACAATAACAAATGTATAAGGATTGTCTGTGTGTACATTCCTCCAGGGAATAATGTAATCACCCTAGAATGTATCCTCATTTCATTATCTAGTACCTGCCCTCAGGAAACCATTGGACTTGGAGATTGCAACATTGACTGGAACACCTGTTCCTCAGAATCTCCCTCCACTCACATTAACCTATATGAGTTTACACAACCCATTTCCACTCTGATCAGTATAGCTAAACCTAGTCTTAAGGAAAGTATACTACACTGGATACTTATTAACTCCCATCCCCAATTGTACACTTTAGCTACCCTTCCTGATGACCTACATGACCACTTTCTTATCTGTATAATCAAGTATAAAGCCATCATTCCCCATCAGTCAATTCTCAGAACAATAAGAACCAAGAAAAACTTTCACCTTGCCAAATTCCATGATGAACTTAAAGCATGTAACTGGTCAGTACTAAAACAACTACCCCTAGATGAAGCTGTAGCCTACTTTAACAATAAATTCCTCAAGATCCTGGATTTCAACGCTCCCATGTGCTCCACTAGAATAAAATCAAAAGTTGCTTACCAAAGATACCAAATCTAAAATTGCCCTCAGAAACAAAGCCTGGGCCCTATGGAATACCACAACCCCCCCCCCCCCCCAGACCAAATAAAGTACCGGCAGCTAAGAAATGAAACCAAAAAAATATGTCTTGCTTGATAAGAAAAACTACTACTACCATTTACAACAGAAAAATCAAAACAACTCCAATAAATTCTGGGCAAGTATAAATTAATGCACCCAAGCCAAATCTCTACCCCATCCCCTGCAGCCACCACTGATAAATCTCCCGAGGATGTTGTTAGCATCTGTAACTGCTTTTTCACCGAAACTATCCAATCCCTAGCTAGTCAATCACCCCCCAGCTGCCCCAGTACAAATCACCCTATTCCTGATACCCAACTCTCTTATAGATTCCAAACAGTTGCTACTTTATTTATCCAAGCTTTAGTCATAAAATTTAAACCTACTACCTTGTCAGACAATCATCTTCCTGCTGAATATCTGCAAAAACCTGCTGATGCTATAGCATACCCAGTTTCCATTTGTGTCAACCACACCATAGCAGAAGCCTCTATTCCCTCCATCTGGAAAATATCCTATGCGATACCACTCCATAAAGGTGGTACTTCCACTGAACTATCTATCTTTCAACCAATAGACATACTGTCACCACTTGCCAAAATTATGGAAAAATGCATCCATGTACAGTTGATGCACCATCTTACCCAAAACAATTTACTGGCAAACTCTCAGCATGGTTTCAGGCCTCATCGCAGCACCACCTCACCACTCCTTGCCTTCTTTAATACCATTAACCACAACCGTAACAATAACAAATTATCCTCAGCCCTCTTTTTGGACCTCTCCAAGGCATTTCATATGGTCAGTCACTGGCTATTAATTCAGACCCTAAATCTACCTACTTAGATAACACTGTTCTCCACTGGTTCCAATCTTATTTGTACAGCAGAGAGCAGGTTGTCCTATGGCAGAATAAACTTTCTAACCTCTTACCAAATACTCTGGGAATCCCCCAGGGATCAATATTGGGCCCTCTTCTGTTTTCTATCTTTATCAATGATCTCTACACTGTCATCCCAGATGCAACCTGGATTCAATATGCGGATGACTACACTCTGATATGTTTGGTTTCCTCTCAGTCAGATCTGTGTACAAAATCACAGTCTACTTTTAACACAGTTGGAAAATGGCTGCCTGATCGCCGTTTGATCTTAAATCCTAATAAAACAAAGTTGCTACTTTTCTCTCCCACCAACAGGTCTAACCCCCTTTGCTTTTCTATATACTCTAATAGTGGTACCACTATCTCTCCAGACTCCCATACAAAACTATTAGGAGTCATTATCGACAAAAGCCTCAAGTTCAATCTACACATCAACAAAACTATTAAAACCATCAATAAAAAACTTGGGTCACTTTACAAGATCAATTCTTTCCTTACCCTATCTGTTCATACAGCAATTCCCCGCTCACACTTACTCTCAAGCTTACTCTATGCTTCCCCTCTACTGACTAACCTAGGTAAAACAGAACTCAATAAACTATCGGCCTGCTATAATCACATTGCCAGATTTCCCAGTGGTATGCCCTACAAAACACCCCACTGTACTAACCTAATATTTCTTGGGTGGTTAGAACTATCTCACCTCATTCAACTCAACCAGATGATAGTTGCATTTAAAGTACTAAACCTACCCGACAAAACACCGGCACTCAAACCAATAATCTACCCCTACAGCAATCTTAGTACACTTTGATCATTAAAAAAATTGCTTGTCCAAACTATCAAAGCTAATAATTCATCCTGTGACTCTGTTTGCTAATTATGTTGGAAAATTTTGGAATTTCCTACCAGCAGATCTTACTCCAGAACCCTCCATAAGTCTACTGAAAAATAGTCTAAAACAATACTTTAAGTCACACTGGTCTTGCCCCTGTTCTAATCCTGACTAACACATTCACTATTTCTCCAAAGTAATTACACCAGTCTTTTTTAACCATCTTGAGAATCCTAGCTCCTTAACTTACATAGATCTGCTGATTACTAAATGTATCAGTTGGTTTTTTTTTCTGAAATAATTTGTAAATAAGGTCTTTTTTTTTGAAAAATCTCTAAATAATGTCTCTGTATACTTTATTTTTGTTTTAAGTCGTATGCAATGTATTATTGCTTGCACCTTGGAGCTTTTCTCCCCGGGCCTCCACTGAAAATGAACAAGTATCCAGTTGGACTATCCCGGTCAACAAATCTAAAATAAATAAATAAATAAAAATTATGAAGTACCTGTCCATCTATAAGAGTTTGAGAACTTTATGTATCCCTTGTATAAAAGGTTGGCTGTGAAGGCAAGATTTCAGTTTCAATTCATGGTCTATTTTGATACCAAGTAACTTGATAGATTCAACAACTTTGATTTAGAATTGTTAAGAGATATACTGAAGGCAAAATTGTTCAATGAGTCATTCTTCTTAGGTGTGGATTATGCAATGTTCATTGTCTACCTGTTTAGACAAGGCCAACATTATTTAATCAAGTTTGGAACTAGAAGACATCTCATAAAGTAGCTGTGACTTATGCCACATTCAGACTAAAAAGTAGATAATGAATTAACCCATATATTGTTTCAGATTTGTGTAGCTTTAGGAGTCTCTTATTTTATTATAAAATATAATGAACAGCATGGGGAATAGCATGGTCTCTATGGTACAGCTGACCTGTGTGGTGGAGATGAGAGAGCATTTTCCTACCAGACTATTTTGGCTCTTTCACTTAGATAACAAATGAACTATGAAAGCTAAGTAAGTGATCCTCGGGATTCATGAAGCTCGGCGCAAGGATGGTTTTAGCCTTGCGCCGAGCATCCCCATTACAGATGGTGCAGCAGCACCATATGAATAATTATGAGGGCATGCTGCTGCACCCTCGACGTGCACAGGAAGCATGTGCAAGCGCAGGGGGCATGTTCAAGTGCTCTACGGAGGCGGGAACATGCCCCCACAGTTGCACAACCTACTAGGCTTACTATTAGAGCCCTCCTCTAATAGTAAGCAATTAATTCAGTGTCCGTGGATACTGAAATGTATGCTAAGCATACAAGAGTGTCCACAAACACTGAAATAAAATCAAAGAAGTAAACACACAAGCATGTAGCGGAATGTTGAGCCCTGTCATTAGGACTTTCACAATTAGATTCCCCATGTCCCTATTTTACATTCGTATTGCTTCAATATTGAAAGTGTAAGCAAAGCACAACATGTTTGTCCATCGCTGCCCCCTGCTTAGCGTAGCTTACACATTAAAATCAACCAAATAGAGAAAAACATGCAGAATTAACATTAACATCAATAGTGTAATAGTTAGAGCATCTGCCTAATGAGCAGACATGCACGGTTTGAGGCCAACTATAGCACATATCATTTTCCATGTGGAATGTAATTTTGCTGTATAGCCTACATAATAACATGTAAATGTGAATTGGAGTACTGCATGAAATGTTTAACTAATGTCATGCAAACAGATAGTGTCATAATGAATAAGGCACCAGTAAGCAGGTGTAAGCACAAATAAGCAGTAGTAAACATATATAAGTACCAGTAAGCAAGTCTGAGTGCGCTTGCATGGGTGGAAGCAGTGCCTAGCACAGGGAATGTATATAATTATGTAGATGTATGTTCATGTGTATGAACAGATATATATATATATATATATATATATATATATATATATATATATATATATATATATAGATAGATATTGATATATATAAAGAATGAACGTTGTCACAATAAAGCATACAAAAAGAATGAGAAGGGAATCAACAGCAACTCCTTTATTATTTAGTGCTGTCAGTGTATGTCATACCCAGCTGTGCAGGGGTGAGCAAAGCATTGCTACTCAGACCATAGGCAGGATACTACCAGTGGGAATAACATTGCCGATCTGCTAAGTCTACTTTATAAACAATCACAGGGTAGTCCCTGGTGGGACTACCCAAAAATTGCTAGGATGGTTGGACTTCCGACCATTACACAAGCAAGGGCAGGTATGTTCAAGGACTAAATGGTGGAGAGCCTGATAATACATGGGTTGGGACAACATACATGTATGGCCCCAAATGCTGGGGAGAGGGCAATGTGTGGAGGTGTGTCATGGCTATGATAGAAACCGCAGAATGGATGGTTTGCGTGTATGTTGAACTCAGGTAGGGTGGAGGAACTATGGGTATGAAACTATGGATCCAGGCGTGTCAGGGTTGGATGGCCTGGTTCTAAATGGCCCACCTAGTGGAGGTCAGCAAGTTCGTTATAAGTATATATGCATACACACATGTATACATCTATATGTAAAAGTACATTCCCTGTAACACATTCATTCCTTTCGCAGACATAAATAACATGAAAGTGCCCCTACAAACCTCGGCAGTAGATAGAATAATAGTATGTGCATAAGAGGGAACAGACAAAACTGCTAAAATGTAGAAGTGTGTACAATGCCCGAAGTCAGTGCTGTTCTCAAAAAAATCAAATAGGAGGACTTTCTCACACATGGAATCATTCCTGTGATCTGCCGGCTATGGCAACGCCAATCACTAAACCGGTCCTAATTGTAAAATAATTTTGCCAAACCCATACATTATTAGCTCTCAAGTCTAATGTGTGCATTACCACATAGCCGTACCTATTAATTTATTGTAGTGTCAAGTTAATGGGAGCAATGATGTATTGAACTATAGAGTCTAATCTTGAAATAAAGACATGTGTGTCCCAGATGGGACACCCCAAAAAATGCAAATAGTGTCCTATTGGTCACTCATTTCACCAATGTTTGTGGACTAAAAGTTTGGGATGTCTGAGGATACGTGGAGTGAGTTAACCCATGGGATGGGTCTACAGGAGTAGGGAGTGGCCAATGTGTACTGGTGTGGATATACTGTGTATCCAACTTGAGAATGGATAACTGCTGTGTTAGTGTAGTGTTGGGGTGGGTGTTTGGGGAAATAGGAGTCATGGGTATATGGATATATATGCAAATGAAGCAGCACAGCAATAGTGAAGTGGTTAGAGCATCCACCTAATGAACAGACATTGCTGTACCGAATCCCACTGCAGCACATATCATTTTCCATTGGTAATCTGTATATGAACATATTTCAACATCTGTCTGCTGTAAAACCTGCATAATAACAATTAAAAGTGAAATGAAGCAAAGTGTCAGTGACATAATGAATAAGGCACTAGTAAGCAGGTTTAAGCATAAATAAGCACCAATAAGTGCGTCTGCGTGGGGTATGCATTGCCTTACAGACATATCGATATATATATATGGTTGCAGATATATATATATATATATATATATATATATATATATATATATATACATACATATATATATATATATATATATATATATATATATATATACATAAATAAATATATATATATGTATAAATAAATATATATATATGCATAAATATATATATATATATATATATATATATATGTGTGTGTGTGTGTGTGTGTGTGTGTGTGTGTGTGTAGATATACACAGATACACAGCTATGATAGGAAACAGCACACAAGAATGACTTATGTTCACAGGCTATGCCAATGGAAGTGAGGGGCCCAAGCAAGAAACATGTAACACGTAGCATGACCCCCCCCCCCCAGCCAGACAGAGGAAACATACACACAAACCCGTAAACAATGTAATTAGTCCACTGCTCCCCAGACCACAGGCAGGATACAACCGGGGGGGGGGGGGGTACACAGTGCACCTGTGAAATGTAATCTTGGAACACAGACAGAAGCGTCCCTTGTGGGACACCCCAAAAATTGACATAGAACCAAAAGACACATGTGGGGGGGAACACCTTGGATGGGGAGGGGTATTTGGCAGTCACAAGGCCATGAGCCCCCAATTGGAAACAGTGGGACAGAGGTCCCGACCCATGGGTAGCCACCACTGCACCTTCACAGCCCCAAAGGTGGCTGTGCTGGGGGCTGTCTAGGAGGGGCAGGCTCACCCTCTAATTGTGCCACTCTGCCCTCGAGCTGGCATATCTGGCCTCAAAACCCCTTATTGAGCTCCCTATGCACCATGGTCTGGACTGTACAACAGCTGACAAGTTCCTGTCTGGACCTGCTCCCAGGTGGGGGCAAGCCCCATCCTCAGTGGTGATTCCACCAGAAGGTGGTGCAGAGCCAACAGTGGTAAGGTCCAAGGCTGGGCCCCAGATGTGCTGGTGCCCAGTGCCATGGTCACCTGAAGTGGGACAGGTGGTTCCGCCGGGACCTGCAATCCCATACAGCCTATGGTGTTGCAGTTTTACACAGATAAGGCTTAGCAATACCCAACAGCATTCAGGATTACTTATAACAGCATGCATAGATATTACCATTAACCCAAGACAACAGATGTCATACATTTGCAGAGGGAGCACAACACATGCATATATACTGCATGACATCTGTCCAAAGCGTAGATGACTTGTGACTGCTGCTATGAACAGTGGCCCATTATTGGCATGTCACTGTGATAACCTCAGACAGTGACTGTCATACCACTGTTACATCCAATCAGAGATGCGATGTCACTAACTCTCATTGCTGTCACCGTGTACTGACGGCAATCCTCACACTATGCTTCTGCAGTTCACAGATGTGTGTTCTGTGAGTAACACAAAAAACCAATGGTTCCACACACTGACCAGTCCACAGATGACCCTACAGTTGGGGATTTCCTCACAAACAGAGTACTGTGTTGTCAGTTATTAAAACATGCAGACTAGCCATTACCACACACAACCTGTTAAACTGGCAGTAGTCTGAATGAAGCATAGCTACACTTACATGCTGTAGTCATGTCTGGCACATCACCCTGCTGTCTTTAGGCTATTTTCCACAGTGTATGTTGTTTGAGGAATATCCAGATTTCATCTGTGATGCTATTTACCAAACACCAGATCCAGGTTCCACTCACAGTGACTGTCATGGGCAAACACCAACAAGATGTTCCTAGATATTGTACCATGTTTCCATGCAATTGGCTGTGGGAATGTCACTACAGCTGTTCCACATGCAATCAGTTAGAGGAGAACTGCAATAGGTGCAGAGGCTATCACCTGATCATGGCCATCACTTACAAAACACAAGGTGCTGCTGAGCAGGTGTACATCTCCACATCCACCAGTGGGTGTGTGGGAGGGACAGACAGAGGCAAAGTACATCTGAGAAGGGTTGGGAGACTGAAACCTAAGCATCTTCTGTCATGCAACTACCAGTACAGGGGTTCAAACCCCTGATTGATTAGCCATTACTATTACACGTGCATGCAATTACTCCATGTGCCACATAGCTGACATATTTGTGTGCTGTAAGAACATATATGTGTGCTGGTGAGCGACATCTGCAACAGAGATATAGTAGACATACATTAAGTGTAGCACACATGGCCGTCCACATGAACAGATGTCATTGTCAACACAACTACACTCGCTAAGGGACCCAGACACATTGTCACACTTTGGCAGGCTCACAAATACACAGCCTAACTACTAAGTTTGCCACACTGCAGTAATGCTCAGGTATTACATGCACCACAGGGGATATCCTGAGGTTTTATGGGCTAGGGCATGTGAACATGTCTGACATCAGTCAGTATGCCAGTGGGAGTTATACTGGGTGTGACTGTGGTTGTGAACATCATACCCCACATGCAGACACAAGGTGCCATTACTGACATGCATGTGTGCATTGTTTCATGGGTGTGTAGTGGCTGGCTGTGCAAGATGGCTGTACAAGGCTGGGTGAGGGGTAATACTTGGCATCAGGACACGTGACATTGGTCTGCAGTGTGGTTCAGGGGTGTATTGTCTGCAATGTACCACACGGGTGGGTATTGTATGACCTGTCCTGTCATCCTGGTTACCATTGTGTCTGGCCATTGGTTTGCAATGCATGCCATGTCTGTGTTTGATAGTCCATGACATGGACAATGTTGGGATATGCATGTCCCACAATAATGTACAGTGACATGTTTATGTGTACCTGGTTTTCCTGGCGCATGTTGTGTACACTGACTGTTATCATCAGATGTGCCAATACTGGCCTGGTGTGGCAGGACCTGCTAATAGACAGCAGGTTGACCCTGCACCTTCAATGATAGCATGATACAGGTATTCCCTGGTGTCAGTAGCATCTGTTCATACAGGGCATGTGTGTAAGGCATTGTATGTCCTTTGTGTATCACATGCTATGGCACCACATATGTTGCAGGTGTCTAGTGGTGAACATAGTGAAGGTGCATTGTCCGCAATTATGTACCTATTATACTGTTGGACAGGGTGCCATGCCCTCTGCAGCCCACTGCAATCACACCATGCCTACTATCTGTCAACAATGTGCAGGGTACTAGCAACATAGCGGAATTTTCTAGGCAAGTATGTTTGTGTATGACACATGGGTTCAGACCATAGTCTGGGTAATAGTAGGGTTGCTTACTGTGTTCACCAGGCCTTTTGCCAGATGTAGGGGTGTGGCTTGCTAACCCAGTCTCTTGACTGATTGAAATCTGTAAACCTCGTGAGGTGGACATTGTGACATATAATATGTCCACCATATAGGAAAACTACAAAACCCGCTCCTCAACATGTCCAGTGGTTAGACATTCACAGCTACCTCCACACAGGTTTTGACTGTCAGTCACACACAAACACCTGCCATGTCTTGGCATAGAACTCCTACCTAACTAGTTCATCACACTACAGCATTACGCAGTTATAGCATCTGCTATGGAGATTATTGGCCTACTTCATCCTCAACAGTGTATTTCACAAGGAATGACATCAGCAGGTTTACCAAAGTAGGGCATTTCAGATTTCCTGCAAGTGAGTAGCCCAAAATGCATTGCTCACAAAACAGACAGTGAGACACACACAATACGTCCACAACTGACATGCATGGGTATAGAACCCATGACCAAGATCTATATCACACTATTGCATGGAGATGTTATAGGATGCACCACGAGGATTACTAGGGGACTTGTTCCCCAGAGGTGCATTTTACAGGGTATGACATCAGCAGGAGTACCAAAGTAGGGCATTGTAAATGTCCTGCAAGTGAGTAGGGTATAATGTATTGCTCCCTACACAGACATTGAAACACACAGAAAACATACCCTACACAGACATTGAAACACACAGAAAACAAACATAACTGTGATGATTGTGGATGAATCCCTACCACAGTTCTAAATCACACTCTAGCAGTACACAGTTACAGGATCCGGTACAGAGATTACTGGGTTACAACAGTCCCAGAGGTGTATTTCTAGGTGGGTGACATCAGCAGGGTTGCCAAAGGTGACTATGTGAATCGTAAGGAGTGTGCATACTCTAAAAAGCATTGCTCCCTTCTCAGGCAGCCAGACACACACAGGTAGCATGTCTGGGATTAGAACACCTACCAAACTTGTTTATCACACTACAGCATTACGCAGTTACAGGACATACTACAGTGATTATTGGGTTGCAACAGTCACAGAGGTGTATTCCTAGGTGGGTGACATCAGCAGGATCGCCAAAGAAGGGCATTTCTAGTGTACTGCGATTTGTACATATTTTGTACCTGTGTATACTCACTGCTTACTGTTGCAAAAACACATTTAAACCCACATAAAAGTGTCTAATTCAGTCCTAAATGACATTGTCAACAAGCATTGCAGGTCTTAAACACTGGACCATGCACACAGAGGTCACTGGACTTACCACTAAGCCATCTGGGTTGTACACATCTTTCATGGTTTTTATAATACACATCTTACTACAGGTATTCCACAGTACTGAAAACAAATAGGGCAGTCACTTTATGTACATATGTGCAATACTCGTTAATGTGCTGTACTCTGTGAAACAACATAGACAAGTCTACATCTGTACAACTGTCATAACTAAATACATATATGCACCTATGGGATGTGTACATACATATTTATATACGCATATACACAGATACAGCTATAGCTATATATATATATATATATATATATATATATATATATATATATATATATATATATATATATATATATATATATATATATATATATATATATACACACGTGTCTGAACATCCTTTGTGACACAGAAGGAATCCCAAGGAATTGATCTGTACACAAAACAGAGGCATCTCTTGTTTTATAACATTTAAATCATAATCTGTTCACCAGAGAAGGGATGGTTGTGTATGTGGAGTTTGGGGTGGGGAATGATGGCTAAGGAAACATACCGTGGGGATTGTGGAGTTTGAGTGGGGGAATGATGGGTATGGCCATACACCCCGGTGACCAATTCTGTGTCACTGCTTGACAGTGGCACAGAAAATCAACATACCCAACTGTAGTCATTCTTGTCTGTCTATTCTTTTCTATTCCTAACTATGTAATAATTTGTAGACTCTACTCACCACAGATGACTACCATGGTGTGCAGCATGTTAAAAGACATAACACATGCGTATGCCTGGCTGCAGAGTAGTCACACACACACACACACACACACACACACACACACACACACACACACACACACACACACACACACTTGCCAGTATTGTGCATACACATCTTGCCTATGGAAAGGTAACTAGTAGAGTGGTATGCATTTGGGGTATGTGCCACAGACACCATACAATTACACTTACTCTGATTCTGCTTCTGAGCTGGGTGACATCACAGGACTGATTACTTGCAGTGGGGTGGGGGAAAAGGGTGGTTTAGCAGATAACAAGGATAAAGGCCACTGCAAAAGGTGGTTTCTCTTTGGAAAGCAGCAAAACCCACTGCCATGACAAGATGCAGACACAAATACACACACACAACCACACTCAGCCATTTGCTGATACCCTCACACACACACACACACATACACACACACACACACACACACACACACACACACACACACACACACACACACACAGTTACCAGTGGTGGGATCAGAACTCCAACCTATCTCCAGATTATTATTACAGTACTACGCAGTGATGAGACAGACCACAGAGATTACACATTTCAAGGCAGTCAGAATGCCCTTCTAAGAGTGAGGACAACAACAGGGATACTGACAGTTAAGATGTACATAGCTGTAAACCTGTGTGTTTCAAGTACGAGTCAATTATAACCTGTATGCACAAACATAACGCATTATCTGCAGGTAAGACATAGGTAGGCCTGAGAGGTATAGTTGTAGCACAACAAGCCCTGAACTGGAGTATGCCCATCTGTGGAATGGACAACTACTATCACTATACAGGGTTACAGCGGTCATGCTCATACACATAGAATCACAGGACTTGTCTGGATGCATTGACTCCAATTACACAAGGTGACAGTGGGCATGCTCACACACTTAGTAGCACAGGGCCATTTGGGATGCACTATGACTACAACTACACAAGGTTATAGTGGGCATGCTCATACACTTAGAAACAAAGGGCTTGTTTGGATGCACTGGCGCAAATTGCACAAGGTGGCAGTGAGTACCTACCAGTACATGCATACAACAGCCATTATGGTGTAATGCTCGGCTAGGTTTCACACATGATGTGGGGAAGGTGTTGAATGTATCCTCGTGACCTGCTAGTCCACTTACTGATGGAGACTGCATATGTGTACATGTATTGATGTGTGTTTATATTCCATGCGTGTGCAGTGTCTGATGTTTGAAGGTGACTGTTGTCTTAGTACATCATGCTGTTGCAATGCAGCATCAACATTGCCAACTGTATATGGTGATATGCACAAAATACAGTAAGCTGTACTTTAGGTATGGACAGATGTTTGGACATGACACAAAATCGGAGCAAACACTAGTAAAACAAGATGCGATGTCCTGGGTAATCCAGAGGCTTTATTGCACACACTTCCTTGAGAATAAAAACCAATAGCAAAATAACTTTAAAAAACAAATACTAAGCACTTTCACCCGCTAAACATAGTCGGGTTTCTTCAGAGTACAAGTATACTGTCTTAACACCAACCTTTTATAGTTAAGCAAATAAATTCATTGATTGAATAATAATGTAATTGCAAAGCAACGCCTAAAATTAACTTATGTTGATTTGTAGGACTTTGGCTCAAACACGTGAGTATAAAATTCATAATAATACAGTTCAAGAGGGTTTAATGTTACTATTCAATGTACATACTTAACAACTTATGCAAGCTATATAATGAATAACATAAAGCTTGTTAATGTCATAAATACATAAAATATTTAAAAATGTCCTTTCCATTTGTGAAACTAGTGAAAGTCACTTTGAGTGTAATTAAAATAATTCAAATAATTAATTCAAATAAAAGATAAGTGAATTATACTATATAATATTGTATTCTTAATATATGTTATATATGGATATAAATATAGAAATAAAAAATATATATATATATATAAACATGCATTAAAATTATTTGTTCTAGACATAAATATTTATAAATATTTATAAATATAATATACTTATAATAAATAAAAAAAATAATTAATTAATGTGTGTACAGTAATAGTAAAAAATGTGTATATATATATATATAAATATATATATGTGCAAATGTATATATAAATTCATAAAAAAATAATTTATTTCTATTATATAAATATCACAAATAACCATTAAAATGTATAAGTAATATATTCTATAAATAGTAACAAGTATAACATAGTGTTAAAAAACCAAATATATATTTCATATAAATTATAATAAATGTAAACAGATTCATATACACATTGATTTATACTTCAAAACACTGGCAATACTAATATGTCCATTTAGTCCTGGTGTTACACTGGCATTTAATCTGAGTTGCCACAAACACTCCTTTGTCAATAATAAGTTGTCAAGGTCACCTTCCTTTTCCCAGGGATTATAAATTCTGTCTATAATGAAGAATATAAATCTTTTAAAATTACTACATGTGGTACTATGAACATAAAGGGCATTAGTTTCTTTTTTATGTTTAATGTCTCTTATGTGTTCCATAATTTGTTCTTTTAATTTTCTCTTAGTTTTTCCAACATAAAATCCGGGACATGAATTTATTTGCTTAACTATAAAAGGTTGGTGTTAAGACAGTATACTTGAACTCTGAAGAAACCCGACTATGTTTAGCGGGTGAAAGCGCTTAGTATTTGTTGTTTAAAGTTATTTTGCTATTGGTTTTTATTCTCAAGGAAGTGTGTGCAATAAAGCCTCTGGATTACCCAGGACATCGCATCTTGTTTTACAGATGTTTGGACATGACTACTAAGTGGTGGGGCTACTCTGCAGATGAATGATTACTGAGGACAGCTCACAGGTGTATTACAACCATTCCTACAATAACCTGTGCAACTGCTATGCTATGGTTCTGTTAATTGAAGTGGAAGACACACAACATAGAATGCAGTAAGGGTGACACTGAAGGTAAACGTCTTGACACCTGTAACAGTAACACCTCCTCTGTGCATATATTGTGCACATATCAGCACAGGTAGCAAAGGAAAGAACCAGTATGCTTTGTAGCATGTGCGATAGTGCTGTAACTCTGTAATGCCTATCATGAGATAGGCAGGTGTTTGATTCACAGTACTGGCATGTGTGGGAGTGGGGGTGTCCCCATATATGTCACATATGGTGGGGAATACATCCAAAATGTTTTTCACTCTCCTGAACACAGTGGTAGACAGCAGTACAGAATGAAGTGTAGAAAGAAAGGCATAGGCAGGTGGTTGAATCTCACACATGTCAAGTGTCTGTATGTGTGTGACATAGGTGTATATCTTTGTGAATGCCACAGTATGTGTGTATGTGTGTGTGTGTGTGTGTGTGTGTGTGTGTGTGTGTGTGTGTGTGTGTGTGTGTGTGTGTGTGTGTGTGTGTGTGTGTTTGTGAGTATGTATGGTTGTCCTGTCCATGGTGTGAGGCTGTAGTGAAATATTAAGGCCCCCTCCCCCCATCCATTCAATGCAATCTAATATCCCTGTTGATGTCATCAATCTTAGGAAGGCATTCTAAACGCCTGTAAACATGTGCACCCTGGGGTGAGGCTTCTTCTTACATAGCCGACTGATGAACCCCCCACCCCACATTCACTCACTGGTATCTAGTATCCCTGTTGATGTCCACAACCTTAGGCTATTCTGACTACATGTACGTATGTAATCTCTGTGGGACATCTTGTAATTACATAGTACTATAATGATGATTTGCACATAGGCAGGGGTCCTCATTCCAACACTGGCGACTGTGTGTGTCAGAGTGTGTGTTACTGTCTGTGAATCCCTGAGTGTGTGGGTGTGTTACTATGTCTGTGAATCCCTGGGTGTGCTGCGTTTGCATCCTGTCATGTGAGTGACTATTACTGTTTACCAATGAGAAGCCACTTTTTCTACTGGCCTTTACCCTTGTCATCTGCTATACCACTCTTTTACCTCCTCCCTGCTCCAGGTAACTATACCTTTGATGTCACCCACTATGGATGTGATAGCTCTGAACACAGTAGCTTACTATACAGCTATCATGCTTTTGGATCATTAGATCAGTAAACATAATTGAAACTTAGGAGATTAAAACTGCGATGTGGAAGCTACAAAGTGCATGCAGGTATTGTCATACTGACCTGTGAGTAGTCAACATTTACATATGGGGCACTAACTGCAAACACTGGCATCCACCGGCACATGTAATTACACCTGAAAGAGGAAGCAGAACATCAATATGCAGTTACTGTTAAACATGATACATACTGTCAAATGTACCAAATGCATTCTAAACCTGTACTACATGGTATGTCCGTTGCCTGTCAAACATTACTCAACACTAATAATCTGCAATTGTCTTCCTAGTATGTTCACCCTCTGCATCAGTCCATATGAGCATATCCCTGCATCGATGATGTGGATGACAGGGATGCGGCACAGGCATCATCATATGCACAGGGTGATAATGTTTGGCAGAGGCCTAGGCTGCACCATTGGATGACATCATGTGTGTGTGTGTGTGTGTGGGTTAGGGCCTTTGATATAATTGGGCATCTGTGGATGGTATGCAAGTGTGTGTTGAGGTGCCCTACATTTGTTTCTGGTGTGTGTATGTATGTATGCACACAGGTCTTGCATGTGGCTGGCCTACACTGGGGTATTATTGACAGCTGCCGACTGTACAGGGCAGGTTCCACAGTTCAGGTGTCAGGCCATGGCCACGTGACCTGCACCTGCCAGGGGTTGCACAGGCACTACCAGGCAGAGGTCCAGATTGGGTACTGTCTGATGACATGTCCACTAGAACCGTGTCCCTGTTGGGACCATCCAGGACCGCATGCACATGGCCTGCTGTGTCCTGGTGTGAACAGTACAGCACCAGCTGCACTGCTACTGCCACTATGGGAGCGGGCATGTGAAGTAGCATGTTCATACAGTCCTTCAACAGGTGATGTAGCTGGCCTATATCCACGTGCCCGATGCCTCACTCCCACCAGATGTTCCAGCACAGACATTCTACGCTCGAGGATTGACATGCCACAGTCAAGGACTCCCACCATGTCACCCAATCGTCTATCCAAGACATCTGCAAGATGATGGTGAGCATTTGCAATTGCCTAGATGTTGTCAGTTAAAGAATGGACAGCAGCCCTCTGAAGCCTCAGACCTTCTCTGTTGTGCCATTCAGCACATGTCTGTGCCTCCATTATAGCCTGAAACATGCATCTGGTGACACCAGCTGATGTGCTTTGTCTTGCAGGGGCATGTTGGCCACTGATCCTCTTGCGAGCAGCACTGGGCACATGTCTGTATGGGACATCACCAGTCAGTTGGCTGGGATCATAGTGTACAGGCACACCTTCCATAGTCTCCACACTTCCCTGTTCCATGCGACCATCTGCTAAATGACCTTCCTCTTTGGCCACTGGTGATGGGGTATGTGTAGGCAGGACAACTGTCTGCAAGGATGAGGGGGATACAGGTGGAATGGCAACCAATGGTACAGATTCAGCCCCTGACAACCCTGCTTGTGCCTCAATCATACTTTCATCATCACTGCTAGAATCTGTGGGGACACTAACATTAGGTGGACCGCAGGAGGGCAACGCACTTACATTAACACCTGTGGGGCAGACAAGAACTGTACATTACAAGTTATACAGCACAGCACACACACAGGCACACACAGACAGACAAACAGACAGACAGACACACACACACACACACAAACACAGACACACACACAGACACACACAGACAGACAGACAAACAGACAGACCACACACACACAAACAGACAGGCACACACACACAGGCAGACAGACACACACACAGACACAGACACAAACACACACAGACACACACACGCAGACAGACAGACACAGACAGACACACACACACACGCACACACACACACGCACACACACACACACACACACACACACACACAGACACATGCTATGGCACCCAAAGGCATGCAACATGCATGTGTTATGGCAGATGGCATTCAGCTTAGACAATTATAGTGGTAGTTATCATGCATCCCTGAGTTGCACACAACAGCATGCATGTGTTATAGCAGAAAGCATGCACCTTATACATTTATAGTAGTAGTTAGCATACATCCCTGTGTTGCACCATTTGTGTTAGTAGCTTATGCCCCATACCTGCAACACAATGCATGCACTATGCACCACACTGCCATGTTTTGTGCAACAACCCCACATGTTAACAGACCTTCGCTGACATTTGTACATCTGCCACTGATGCTTTGTGTTGGCCACTGCCCCTATGTATGTGGAGGACATGTGCAGAAGGGTATGTGGAGTCAATACTACGTTTGTCTGGGCCCTAGCTTGCATATCTCCTCCAAAGCAGTGCATGTCTGTTCAACATTATTCTGCCTACCCCTGAGCTGAGTCTACAGACAATGTGCATGTTGCTGTACACATGTTTGACATGGCTGTCCCACTTGGCAATGGTGCCACAGACCAGCACAGGTTAACAGTACACCAGCCTGATGTGTGGTATATGACCTTGCCAATCACATGTAGTATGACTTCTGCTGACATGTTGAATGACATGCATACATGTGTAACACAATGGTGTACTTTCAAATATACAGTAAGTTAATGGTGTCCCAATGCAGGGACCTTTAGCTGACGCAATGTTGTCAGTCCACCCTACAAATATGATGTGCATAGCCATTGCAGGGCATCATGTGGCTTCACTATTGCTATACAGTGTGAATTACAGACACAGTTCATAGCCATTACTGTGTTCAGATACAATACATATCTAATGTGGAATGTGACCCATGTCACTGAGGTGTATACACACTGAACCCATATGTGGAATGTGTGACACAGGTCACTGTAGGGTATACAGATGACACCCCTGCACATCTGCAACCATATTACCGATGCCTGGCAACATTGCCCAGACATGGCTAACTTAGCAGTACTCCATGTCCCACATGCCATCTGTGTACTTCACACACATGAGAAACAAGCATGTCAGTGATGTCTGACACCAGCAAGGTGAATGAACTGTATCTGTGGCCTGCTGTGGATGTATGTGTATGTTGTGCAACACATGTATGCATTTGGATACTGTATAGGTGAATGCTTTTATGTCGTGACCAACTCAAGATGTTCAAGACATGCTATGTGGTGGTTTTGATGTCATGCCTACACAAGCTGTGCACAGGCCTGTATGATGTTTAGTGTTTCACATCTGCAGTATCACTTTTACACAAAGGCCATAGTTGTATTGTGTTGAGCCAATGTACAACAGGGTGTACACACATGTACATCACTTCTATTGTGTGTGTTGCTTCATGTCTCTGGCTATCCTCCATGGTGTTGTGTACACATGTTTTGTCCAATGGTTGTGATGGGCATCTATGTCACATGTCAATGTTATCCCATATGACATACACCCATAGATGTCATATGCTCCACTGAGGACAGGGTTATGCAGACAAAGGATGGTATGTTTGGGATGTGAGATGTCATGTTTTGCAGGATAGTTGAGCCGTGTTGCAGTCAGCCCACTACATGTCATGGACATGTCAGATAGCATATGACATTGTGTGACATTCATAGCACGGGTATAATCCACAAGGGTGAATCCTGTGGGCTGGTCATACTCCAGCTCTAACACATTTAGAGTGTGTGTACTGTATGTATTCCCCACATGTGTAATGCTGATTTGTAGTACCTGTCCCTATAGTAAACCACACCTCCACCATTGTATTCACAGCTGTCCACACATCTGGAAATGACAGTGTGTAAGGTTTAGTGTAGGTGTTTCATATAGTCTTCAATCATTCCACATGGGTAACCACTGTGATGCATTGCAGGTCTGACCAGTGTATATTAACAGGACCTCCATACATTATGTGTAGGTGTGTTAAATGGCCACATGGCACATAGCATACAATTAATATGATCTGTGCCTTATCAAGCCTAGTAAATAATCACACCTGCAACAGGCTGGTGTCACTGTGAAACAACAGAGGTACCTAAATAGGAGTGTTGCAGCAGTAAGATCATTATCCACATTTGTGTGATAGCTGCAGGGTGCAATGTCCATGTTAGCACATAAGCCAGTACAATAGACTATACTATGGAGTATGCACATCTGTGCATACATAGAGTAGCAGACTATAGTATGTGGCATGTGTGCATACATGCCTTGCATATGATGTTACATTACATGTTGTACAGTAACACATGTAACTATATGAAATATAGGTGTGTTATATGTGCAGTAGTGACTTACCAGTGACTTACCAGGCAACTCCAGGCTCGGTGGTTGAGAGACACCCACCTCCACAATACCAGCTAAAGCTTGTGGATGGAGGTCTGCAGGTATCCCCAGGTTGGCCAGTAGCTCCTTGGTACATGTGAATGGGGGCTGGGTGAGTACCCCCCCCACCTGTTGCACCTTGTTTCCTGGTGGTTGCATTAGCATGCTGTTTCGCCCATCTTATGAGGTCTGTGCAGTGTCGGCACACCTGCTGGTAGGCGCTATTGTTGCCACCAACATAATTTACCCTCCTGCGGAGTTACTCCCACTGGGCATCCAGCTGCTGTGCATCCTGTGGTACATGGCTGAAGAGTATTACATGGTTGTCGAGGAGGTATGGGATGAGGACCTCATCCTCCAAGCAGGTGTATGGTGGCAGCCTGGCATGCAGCATACCTGGAAGACATAATGATGGAGACAGGTCACAGTAACTCACAGAGAAGTACAGAAGTACAGCTGAACATACATGTGTATCACATTTATTAAGATAACAAATATGTCTTTGCAAATTTACATGACACTAACACCACTGACATGTTTAACTCACACACATTTGACACTTACTGGTGATTTCATGTTATCACCATATATGTGTGTGTCAAGTGATGACATTGCTCATACTTCATGTGGATGTCTTGATGTGGGCATATCTGTTTGCCTGTACTGGTGTCTTTACCTATCAGCACATGCCTGGATGTGTTCACATTAATGCAAGAGACCTTAATGCTGTGTATATGTCACATATATAGTCATACACAGCCTTAAGGGACATGACATGTGACCCTGCAGACTTGCTCACAGAAAGTTTTACATGTATGTGTTTTGCCATATACATCTACATGGCACTGTACAGCTATTTAGCATCCTGCCATGTATTACCCATGTTGCACATGTGAAACACATGGGACAATGGCTAGCCTGATGTTATTTGCAGGGTTGGATATCAACTATAGCATGTATGGTCATAGTGAACTAGTAGGTTATATGCCCTGGGCCATTTATGAGCATAGGCTGAAAGGTTACCTAACTGTAGCCAACAGACAGGTAGGTTTCAGTGGCCAGTTCAAGCAGTGCCACAGAACTGATCCACAGGGTTACTGATATATTTGCCATGCTGTCCTCACTCCATGTCACAAAGAGGGGCAATGTGCAGCTTCACTGGACAGGGATGCATAGTATGACAGGAGTATGTAAACTGTATGGGACAGAGATCTGTCAGGCATGTTGTGATCCTTGTACTAGAAAGGTGGATGTCCATGAAGTATGTGTTAATTTGAAATCAGAATGTGTAAGTGTAGCATGTCCAACATCTCTGGATTGGACATGGATTTATTCAGGGTAGGCATCATGCTACATAGTGGAGCTAGGGATTGGGAAGGCCAGTGTAGGCCATCTGAACATGGCCAATAACCCTTAAAGGAGATATGTGATCTATTATGGGTCACTTGAGTGTTCAGTATGGCTAAACAATGATCTCTATATTCATGGATGGCACCCTGTTATGATTAGGGGTGCCACATATGACCACCTGTCTGGTGTGTTGAAGTAACTATCAAAGGAAAGACTACTGTCCAGCTGCATCCCATACACACACAGTTTCCATTATGTTGACCGCTGCTGCCTAGGTGGTAGTTCATGGGTACATGGTTTTTAACATAGGGGATGACAATGCAATACTTAGCTGTCAGAGTGTGGCCATACGTCACACACCACACATCGACCCACAAAGGCCCTTCTGTATGTTGAACGCAGCACACATTGAGCCAACTATTGCTCCTAGTTCATAGTCATTTGCAAACATCAACAGGCAGATGCCTTCTGTGTTAGTCTGTGTGGTATAGATAACAATGAGGGGGAGTACCAGGAATTAACCCTGTATTACTGTAGCTGGCACTGGTTTGATGTGCATGTATTAGTCAGACACCTTCTGTAGTGTTGGTTCTGCCAACAGTCCAGTTGCCAACCACTCCTGTGACATAGGAATATATGCCTAGTATACTGAGTGTAGCTGGAACACAGTATGGGTGATGGTGTCCTAAGACCTGGCAAGGTCTTGATATGCTGTGTGAATTAACCTTACTGTCATCTACATCTGTACTGACTGCATCAAATAAGTTGATCACAGTGCATGGCCTTATAGACCAGACTCAGCAGAGTAGTAGTGCAAAAATTTCCCATTATCGGTGGTGTCTTGCTCTTTGTGGGGTGTGATAACTGTTGCTGTGCACCATTCAGTGTATACACAGCCTGACATGGAGCTATGATTGAACATGATGTGTATGTGGAGAGCAAATTGTTCTGACATTTCTGTAGAATACACCCTGGGATGTTGAAAGGTCCCATGAAAGCTGTATGTATGGCTTTAGAGAGGCAGATTGTACCTGTATAGATTTTATTACAGGGGCTCTGTAGTGCACATGGATATATAATTATGTGTACCTGTTGGGGGGGTGGGAGTGGGTTTAAGTTCTCCAAGACCCTATCTGGATGAACAGGTGCTATTTCTGTATTTGCAATGCTTCCCATGCCATAGTGCTGTGAAACACGGCAGGACTTGTTGTTGCCATTATGATTCATGACACAGCTATAGAATGCTCTGTGGTTGGCCTCATAATATTTGGCTGATTAGTTTCACAGTAGCTTTGTGTGGTTTTATATGGTGTATTTGCATCTTACTGAGGCTGACCAGGGATCACCAACAATCATGTGTGTTCACTCTTGCAACAGTTACTACCTTCTGTGGTACACTTTAAGGCAGGGTAACACCAGTTTGTCTTCTTGTTGTTGTTTGGTTGAATCTTGGTTCTGTTTCAGTGGCACAATCATTGCACTTATGTGAGTGCTTAAAGTTCATTTGTATATGATTCAACATTTGCACTTGCATTGTCCATCTGCATGGGTGCCATGACAGTCACCACTTCGCTCTTACGAAGCATAACATTGGTTTTGGAGACTGACTATGTGTAGCATATTGTTAGCCCTGTTTGTGTGACTATGGTGATCCAGGTCATTGGTGTTGATTAAATCCAACATGCATTGAGCGCAGGTGTTGGTACAAGAGGGGTCTTCCCAGTTCATAATGGAATAGTTGAGAGTAGCCATTATTATGGTTTTCTGTCTCAAACCTAATATTCCCCATTACAGCACAATATGACAGTTGGGAATTCTGAGGCATGGTGGATGATCTGTTGCAAGGTGCAATTTGGATTCCACTTTGGCACAAAGGTAGTTGCTCAGCATAATGCATCTGAAGTTATGCAAGTGCAACTATCGTCAGGTGTACATATCCTTCAGGAATATGGATACACCTGCGGCCTGTGTGTTCCAATAAAGGATAATGGGCAAGAGGTGAGGTATGTGTTATAACATGGTCCTCCAGGTTTGCTCTCCGGAATGTTGAACCATATCTCAGTCACTGCACAGATATGTTCTTCATGTTAAGGATTGACATAAGTGAGTCCATATTGAGTTTCTGAAATGTAACATTGAGTAGTGAGACCCACAGTTTATTGCCTGGCTGTCCCTGTTACAGCAGTGGACTTCCACTTGAACTTTGCAAGATGAAGGCACTATAGGGCAAGCTTGAGCCCTAACCAGTATCCAGATTCCCAGGGGTGACAGGTGCAGGCCCTGTCTGGCAAAGCATCATGGTCTGTAAGCCATGTTATCCCAGGCAGAGAGATACTGGATACCCTTTGCATTGCACCAGTACATTAGACAACTGTGGAATACAGTCCTTTTGTCCCCGTTCTGCAGTATCATTCTGGACAATGACAGAATGCTACCCAGGCCTTGGGACATACCTGCATGGGCTACAAGACCTGACAATTCCTACATGTGTGTTTCCATGCAGTCCAGGCTACTGCATCACAGGTCCTGCACAACAACATGGAATATGCCAGGGCCATGGGTATAGTTCAAAAGGTGGTCTGAGTGTATGGGTATGTGGCTAATCATGGCAGACAGGCAGCTGTCAGTATGTTTGCCCTTGTATAGCTTGGTGTGTAACATAGTGCTAGAGTTTGCAGTCACAAATGAGTACTGCTGGGCATGTTTCCGGCCACATGTTCTAAGGTGTGGCACAATTATGCAAACTATGTCATACAGTTTGTGTATTTTGTTGTCTGTCTATTCCAGCTTGGGAGGTCACTTGCTTGGCCAGATACTTAGAAGCCTCTGCGAATGTGTGTGATTTCTGGTAGTATGCGTGGGTGTCCTTACTGTGTTCTGGTAAGGGTATGTGTTGGTTGTGATGATGAGATGCATGTGTTAACCTACACCTCATGACTATCCAGTCCAGCATGGCTGTAGACTGGACTGCCTTCCAGCTTACCCCTGTAGCTGCATCCCAGACAATATATGGGGTGTGGTGTTAGGTGGGTCTGGAAGTGTACATGGCATAGAGACTACATTCCCCCAGGATGGCCACATACACAAAGCTGACATTAGTAAACACCAGTAGCTGACTAGTGGACATGCCTGTATGAGCATTCAGTACAAGTACCAAGTACTGTATTTAGTGTACTTATTGTTTATGAAAATGGTTTAGACAGTGATGCTCACAAGTAATTACTTGTGTTATGGACGTGACAACACTGGCTATTACAGAAACATAGTAGCTACCTTTAGCAGCAATCCTCCTCTGAGGAGCACATGACATCCTGATAGTTGATTACAGATGATGCCAGTGAATACATGTTTGTTTCCTTTTCTGGGTATATACTCAAATATCCACCAGAACCATGAGCTCTGTTGGGCACATACACCCACTCCCCAAACAGAGTCATGTATCACTAGACTCTGCTGCCACTATCAACATGATCAGGATATAATCCGATAATGTAAGCCATCAACTATGAAGCAGCTATTATACATGGGCAGCTGTCTCCTACATCTTACACTCCTAATGCAGATGTTACAAGTTAAAGATGATATGCAACCTGCTTCATTACCAGTACTGTGCACTACCTTACATACAGTATTTGCAAGAGGCTGTTAGGTTGACAATGAGAGGTTAGGCTACACAAACTTGAAAGTTCAACCAGTGTGTGTCTACTCTCACTATCCACTCTATGTAGGTGTGCACATAACCATTTGACCCAGCCCTGTAACAAGGGTTGCTACACATTTGCATAACATGTACACATGCACAGCTGTTATTGCTTGCAAACGATACTAGATACATGTGTTATGTGCATGGATAGTTACCTAGCTCTTCCAATTATCTTTACTATCATGCTGCTAAACTGTCAGATGAATACAAGTCATATGTAACCTGTTATTGAGTATTGTAATTGCCAATAGACATAACTAATGTTTGCATAACATAACAGAAATGCTATGCAAAATGAAATACAGATCTGCCTAAAATACTGCACATTACATAGTTATTGGTACAATATCCCACAATGCAAACTATATTTGCACAGTAAGCCCACCTTTGACATGTTCATCTTACTTATACACCCATACATATGTCTACTGTTACAATATATTGACATATACTATCCCCTGTTATAGCACATACTTGTTGGACCAACCCTGACATTGACAGTGGCTGGAAGAGAATTGGTGAGTTCCAAGCACATATATATCACCCCTTGTGGTGTATGAGGAGTTTGCCTTGTGACCTACAGCAGTATACACATAGAATACTACAAGCATTACTACTGCTCAACAATATATCGTTACAAGATAGCTATTTACACTATATGCATTGATTACACTGTAATTCTTACAGAACAGGTACTACATACACAGACATACTAAATGTTATACATAACTTCTTAGTAATTGGTGGTGTTATTGACAGGTATATTACTCGTTTTCGGTTTGTGTTTCAGTATTTTGTACTGTTCTACAGGTAGATACAGATGGTTTGAATGTGTGACAAGGCTTCAATTTATAGTTACAGATCAGTAACATGCGCTATCCTGATAACCACTCGTAAGTAGTTAATTACATGCACATCAGCTGTGCAGCTACTGCCTTAGCCAATACCATGACAACAGTGGAGTATAATTGAGTACTCCACTTGGGCATTGTCCCATTGCCTTACTTGTGAGGAAGACAGCCTGGAAGTGTTGTTTGAAATCGATTGCAACAGCTGTATGGAGACAAACACTAATATATTGTGTGTAATGCCGAGAGGATTTGGTCTAAATGTGAGTACTGCTGTTATATTTCTGAACATTGCTACTTGTGCAGGGTTTGTCTGTACCTAATACTTCAGCATATGTTTCAGTCTGGCCAGGATGTTTGACCAGATCAAGGCTGCATGGCTATGCATATAATGTTAGGGGTTTACAGTGTGCTTACCAGCCATCTTTAGTTTGGTGTTAATGTGTATCATACTGTGCTGATAATCAGTACTCAGTAACACTTCTGTTGTAATTACTTTTCAACCCTCTGAAACGGGAATAATTCAAACAAACCCTGTAACATCAGCAGCTGTTCCATTGTATAACAGCAACTATTTCACATAGGGCCATGTTAGTGTGTCTGTGTCCAGGTATGTTAAGGTTTCAGCAGATGTCATACAGTGGGTGAATAATTGGTTGTGGTATGACAGTATGTATTGTAGTAATTAGTTTGGGTGTGGGGGAGATGTTGGTGGGTGTGCATAGCAGATGTAGGTGTTGGAACCGCTTTTATACATATTCTATATGTGTGTGGGGGTTCTTTCCCTATGTAAACACCTATCCCTTATTGGACTAATACTATGGTAATTGCAGGCTAATTCATTAAGGCACTGGTAAATGCTTCCTGTATAGCATTCAGGTACTGTTAGTCCTTGAATCCTTTTGGCAATACATCGGAACGTAATAAAGTTTTGCTAAATGAAAGCTGTCTGTGTATTTCTGTCATGGATATTTGCAGTCATTGTAGTTGTGTTGGTGACTGTGTCCATAGAACATATTTGTAATAGTGTATTGGCATATACTCTTCATCTGTTATGTTCATATTGTTTGGGGGGGGCAGAATGTGTGATTGCTATGGTCCATGTTATACTCAGATATGAACACTTCAGATGCTGTATACACACATGTATGTATGTATGTATGTGTGTGTATATATATATATATATATATATATATATATATATATATATGTATATGTATATAGATAGAGATATATAATATATATTATTGCATACATTTATCTGTACCTCCATAGATGTGTAGATGTTTTAACCTATCTATATATCTACATATATATGTATATCTCTATATATCGGCATGTCTCTCTCTCTCTCTCTCTCTATATATATATATATATATATATATATATATATAGAGAAAGAGAGAGAGAGAGCATACACCTTTCATTGAGTACATGGCGGTTTGTCCTATTTCCACACAATCCTCCCTTTTGTATTTTAACCTGTCTAAATACAGAACTGGCATAGGTGCATTTCAGGTAGCTTAATGGTAGGTTACTATGAGGATAGTGTACATGGCTGTGGCTTCTAATCCTGGAAGGGGTTATTATTTTACCTCTCAGAGTAGGCACTGGTAGGGAAAATGTGAATAACGCACATTTAAGTGGTTGTAAGCAGGTTTGCCCCTTGACTGCGACATTAAGCAAAGGTTAAACTTGTGAAGCGTTTATCCATTTAACCGTATTTAAGTGCCACTTACCATCATGCAAACCCATGCAGACCTGCTTACAACTGCTTAAAAGTGCTTTAATCCACCTGCATCCAACAGCCCTTATTCTGGCCCTCAAAATAAATTAACAGCCCGTGAACCCGGGACCATGAACACCACAGTCACAGACTTTACCACTAAGGCATCTGAGATATGTGCAAATGTTATGCTGTTTAGAATATATGTTTTACTACAGGCATTCCTCACTACTGAAAGCAAATGTGACAGTTGGTGTACATATGCATGATACATGTTAATGTTCATATGTTTGTGGAATTAGGTGTTGCAAAGCGAAATGACAGGGTGTATTATGGATGAGAATGGTTCTTGTTTTGTTTCTTTTTTATATTGTCCCCATACTCCATGTATACCCCTCCAGTTCACTTATTGAACATCCAACCCAGGCTCTCCTTGATGCATGATTTCATTACCCATCATTCCTCCCCCACCACAATCTCCACATACACAACAACCATCCTGTCTATGGTGAATTAGGTTAATATTAATAGTTATAATACCGGATCTGCATGTGTTTTGTGTACACTTCAATTCCTTTAGATTGCTTCTGTGTCACGCAGTGTGTTCATAGATGTTTATATATATATGGCTATAAATGTAACTGTATATATATATATATATATATATATATATATATATATATATATATATATATATATATATATATATATATTTATATCTATGTGCAGACATCACTGATGTATATATATATATATATATATATATATATATATATATATATATATATATATATATATAGTATTAATTTGTAACAGTTATTTATATGTAGACTTGTATATGTTGATTCACAAACTACAGTACATTACAATGTACTGTACACATGTACACAAAGTGACTGTCCCATTTGTGGTCAGTACTGTGGAATGCCTATAGTATAAGGTGTAGTCTAAAGAACATGAAACATGTATACAGCTCAGATGGCTTAGTGGTAAGTCCTATGACTTTAGTGTGCATGGTCCAGGGTTCAACACCTGTGATGCTTTAAAAATGATTTTTACTCCAGAATAAGGCACATTTAAGCAGTTGTAAGCATGTTTAAAAGTGTTTGTGTGACATTAAAGCAGCAAATAGTTAAACAAACTTTAAAACGTATGACCTGTGCACGCAAACACAGCCACATCTGCTAACTACTCAGGATATATACATTTCAGTGAAGTAACATCTCACTATGTACTTACATAACATTACATTCTCTGTTGACTTTAATCTCCAGCACATGTGGGTTTATATGGGTGTTTCAAATGTTTATTGTACTGACGACTACTACCTATATATGCAAGCTGTGGTTAAGGTATATTTCCTTACATGATGAACATCCTTGACTTGATTGGGATTTGAAACTCAAATGCACAAATACTATGCAAATGCTGTAACCATTACACTACTGACATTAACGTTGCTTCCGCCTATTTCCTATTTAGATGCTTTCTATGTGTAAGCTAGGCTAAGCAAAGGGCAGAGGCGCCCAAACCCATTGAGCTTCATTTACTCTTGAAATAAAAAACATATAACAAATGAAATGAGATACTATAAATTACATTCCTAACTACATTAGGCATAACCCCTCACTGACACACTTCAAGGGAAACCTTGATGTGTGAATGAGTAACAGAATATACACCCCTGGGATCATGTGTCCCAGAACCATACAGCCAGGGGTTGGGGGAGCCCCTCCCATTTTATAGCTGCATGACCTGTTGGGGAAATTGAACGGTGTTGATTTTTCATGTTAACATGCCCTCTTTAGATCACTAAGTGCCCCTATCACCCTCCACCACCCCAGTCTTCAACAGCTTCCGTCAACTCTGCCTGGAATCACTTTAATGGCTATGCTTGACAGAGGCTCAGTTACTTCATCAGTGGTGCAGAGGGAGCCAACACACTGTAGCTATGCTTCTAATTGCCCTTGGGCAGATAGCCTACTACCTATCTGTGAACCTCTAAAGTGCAGGCCATCACAGCCATAATATGTGAATAAAAAGAGCTTTCAGATCACAATATACAGTGAAATATCACCATGTAGTCAGAAAACAGTTAAGTACAGCAAGAACATACAGAACACTGATACTTAATCACTCCAAAAGCCTATCTTGGATGCTAGAAGACTTGTATAAGTTTAAGGCTTTCTATTGCTTACCAGTAGGTTACCTACAGGAAAGATGAGAAACAAGCACAGATGGGAAACATGCATGCAACACTACCATACCTGCTTATGTGTCAGCCTTAGGCTTTGGAATACTGGCCAAGGCTATTTGCTCCCCCATACTGCCTTTTTTAGGGAAGTCTCAAAGGTGAATCCCACCTCCATAAACAGCACAATAACAGAATCAATGAGTGTTATGCTACTCAACACCAGGGGTTGTGATCACAACATGTACGCATTCACAGCACTCCTCAGTATGGACAACGTCAACATCTGTGCAGTAACTGAGACCTGTTTTAAGGCTCCTGAGAGCACACCAGCACTACCAGACTACAACCCATACCACACATTTTGGACACAGAACATGGACTGACACAGACATGGAGGGGGTGTATCCTTATTTATCAGGGATAGCTACACCTCCAGGTTAGTGGGGCAGCATGATACCTCTGAGATCATCTATGTGCAGCTAACATCAGACACAACTGCAATGCAAACTGTGGCCTGCTACAGATCACCCTCCATGACCCAGGACCACCACTTCTCCTACCTGGAGACAGTGGAAAACATGACAGTCCTACCGTACACCCTGATACTGGTCGATGTCAACTACCCTACCATTAAATGGGAAACTTACCCAAGTACTCACTTCCAGGCCCAGTGCTTCCTGGAACGTATCACCTCATATGCTCTGTATCAGATGGTAAACTCCCTAACGAGGGGTGGAAATATACTAGAAGTGGTAATCACCAACATGGGTGACAGGTGCACCACAGCAGAGGTAAACTGGTCACTGGTTAGATCTGACCATGAACTATTCACTGTTTCCACACCCAACAATCTCCCCCACCCACGGAAACCACAGTGTATAGCTTTCCTACAGCTAAATTCACACTCCTAGAGATGGGGGGGGGGGTTCGCAGCCCCGATGCTAAGAGAAAACACTGCTCAAGATACAGATTTACAAATGCACTCTATAAGCACCTACAAGGATGTATGGATCATGCCATCACTGGTAAACCAAGACTCACTCCTCCTAGACAAGGACACAAGTCTGGTGGACCCCTGCAATAAACAGGTTATACAAAAGAAGTAGGACAGTAGTCCAGAAAAAGAGCAAATCCCAAGAAGGGCAAACATCCGTGACCAGTATTAGTAAGGAACGTAGGTCCTTCAAGAAATCATCCAAGGCTAACATCAACAGGAAACTAGGCGAGGATTCGAAAGATAATCACAAAGCCTTCTTTGGCTATGTCAAAGATCTAAGTGGTAACACACAGATTTGCACTGTCCTGGTGCAATATAGCACAAAATATATTGACCCTATTGATATCGCCAACATCCTTGCAGATAGTTTCAGTGCAAACTTCAACCCCTAAAGAGCCCACAACAATACCAGTACAGTATCCCAGACATCAGAGACACACAGGTGGAAATGGCCTTCTCTAACAGCAATACACAGTGTCAATGGAGGCAGATGGTGTCCCAGACATCATCTTTCAAACACTATAAGACAAACTGACCCCCACCTAATTAAGCTTTTCAACCTCAGCCTCTCCACAGGCTACATGTCCATACAATGGCACATGGCAACAGTTATTCCACTCCACCAAGGTGAAAACACAACTGACCATGGTAACTATCAACCCATAAACCTGACTAGCCTAGTCTGAAAAGTATGATGCACCTGATCATATGTCCTGTTGTGCCCCCTCCAATGCTTTGGCATCATTCACTATCTGGTTCCAAATCTGCATTCTTCCAGACATATGCCCATGTCATCTCTCACGCAAAAAGGCACCATATTAACAAAAGGCTTGAACAAATACATAATTCTCAGAGTCAGTAAAGGGGGATTTATGGGAATTGGGATGCTTTGGTGCAATAGTCCTATGTGACATAAAACACAAAAGAAGGATACTACACATAAATAAAAGTCCTGCTTAGATATAACACACATTATTAGTTTTTCAATATCACTTACTGCATAAACACAAAACTTTGGATATTAAAATATAAATAAGGGCCAAGTGATTGTAATGGGTCTATATTATGTGATTGAAGAGTCTACTCTTCTAATACATAATAATCAACAAATACACAATGGGCGCTGTAAACTGAGAATGGCCACATCTGTGAATCTTTTCTTCGGGAAATAAATTCAGTTGGCCGTTATTGGGAATTGCCCTTTTCTTCAATGTGGAGTGATCTTGGAGTTAGTATATTTAGTTAGGGGGGTATGGGAGGTGAAGCCCCCCTCTTCATTAGTGTTTTAATTTTTTTTTTTTTTTTTTTACGGTCACATGAATTTTTTCTCAAGGAAAAAATTTGCAGACATGGCCATTTGCGGTTTACAGCATTTGCTGTGTATTTGTTGATTATTATGTGTTCGAAGAGTAGACTCTTTGATCACATAACATGGACCTGATTGTAACATATCACAGTCACACATAAACAAAGGTTTCATCCAAATCAAGGACTAATAACAGCAAAGCAAACCTCTGTAAAACATTTTTTGATTGTGGCAACACAGAAATGGTACTTGACTCCCCCATCCCCAAAACAACAGGTAAATGACATTTTGTACCAAACAAGGAATAACACATCAGTCAATTGTTATAAGGGCTTTCAAACTGTTACAAAAATGTGTACACACTTACCACAGAAAAGTAATTTTTATGCAGTTGCCATTCCCCTCATCCTGTGCCAAGCACTTCACTAGAGGTGTCTATGGGCCATCCTAGACGGCTAACATCCTTGTCTCATCGACAATGTAGGCCATTTATGTTTCACTGAAATAACATAGAAGAGTGTAAAGAGAAAGAGTTTTAACATTAACACTTGTGATGAAAGATTATACGGCTGTGTATCCCAGAAAATAAAATGCCCTGACAAAAATGCCTATGGCATTTCGAATCCGCTTCAGTCGAGCATTTAAAATGTCAACCCAAAATGCATACATATATAGATAGATAAATGTTTCCTAATTACATGTTAGCAAATCCAGTGGGTAACTGAAAAATGCAATCATACCTTATCAAGATCAGTAGTCTTCTATGCAGATAAATCCAAAGTGATACCAGTCTTCTTCTGTGTTATCCACATACACAAGTCTCCTCACCTTCAGGTTCCCCAGCTACACGGTTACCTTTTTATAGTATAGATTTAGGCCTGTAAGCTGGGTGAAAATGGAAATGATGTGTGAACTCATTAGAATTGCTGAATACCAAACTTTTGGCTCCATGTTCCAGATGTAAACATAGTGCCGACACTCCTTCAGTATTTGTTGCTAATGGATTGCAACTGTACATGATTAGTAGTAGGGAGAAGGAAAACAGAGCAGCAATTCACATTCCCTTACCTGCAGTGGGTGCATCACCTGTGTTATACACACAAAGCATAGAAGTAATTCTATCAAGGTTGTAAATGTAAGTAAGCAGCACACATTTTTCAATTTTGGTTCAGTAATATCCAAACTCCCCTGCCTTTGTTGAAACCTGTATATTGTTGCCAGTTAATATTCTCCTACAATAAGACAACTATGCAAAATGCCTTACAGACTGCATGTTTCAGATTACTGCTCAGATAAGAGAAGAATGAACACCATTCAAAGATAAGACAGAGCTGCAGTGCTGCAAATAATAAATATAAATGGGTGAATGATCACTCATAGCACTAAATCTGAAATTAACACATGTTCAGATAACTTAGAGTGTACAAGTGTAATATGTCTTGTTAATACTGTGAATTATTTGCGACTTACGTATGCACAATGATTTTCATTTTGGCTACAAAGCTGTTTCTGTGGCTAGGAGTGATACGACACCCTTACTGTGTTTTGTAGGTTCACTGGTGTGACAGCTAAAATCCAGACTCATGTAAAAATATTTAATGTGTACTAGTATTTATTTTGTAATGCTGTTTATTTTTTTTTATTGTTTTTTTAATATTACTATTTGTGAGGTGAGTAGCTTAACACAAACATGCGAACATGGATGAATACAATAAATTTCATATAATGTACTTCTGTTATAAAAACTACATAAACTATACTTGTGAATCATGTGGGTGTGTGTAGCAAATCTGCTAAACATGGTGAAGCACAAACTATATGCAATCTGTAGATCACAGTTCAAGTACCACCTTTGTCTTTTAAGGATAAAACATAAGAAACACACTGCTCAAAATGATAAAACAAGGTGAGCTTTGCCTGTCACATTTACACATTGCTTCACTTCATGCAAACCTAGCCTAATGGCCCACACATGAACCAGATCACCTGTAGACAGGCAGCAGACAGTACACATTTCCATAATGGGTACATTCTTGCATTTTTTATTGCCATCATGCAGACCCCCTAAGTAGACCTGCACAGCAATTAGCAACGTCCCCTAACACCTGCAGGTCTAGAACACCTGTAGATAGGATGCAGACTGTAGACAATTTAAAAATGGATACATTGTATCCTCTATGGTTTGTTGCCGCACAAACCTCATAAGTGGTGTTACAAGGCAGTTAACACATATACTTAATAATGAATATGAAAATATACAGCTGTTTTTTGCCTGTTCTTGTGGCAACAAGTGTAAATTTAGGGCTGCAATAGACGTTAGCCTGGGTTTTAATCCAACAAAGTCCAAAGTTTTATTCTTGTTGTTCCAGTTTACTTTATATTAAAATTAACATGAAAATAATTAAACATAGAAATAACTGTCTATGGCAGGTGTATTGAGCACACACAGGATATCAGATATATATTAAAGGAAAACTCCACCCTCGAATGAAAAAAATCAGTTTTTTTCACTCTGTCTTTGTTTCCTGACTTATTTTAATACCTCAAAATCACTCTAAGTGCTTTATTTGTAATTTTAGCCTGTTTTCCACAACATGGCTACCAATGAGGCTTGATGTATCAATGTGATCTTGTTCTCCCTCAATCCCTTCTTGTTCCCATAATGCTTTGTATGACTCATGCCATACATAAGGAAGTAACTGTTTATTCCCATGCCATTGACATACAATGGAATTTATGTGAGTCATTGTTATCTTCTTTAGCTTCTGTAAAAGGACTGCTTCTTTTCTGTCTCCAATCACCCTCATTTATGTTTGGCTCAGACTTTGTTTTATACTATACTTAGAAGTTATCCAGCTACAGCCAGAAAAGTAGCTAAATTGCAGGGTTTTCTTTTGTAGTTCAAGAGGAATTGGAAGTCCCCTCCCCTCACACTACTGCAGAGGTGTTAAAACTGTCACGGCACTGAGACATCCTTGTAAAATCAATTCCTCTTGGACTAAAAAAGAAAACCATGAGCAAAGGACTGTAATTTAGTTGCTTTTCTGGCTGTAGTTAGATAACTTCTAAGTATAGTGTAAAACAAGGTCTGAGCTAAACATAAATGAGTCTGGCTAAGGCTGTCTCTAGTGTGACTGCATTCCATACACTGGAGAATAGTGCAGACACTATTTTAATGACCTCAAAAGGCACAAGTAGGATACACTCAACCAGTGTCTGGTTAAGTTTAGGACTGCTGTCATTCCGCAGTTGTGTATGCATACAGATAAAGAGAATTTAAACTAGATAGCTACATATAGGCAAGACTGGTATGCATAATGCTACTCTTGTTCTCTTCTTTTTATTCCACAGCCAATCAGAATATGATGGTGAATATGGAGGGTGATGATGAGCATTTGGAAAGACTGAGGGAGGCAAGGGGCATATATGCAGCACAACATAGCTATTATTTTATCTAAAGTGTTACTCTTCTATACAGTAGTAGAAAAGTAAGCATGCATATCCTAACTGTAAAGTCAAGCATGCATGATTCAGTCTGTAGCATAAGCCAACTGTAGGAGTCAATTCTAATACTATAGTCAGATGTTGTTGGTTCGTCTACTACAAGTAGCAGATACAGTAGATATAAAATGTTTACACACTCCAGTTAAAATGCCAGGTTTCTGTGATATAAAAAAATGAGACCACAATAAATCATCTCAACTTTTTCCCACCATTAATGTGGCCTATAACCTCTGCAATTTAATTTAGAAATAAACAAATCTGTTAGGGGAAAAATATAAAAAATAAAAAAATGTACAATAAGCTGGTTGCATAAGTGTGCACACCCTTAAACTAATACTTTGTTGAAGCACCTTTTGATTTAATTACAGCATTTAGTCTTCTTGGCTAGGAATCTATCAGCATGGCACATCTTCACTTGGTGATATTTGCCCACTATTCCTTGCAAAAGTACTCCAAATCTGTCAGATTGTGAGGGCATCTCTTGTGCACAGCCCTCTTCAGGTCACACCACAAATTTTCTATTGGATTTAGGTCTGGGCTCTGACTGGGCCATTCCAAAACTTTAGTTTTCTTATGGTGAAGCCATTCTTTTGCTGATTTGGATGTATGCTTGGGGTCATTGTCATGCTGAAAGGTGAAATTTCTCTTCATCTTCAGCTTTCTAGCAGACGCCTGAAGGTTTTGGGCTAAAAGTGACTTGTATTCGGAACTGTTCATAATTCCCACCACCTTGACTAAAGCGCCAGTTCCAGATGAAGAAAAGCAACCCCAAAGCATGATACTGCCACCACCATGGTTCACCGTGGGGATGGTGTTCTTTTGGTGATGTGAAGTGTTGCTTTTGCACCAAACATACCGTATGGAATTGTGGCCAAATCATTCAACCTTGGTCTCATCAGGCCATAATACATTTTTCCACATGCTTATGGGAGACTTGATGTATTGTTTTGCAAAGTTTAGCCAGGACTGGATGTTTTTCTGTTTAAGAAAAGGCTTCCATCTTGCAATCCTACCCAATAGCCCAGGCATGTGGAGAATATGGGAGACTGTTATCACATGTAATACACAACCAGTACTTGCCAGAAATTCCTGCAGCTCCTTCAGTGTTGCTTTATGTCTCTTAGGAGCCTCCCTGACCAGTTTCCATCTTGTCTTTTCATCAATTTTGGAGGGATGCCCAGTTCTTTGCAACATCACCGTTGTCCCATATTTTTTCTACTTTTTGATGATTGTCTTCACTTTGTTCCACAGTATATCCAATGCTGTGAAAAATTGTTTGTACCCTTCTCCTGACTGATACCTTTCAACAATGAGATCCTTTTGATGCTTTGTAAGATCTCTGTGAACAACGGATTTTTCTGTAGCAGGCAACTGAGTAAATGTCAGGAAAATCCTACTAAGACAGCTAAACTTTATTTAGGGTTAATCAGAGTCTCTATAATTGATGGCAGGTGTGTACCCAAGAAGACTGAATGCTGTAATTAAATCAAAAGGTGCATCAACAAAGTATTAGTTTAAGGGTGTGCACACTTATGCAACCAGCTTATTGTATGTGTTTTGTTTTTTATATTTTCCCCCTAACAGGTTTGTTTGTTTTTCAATTGAATTGTACAGGTTATATGTCACATTAAAGGTTGGAAAAGTTTTGAAATGATTTATTGTAGTCTCATTTTTTTATATCACAGAAACCTGGCATTTTAACAGGGGTGTGTAAACTTTTTATACCCACTGTATATAATCAAATCATTTAAAAATATTACATAATAATTTCAACAAAAGGGGCATAAATGCCCTGTTGTTAACTTAATCTGTATAATTTGACCAAATATATGTGTAATATATGCACATTGTAAGGATTACTTTGAGCAATCTTTAGTTATATTCTGTAGTTGTTAAGTATACTTAAATGTAAACATAGAAATAAATTATATTGTAATAATTCATTATATGTGACATATAATGGTATTCATTCTCTTTTTTTTTTTTCTCTTACCTCAACCCTTATCTCTTTTTTTTATTTTTACATGCGTGGTCATAGTGTTTTCATGTCATCCATTTCTAACAACTCACAAAATGCTTTGCAGCACAGGGAGGTAGGCCAACCACTATGGCTCAGCCTTCCCCAGCTCCACCGGCTCCTGCACTGACATCCAGCACATCTTGGACCCTGCTGCCACTGCACTACCTGGACCATCCATATCAGGTAAAATTACCCCAGCAACTGTTATATATAGAAAGCAGGATAATCAACTTCAATCATTCAATTATCTTCCATTAAAGCTATATACCCAAGCTATATCTACAGTCTATACATTATATAGATCAAATACACATATAATGAAAATAAAAATAAAAATAACAAAAATAAAAAGATCAAACTATATAATACCATAATACAATACAACCTTTACAATATAAGTCTAACCATAAAATATATCATGAATATAAGACCACATAAACATAATAAAATAAAAACAACAATTAAATTAATAGTGCAGCCTCCTCATTCTCAAGAAGTTGATTATCCTGCTTTCATATATATGTGCCTTTTTCCTTGTATATGTTTGGTCTGAAGAAGCTCCTAAATGAAAGTGCTTACCTATGTTGAATAAACCTGTGTTCTATATAAAATTCTTATGTGATTTGTATGGACTTTTACATGTTTTTGCATCTGTGATTTTTATGGACTTTTATATGCTTTTGCAACTGTGGTAAGTGACATCCAGCCTTGGCAGCTCCGTGGTTAGTTATTTGGTATTATTTAATAACAAAAAATGCTTCAGGAGGTTTTTCTGTTTTCAGTTATTCAGATTACCCTGTGGAAGGGGAATGTTGCAATTTGCTTTCAAAAGGCCTCACATTTATACCTACGAAACAAGCAGATCTGACATATGTACTCATAGATCTAAAACTCTATACAAGGAAATTGAACTTTAATTTATTATTTAAGAAAGTCAAATCAGCTCTTTCCCCTTTACACACTTCAAGTGCATTTAATCCTCACATCCACCCTATTATAAAATGCTACAAGAAGGTCTGTGAAGTAGATATAAAAAATAGGATGAATATGAGGAATAAGAATTTGATTGCAGATGAATATAAAGACAATCTCACACAGATGGACAAAAAGAATTTACAGCACGATGACAAGATCAGGTTACTAAACCTGACAAAGCGGGTGGACTCATCATAATGTAAAATACTGACTATATTCGAAAATGAAAGAAAGCCTTGAAGATTGAACATATAAAAAGTGTTTCTCAATGAGTTAAATATAGCCTACAACAAGATTTGTGCAAATTTATTGGACTTGATATTGATGGACAAATTTCCGTTGATGATTACAACTATTTAAGTATGAGCAAACCAAGAACACCAACAATTGTTGGCATGCCCAAGTTGAATAAAAACATCCAACAACCACCTTTTCAATTGATAGTGGATGTGAAGGGTTCCATTGCTCATGCAACGGATAAATATTTGGTTACTAAGTTAAAGATATTATTACAACATGAACCTCTCATTTGTAATGATTTGCGGGATTTTTTTGCAAAAAATAGCTAATAATCACATTTAATGGAAATTCTGTTTTCATTACTATGGAAAATAAAAACTTATATTCTTCCATTCCATGTCAGTTGGGCATCAAGTGTTTTTTCTGAATATATATATATATATTTTTTTTCAAAACAGGTTTATTGTTTTAACATATAAGAGAAATATCATAACAATTTTATACAAGTAATTACAAATAGGTATTATTATAATATTCAACAAAACAACTAAAGTATTTACAAAGACATCCACTACAATCAGATCAATTAATTAAACTAAAATACCATGCTATTGAAATTAAAATTTTTTTAACAAATTTTGTAAATTATCCCATACAATAAAATAAGATGTTTTTCTATTTGTTCTAGTCCTAATTGTGTTTATTTCCATATGGCACACTATATTCATAACATTTTTAAATTCATTAAACGAAGGAGGTGTATCTGGAATCCAATTTCTAGTTATTATTTTCCTAGCCACTGCTAGAATAGACCATAACAAGGGAAGCTTAACCTTTTTAACACTTTGAGGTACAGGTGTGTTGAATAATATAAGAGATTTAGAAATAATGAAATTATCTGTAAAAAGAGCCTGCAAAAATTCATTAATTGACTTCCAGTATTCTTTCAATTTTATACAGTCATAAAACATATGAGCCCAGTCAGCATTAATTTCTACATTACATCTCTTACATAGATTATCTTTATTATTTATTTTATTCATCATCAAAGGTGTATAAAAAGATCTATGTAAAAATTTCCATGTATAAAGTCTCCAGACAATGGAAGACGTAGTTCTATAAGCAGATTCCAATATATATTGTTTATCTTGTTGATTTGGTGGGTCTCGATTAATAGAAGTGAAATAATTCCAGTATGAATCTACACTGTAAAAAGTTTCTTGTCTGATAACTTTATGTATGTATGAAAGTTTACCTTTATCAGAAACTTTATGTTGTAAATTTAATATCAAGTAATCAATCAGTGTTGGAATAGATTCTTTAACAGTTATAGACATTAAATCTATTTTATTAATGAGATGTTGTCTAAAGGACTGAACCTCTAACCAGCAAGTTTCTCTTAGATCAAATTCTTGTTTTAAGAAATCTAGATTTTTAACTTTATTATCAGATATCAACTGATACCAGTACTTTAGATCATTATCTATAGCTAAATGAGTTCCTTCAGAAGTAGATGACAAAAGCATACCCTGAGTATACATTATAGGAAATACAATAAAATTCCATTCCCTATACTTAGGGTGCATGAATATAAAGTTATGATAACTAATAATAATATTTAATGGGTAACAAACCATATGTTTAGGTGTAATAGGTGAAGTACAAAATTCCTTTAGTAACCATAACATGGAGTTATTTACAATCATATTTTTATGTGTTAAGGAGATTTTCATGAAGTGTATACTAATTAGCTCCCAATAATCTTTCCATTTTGTGACATATGACTGATCTATTAATAAAGTAATAACTTTTACAATAGAAGAGATAGTATATAAATTAAAGTCTGGAAAAGAAATACCCCCTTGAGACCAGCTATTAGTATGTTTCTTTAATGAAATCCTAGGTCTATTAGGTGCCCATAAGAAATTTAACATTATTGTGTTCAGTTTCTTAATAATTATTTTTGTAGGTGGAAGTATTATCGATTGTATTAAGTATAAAATCTTGGGGAATATTATCATTTTAATAATTGTAAGTCTCTCCTCCATAGTAAAAAACATATTATTCCAGGTATTAAAAAGATTTTGTATATTAAGAAAACAGGTATTATAATTATTATATATAATAGATTTAATATCTTTAGATAGTATTATACCTAAATAAGTTATCTGACCTGAATTGGGTACATATTTAGTAAAATCACTAATGAGAATATTTTTTCGTGTATATATAGGTAGTATTTTAGTTTTTTCTTCATTGAATATTAAACCAGAAATACTTTTAAAATTCATCATGTTATCAAATAGAGACTGTATAGAAGAATTAGATCCTGCTGATGTAATTAGAACATCATCTGCAAAAGTTGAATTTTGGATGTTGTATTTTCATCTATTTCAAAACCCTCTATGTCAGTACTGTTTCTGATCAAATTAGCCCAAGGCTCCATTACTAAAGTGAATAATAGTGGAGAAAGTGGACATCCTTGTTTTGTACCTTTAAGAATGGGTATTTTTGTGAAACATATGTTCCTACCTTAATATAAGCCAACGTTCCTTTGTATAAATGTTCAATTAGATTTACAAATGCATCCGAGAAGTTTGTGCACTTCATTAAGGTAAACAGATAGTCCCAATTTACTGAATCAAATGCTGAACTTATATCAAGACTAATAAGTGTTAAATCTTTCTTTTTCCTATTTGCAAAAATCTATTAATGTTAAAGTTCTTCTTATATTATCAAAAGTATTTCTATTTACAATGAAGCCTGTCTGATCTATATCTATAATGCCGGGAATGATTGTCTTCAATCTATCAGCAAAGATATTCATAAACATTTTATAATCAACATTAAGTAATGAGATGGGCCGATATGAAGAACATCTAGTTGGATCTTTATTAGGTTTTAAAATTGGCGAAATAAATGTATATTGCCAAGATGGGGGGGTTATTAACTCAGTTTGGGCCAAAATAAAAACCTTATGTATTAATGAATATGTATTTTTAGAAAGGATTGTATATATCTCTGGTATAATACCATCATTACCCGGTGCTTTGTTTGATTTAAGCTTATTTATTTGTGTAATAACTTCTGCATATGAAATACTCTTGTCCAATAGTTTAATATGTTGTTTATTAAGCTTTTTATTCATATTTGTGGTTATAAACTCCTTTATTGTATCTTTAGGTTCCATGTTAATATTATTATGGTTAATTTTGGGAAAGTGATTTCTAAATTCATCTAGTATTTCTGGTATACTAGAAACATTCTTCTTTTTCCTTAGAGAAAAGATTTCTTTGATATGGTTTTGTTTATTCAACCTTTTTGTTTTATTTTTAAGTCTATGTAAGTATTTGGGGCTTATTGAATAAGACAAAACTTGTATTCTCTAAAGTTATTTTAACTTTATGAGTTAAAATTTCTTTGTATTTCTCATTTAGTTTGTTTATTTCTTCAATAACTTTCTTGTCCATAATATTTTCTTTATTATTATGTTTATAAGAGTCTAATTTACTTTGAATATCTAACAATTCCTTATCCCAAGATTTCCTTTTATTATTATACCATCTGATACTTTGTCCATATAGATATGATTTTAAGGCATCCCAAACATAAACAATGGAGACTTCAGGAGTGTTATTTATGTCTAAAAATGTTTTACTTCTGAAAGTGTATATTCTTTATAGTCTTTTAGTTGAGTTAAGTATGCTGGTATCCTTTTGATCTGAACATTATGAGTATTTTTTATCATGAATTCTAAAACAATTGAATTATGATCAGATATAGGACATGAAATGATTTTGGAATTAATTAAATCTGTTACCATCTGGTTAGAAATAAAGACCCTATCTATTTTTGAATAAGTTTTGTATCTGTTAGAAAAAAGGTGTATGGTAATGATTTTGAATCTATCTGATTATTAATATCATTCAAATGATAAGAATTAGCAAAATCCTTTAAATGTTTTGCATTAGATGTAATTCTTCTCTTTCCTATAGTGGTAGTATCACTTTCATGTAGTATACAATTAAAGTCACCAGCTAAAATAATATCTCCTATAGAGAATGATATGATCTTATCAAGATGATGTTTCACTGTATTAATATCAATTCCAGGTATCCAATATACATTAATTAAAGTGTAAGTCTTCCCATTAATTTGTATTGTAACCATACAAAACATTCCTTTGTCATCCTGATAAGACTTAATGGTTTTAGGAATGGGCATACTTTTATTCCATAAAATAGCCACTCCTCTTTTTTCTGAGTGTGCTCTGAACTAACCAATACTGTATATTTGTTTGTGGCTAGTTTATCAATATCTTTTTCAAGAGATGGGTTTCTTGTAGGAAGACTAAGTTGGCCTTATGTAAATTAATGTATCTTATTAGGCTTGCCCTTTTACATGGATTATTCAATCCATTAATGTTTAAAGAAATTCCTTTTAAAGATGTCATTTGGCATTTTTAAAACTTAAGAATCTTATGATCAAAATAACAAATAACAAGATAAGTAATGTTACATCTCCTCCTTTAGATGTACCTTTAAATATAGCTGTATTTATTGAATCTCTTATGGGATTTCGTATAGGATTCAATTTTGTTTGTAGTGACAATGAATGTACAAAATATATTGTGGATGTCAAAACTATATACAAATAACAATGAACAAGTGAAAATAATGTAAGGATTAAACCTTGCATCCAGCCTGGAGTTATAAACTCCAACTTAGAGTAGTATTTACCACTCAAGTTAACCCCCTACCCAAAGCAGCAGTACATCAGCTACCACCTTATCAATTTAATACTAGTTATATTTAACTGAAGTTAACAGTTTTCAA